>NC_062238.1:6853928-7189167 GCF_905475465.1 Pieris napi | reverse complement strand
ACAATAATTCAAATTAAAAACTAGTATAGAAGCCTCCAATCCATATAGATTTTAGTCTGATATAATTTTTTTATGTATTTTAAAATTAAATTCATTATTGAAATGATAATTTTCTTTATATAGCGTCTTCTTATGATCCCGCTCACTTTTGTTCCTTACACCACGCTTTATTGTACACATGTTGTTACGATGAAACAAGCCAGATACGTTTTTCATAATTTATACGATAGTTAGCCGCATCTATACGAACTATGTATAACTTCTCAACGCATTTTGTTAGGTTTTTGTTTGAACTGAAGTACGCGTTGTTATAAATGATTTATATTTGTCTGGCTTATTTAGTCATCGCTGTATTCTTATTAACAAGGATACAGATGTTTTGAACGCTTTAATCGTGTATTAAGGTTAATATTGAGCATCAAGGCTAATGGATTCTGTTTCTTTAATATTGTGTAATTTGTGTTATATTTTCGTGTAATCTGTGGCTATAGTATAACTTTTTCTTATTGCAAGGTCGCCTTTTCCACAATTTATGTAAACAAAGAAATGTATTTCTTGTATTATAGATGTTAACGTAAAATTGTAAACACCGTTAGATTGTAATCTATCTCGCGAGATTATAAACTGTCGAAAGATTGTGAACCTCAGCGTACGGCTTACAATTTAACGTATTATTATTCGGTAGATTGTAATCTATCGAAGTGAAAACCGTCAAATTGTGAAACGGATCGCACCTCGCACGCTGATTGGTTGAACGGATATGCCCCGCGCCACCATATTTGTTTGTTAATTCTTTTGTTGTCGAATGTAAATTGATTGTTTTGATGAATGTAAATTGATGTCGTGTTGAAAGTAACTCACAGCTTTAGAATTAGTTATATGAAATTGTTGGGAAGTAAATTAATCTGTGATTGACCAAAGAAGTTTGAATTATAACTAAGTTAGTGTTGGAAATGAAATATTCCGTTCAACAAATCCGATCCGTTTCACAATTTGACGGTTTTACTTCGATAGATTACAATCTACCGAATTATAATACGTTAAATTGTAAGCAGTTCGTTGAGGTTCACAATATTTCGACAGTTTACAATCTCGCGAGATAGATTACAATCTAACGGTGTTTACAATTTTACGGTGACATAGACACATATCAGTGACATTGGGTTCTCAATAACAAGTACATTCCAAAAATACTTTGCATGAAGTCCTTCAAGAGCACCGTGGGTCCTAGGACGGATACATTGAATTTCGTATAGTTACATTATTAATAAAAAAAAAATTACACTAAGAATGAAATGTCGGACTTCAGTGGTTACAGGCATGCTACCTACGGAGTGACTTGCCAACATAAATTTCTTTATACTATTAAGTCTTTGCTTAATATATAGAGATTATACTAGCCGACCCGGCAAACGTTTGTTTTGCCATGTATATTTCTAGGAAACATTTTTTTAGTTAAATAAAAATAGCTTTCTACGATAATAAAAAATAGGGATTGATCGTAGAGGGGGTGAAAATTAAGGGTTGTTTGTATTTTTGTATTTAATATCATATATAATAAAACAAAATATTTTGTCTAAAAAAATATATAATGTTTTTTGCGGTGAACATCCCTTATCACTTAGGGGTTTTAAAAGATAAATAGTAGCCAATTCTCAGACTTACTGAATATGTATAAAAAATTTCATAAGAATCAGTCAAGCCGTTTCGGAGGAGTATGGGAAAGAACGTTGTGGCACGAGAATTTTATATATTAGATTTGACGCCTAATAGGTATTGTTCGGGCGTTACATAAAACCAAATTCCCCAGTCACGTACGTTCGTTGATTTATTTGAAGAAATGGAAGGGATTTTACAAATTCCACGACAGGAATAATTAATCTTCAGAAGCCACACCGTACGTCACGAGCTCCGATAACTGATTCAAATGAGCAATTCAATGCTTTGCATACGATTAATGTCAGTCTAAATGACAGCCGCACCCTTTGATGCTGAATGATTACCATGTCAAAGGTATGCCAATTTTCATTTGTTTTCGCTTGAATTTTTCAAATGAAAATTGTTGCTTATGTAAAGGTATGTTTGACAAATACACATAGTGGGAGTGTTTTTATAGCGTAACCTCACTGTTGTAGACCAACTTCTAAGTCGGTAATAATTTGTGGCAAGATTTATTTCAAAACTTTTATACATTAGGTAAATATATTGTATTGACCTATAATTGGTTGATTTGTTTTATTATTATTGCTTATAAATAAACTTAGAAAGCCAAAAACCACTAAAGGGTTGTTATTGATCTTAGTACACGTAGGGCCACACCACAGAACTAACTTAACTTAGAAACTACTGTGTTAAGAGAAAAAATACAAACAAAACAAAAACAGAGAGATTAAACAAACTAAACGAAAAATATTTATATGGAACCAAGCCACCTCAAGTTGTCCTTTTAAGGGTTTACCCTTGCTTGTTAGGTGTTATTTCGAGGGTTAAACAATTAATAAGGCGCGGAACAATATATAATGTAAAAGTTTCCTAGGAGTTTTACTTCTACTGATTCTCTAAAAAATGTTTCATACTGGCACTTGCTATACAAGTATCTCTGTTTATTAGTAGACATAGCAATTTATAAGCAAATAAAATAAAATTTAGCTGTTAAAGTTATAATTTTGTCAGCATATGCTTTTAAGATTTGATTTACCGTGCTGAACAGTTAAAATTTACAACCGTAAATGTTAATACTTAATAATACAATTTGTCGTATTGTGTCAAAGTTCAGAAAGCTATTCAATACACTTAAGTCGAGTCATAACTCTCGTTTATATCAAAAAGGATATGGATTGGTAATCAGCTTGAGACACCAACTCCTCGGCCTGGTGTCCTGCGTCAGATACCGAAGTGCAACCGGGGTAAACCCAGGAAAGGGTAGCCCCTGGCCCACCGTACTCTCGGTACTTATCCCCCCCTCCGAGTCCGATTCACCCCCGTCCGATTCCGAACAACCCCCACTAGAGTCCGACCCCTCCCGATAGCCGTAGTAAGGCATCACGTCACTCGTTATACACTTATAAGCTCATTGTACACTACACTATTTCACCATCGCTGCTTCAACTGTACACATAAGAGTCGCTTAGGATGGGCGGTGCGCGTTTCGCTCGCTCCGTGATGTTGTCGAAACGGGGCTCCATTGTCGAGGAATTTTCGTGTCTATCTGAAACAAGAGAAGGTTTAATTTAATATAATTTATATAAAATGTATTTTTAATTTTTTAATATCTGTTTTTACCTTCCGAGCTTTACTTGGAAGTGAATGATCGAAAGGAACTTTTGACAGTAAAGTGTAAACGCTTACGCATGAACAAAGGTATTGTCCCGAATGTTCTTTTACGTATCTTTATAATATAATTGATATACAAAAACCTTTGTTTGTTAAGGTCACATAATCTATGATATTCATAAAGAATTAAAGGATAAAAGATTTGTTTGTGGTTGTGGTAAGCTTAAAAATATATTTCATACAAATATTAAGTTATATCTTGGATCTCTTCAATGCAAAGTTTATGAATATTAAACGTGACTAAGATTGAACGTGTAATAGGGGTATTTCTCTACGACCTACCTCGTATGCTTACTTATTTATTTATACGACTCCCATTGCATAAGACACTTCAAAAGTACCTTTTCGCAAAACTTGTTACAAGTTTTTACCGTAAAACATTAGATCTCCACTCTCAACTATCTTTAGATAACAGTGAATTATAAAGGACATTCCTGCAAATATTATTAAAATATTTTTACATCAAATCTGAATTGGTGGTTTCCTTGAAGATGTTTATACGTGATAAATATTCACATTGAATTATTATACGACATCTATTGCGGAGAATCCATGCGTTTAAAAAAAGGGATGTTGATCTATCACTGCAAGTATTAGACCTAGACTAGTTATTCCTAAAAGCGTATTGCCCGGTCTCTAAAGGATACTGGCTGTGTCAAGTAAGTTCACAAACCAACAATGGGCGTGAAGAGGCGGACGCAACCGTCGCATCGCATGTCGGGAAGCGGATAAGGCTTTGCTGTTACCGCATCCCATCTAAGGCGATTGTTGGTGGCGCCTTGGGGT
The DNA here is from genome assembly GCF_905475465.1 of Pieris napi. NCBI lineage: Eukaryota > Metazoa > Arthropoda > Insecta > Lepidoptera > Pieridae > Pieris > Pieris napi. Next base: position 7,185,048 of record NC_062238.1, on the reverse strand, counting down.
TTTGTGGGTATGCACCACATAACTTCCGCACTAAGCAGTCGCGCCGTGGTAGTAAGTTAAGTAAAGTGAAAAGACAACATTTAGAATTTTATCATCTTGTTAGTTTTAGGGTCTGTTTAACAATGTATGGATAAGGTACCAAATAGCTATGCAACACATAAATTATTTGGAAGATAAATTGTGCTATTTGACATTCATCGGACTCATAACTTATGATGGACTTTATGTGACGAATAGCGCTATCTGACAGTCGTGAAACGCAACAATAGTGTTTATCCTACCAATAAGTAATAAATAGCTAATTTGGAACTTATGTAGAACTTATCCGTACATTGTGAAACAGACCCTTAGTGTAAAATGATGCATACAATCGCTTCAATCATAAATTTTGATTTTTACGATGATCGTGCATCGAATAAATAAATGCATGTGGATAGTTTGAATATAAAATGTGCGATTTATTTTATAACATTTTGCGTGCGGATGCGTCGATAGTTTTTGACGTTAAATATCGTTTCTGTCACGTATGAGGTGCTTACTCGATTTGTGTTAATCGAATACCTCGCCTTTTTCGATTAACGAATGAGTATTACAGAAATAAATCACTGGTAAAATTAACATTTTACAATGCAATTGGTTTTTTCTATAAAATTACGAGACTTCTTGTCATTTACGGTCATGTTCAAAAATATATTTAAAACCTCAAATATCGACGATGTTTTTCATTTTGTAAAGGCACTTTCTGCTTCCTGTTTTACTACCGTAGGCTTTTTTTTTATTGATGCTTGCTAACGCTCGGCACACTGATACATTGGTAAAAACACAGAATACAATTTTTATTGTGACAAGCACTTAAAGGCAAACAGGACATACATGTAGAGATCATACAAATATCAATCAAATCAATTATCAAACAAAACAAACATTACAAAAAAAAGGGCGCGTGTACTTATGTACGCGCGTAAGAAGTTATACTTCTTTTGGCATTATTAGAAATAGTTTTTGATTGCATGCAAATAAATAATTACAATTAAATAATGAAAGACTGGAAAAGGAGTCATTATAGTCAATAAAGATCAGTTTACATTTGAAAAATTAAATAAATAAATATTTATTATTATAATCTTACATTAAGTGTAACATAAATTGTATTATTATTCGAATGTTGTTTTTAAATTATGTCCAATGCCGTGCATCTTCCGTGGGCAACTTCGTTCTGTTAATTTTGTGTCACGGTGCGCGCGCATCGTAAAATTTCACTCTCATTAATTTTTCATAACGCGCCTAAAGAAGTATAACTTCAAAAACAATTACTAATAAAAAAAAACACAAAAAACCAAACAAAAATCGTTTTTATAGTGTGAGGGGAACAACTATGGATATCCAGACCTAGCTCGTTTAACAGAATGCTTAATCTAGACATCGGTGAGCTATGACCAAAACGCGTTCTACGGAAAGGAGGGACAAATGGAATAATGGGATGCCTGGGATATCGCGAGGGTACACGAATATACATAGAGTACACGGTCTGATAATATTACTAGCTGACCCGGCAAACGTTTGTTTTGCCATGTATATTATTTCTAGGAAATATTTTTTAGTTAAAAATAGCTATCTACAATAATAAAAAATAGGGCTTGATCGTAGAGTGGTGAAAATAGGGGTCATATGTATTTTTGTATGCTGTATCATTAAAAAAAAATTGTTTGAGGTGGACATCCCTTATCACTAAGGGGGTTGAAAGATAGATAGTAGCCGATTCTCAGACCTACTGAATAAGCATATAAAATTTGATGAAAAAAAAGATGGTCAAGCCGTTTCGGAGGAGTATGGTAACTAACATTGTGACACGAGAATTTTATATATATAAGATAATGTTATGTAAATTAGAAAATTAACCTACCTAATTTGGAGTTATACTATATGATTAGCACCGTAAGTATTGTCTAAGCTTGGGGTGCACTTGGTTTGTTTTATTATTAGATTAAAGATTTATTATTATTATTAGTGATTACATTAATTATGTGATAAAGATAAAGAAAGAAGTTTGTGAAAGATTTATTTTTAAATCACGTTAAGACAATATTATGTCTATTATTGGGCCATAAACAGCACTGGTAGTATCCGACCTTTACACATATTAATTTAAATTATTACTTATAGGAATCATAAAGATCAAATGAACTAAAAAATATTAAAATCTCTGTGAGATGTGACCCGAAAAAATTAGAACAATAAAATTCGGGTCCGTACTTGAAACATAAAAGAACTCTTTGTACGAGGTCGGATTGCAGCGCCATTCAAAGAGAAAAATTATGTAAAATTATTTTGTTGAGCAATTAAATTGGAATTTATTGAAACGGGCAGTTTTTTTTTCATCTAAAGGTGGCGACCGACATCGAATTTTCGCTCGATGTGAATATTTGTTCGTTATGAGCATGCTCATAATTCTCACAACACCTGAATATTCGCGATTCGCCTGTGCTCCATCCCATCCACAGTTTCAGTCAAAATGGCGGACGTAGAGGTGTTGGCAACTGACTTGTAATGTAACATTCAAAGGGATTCGCCAAAAAACCGACAGCCGCGCTGCTCGGCTCGATGTACTGACATGCCGAATATTCGACTTGTAACGTGCTCACATCGAGCGAATATTCGATCAGTCGCCACCTTAGGAGGAACTTGTGGTGAACGGTAAAAAGGTGCATGGGAAAATAAAATATCCTGTAAACATACAAGCAGTGTAAAGTACAACTATGCTTTTTTATTTACTCCCCAATACTCGGTATTGGTATGGGAGCGTTTGAGTATTACGTCACGCAATTTTTGGATATTCTTGACCCCCCCACCATGTAACGCGCCGTAACGTTTTTCTGTACCCAATAGTAAAACGTGACCACCCAGTGACTTTTTATACCTAAAAGTTACCATTATGTGGTGTAAAGTACTGGAAAGGCGAAAATAATATTAACAATAACGCGTAATTCAATCCCCAAAGGAAAAAAATTGTTACATAATATTAGAACGCTTCCCTTTACCGGTATCGGTATTTTATTGTATAATTATATTTTTCCACTAATCATGTATGGTATGGTATGTATTCACAACGAAATGTAAGTAATAAAAAATAAATGCCTCAAAGGTCGGCAACGCACCCACTAAAATTGGTATCCATGGGCTGCGATGATTGCCCATTTTGGGAGTCCCGTGGGCTCGTTTGACCCTATCCTATATTTTCTTGTTTTTTTTTTTTTATATTATATATGTATATACTTGCCACAAGTCATTTGTATTTATACACTTTCTATATGGTATAAAACAAATGATTTTGAATTTTAATACATGATGAAAAAATTATGTATATTAAGGTATATTATAGTAAGGTATAGTATCTAAGTAATATTTAGCCATAAATATATCTTATTTCTCTTTTTATCTGTAACAATAATGAATAATGAAGTAAATTATAATGAAAGTCGATGATCTAATCGACGATCATTTTTGGATTTAAAATAATAATAATGAAAACGTCTGATAAAACTATTTCATAATGAGGGTAGAATATAGGGCACTGAATTTGCGCGTCTAGAAGCGAACAAAATATTTTTAAATAGAGCAGTGATTTTATAATGTAATTAAATTAATTTTCTTTTATTTAACACAATCTGTAATGTTATTCAAAATTCGAATTACGATACGAGATTATATCTTTATTTTTAAATTCTATTATCTATTGAGTTACAAGAAATAATAATATTCCTAAACCTTGTATATCAATTTGAAATTAGAACTCGTACAAGGTTAATGTTAAACGTTTTCGAACAATATTAGATACAACGAAAATCGTAGACATCAAAGTTAAAACAATTGAACTACCCATATCTATGTCAGATCAATGACAATTACTGGAAAGGCGCCCGGTGTAGCATGGATATAAATTTAGCTCAAGTCAATATTTGAGTGAACATAGAATGAACTAAACCGCTCCATCTTCATTAAAACGATGTCTAGAGCTTAATAACCAGCGTTTATATCTATTTAATAGGCGCGCTTAAAAGCGGTCGCTTCGGTAACATATGTTTACTAGCCAATTATGACAATTTTTATTTGATTGAGTGATCCTTTTCAAGCGTATTAATCCTGCTGATATCAATAATCATTTTTAAATTATTAAAGTATTTAATATTTTTATTCGCGGAATTATAATACGTGACAAGGCTACTGCAGAAAACAAAGCGCTAATGGATTGACAATTTCTCTAAACAATACTGTTTTAACATTTATCTTACTTTGTGAAACTGGCTTCTTCAAGTAAAAACCCTTTTTAATCACTTCTTAATTTGAGTACATTTATTTTACTTTTTAAATATGTTTACTATTTTTAGTACATTACTAGAACATATTGTGAATTTCAATTATGTATAGAATTTTCATATATTTGATCTTTTTATATGGTGTGCTTCTATATAATGTATTTATTTAGAATGATTTGACACGGATACAGCAGCCATATTTCTTCGAAATTGGATCAAATAAAAATCCATATGAATTTGTAATAAAACGAACCCATTACTTTCGCAGCCCCATTTTGCATACTCTCATTTTGAAGTTTACTGCGAAGATAATAAAAAGGACCTTAGCTTTAAAAACCTCGTAATAGCAAGTTATTAGGAAAATATATACTTAACATACATATAAAGAAGGTTATCTTCGGGTTAATGGTTTCATCGAATACTGGTAGCCGAATTTGCGAATTCTACTGCCGACAACGCACTGGAGCCTTCTGGTAATAAATGTGCAACACTAAATGAATAAAAATACATCTATGGCGCTACAACCGTTTCAGGTCTGGGCCTCAGATTTCTGGATCTGCTTCATGATCATTTGTCAATGTAATAGGCAAGTAGGTGATCAGAGTCCTGTGCCTGACAAGCGCCATCGACTTTTTGGGTCTAAGGCAAGCCGGTTTCCTCACGATGTTTTCCTTCACCGTTCGAGGGATTGTTAAATGCGCACATAGAAAGAAAGTTCATTGATGAAGCCGGGGATCAAACCTACGACCTCAGGGATGAGAGTCGCTGAAGCCAACACTGCTCTGAAGAAATGGAAATATGTAGCATTTACTTTTATGTATGTTACAAACAAAGCAAGTCAGATAGACCAATAAAACTGTTGTTTGAGCGAAGCGTGGACGATAAATTTTTCATAAAACACTACTGCCGCGATGTTGATATTCACATAAAAATTGTTTGCGACCAGTGAGTATTCCACTAGATTCTAAATTTAATATTTTAATAAAATATCTGTTGTTCTGATTGTTTTTTAATCCAAAAAATCGGTTGTCTGTAAAGTCGGTTTACTGACGATAGTTGAACGTGACAACGTCATAAAAAAATATTGATGGGATGGTTGCATTTTTCAAAAAAATTAAATTTTATTTGTTTGATAGGTATTTTGTATGGATATAGAGAAGGAGGTAAATGGAAATCACAATTGAATTGATCAAGTTACATTTATTTGTACGCATAAATACAATTATGTCAATTTTAAATGGAACGCCTCAGAGCGAGGTAACGCCTCAGAGCGAGGTAACGCCGCATGAGTCATGTTTTTTCGTGCGTGCAGCCGGCTCCATCGAATTATAAGACGTTGTCACGTCAAAAGCCATACATTAAAAACAAGTGAAAAACCAAAAGGAGTGCTTTGGAAACTAAACAGTGTAAATGTTCATAGTATTGTCTTTTATTAACATTACTTTTACACATTTAAAAAAAACACTTTTTTACCGGATTGAAGTTATGTATTATTATAAACTTACAATTATTTTACATAATTAAAAAAAAATCCGACGTGTCGCGTGCTTTACAGCGTGCGTGGTCACGGTGACTGAAGACAAAAGGTGTTGAATGTCAAAAAGTATCACAGCTGTAGAAAAAGTTGTATGTAGTAAATGTTCGTTTTGTTATCTAAGCCCAAAATGTATGACAAAACATTATTTAAATATAAGATATCTTGAACATCACGTTTATGTTGTACGAACATGGTTGAGAAATATTGGGCCATTATAACGCGTATTCGGAGATAAACAGCGTGAAGCGGTATTTATTATATTGTTCCGAATTCTTTTAATGTTTAAAGACGTCAGTCAGAGAGAAATAAGCTTTTGGATAATACTATATAATAATTATAATTAGATTATTCCTACGTTGTAAATTATAGTATTCAGAAAATTATTAGTTACAGTGCGATATAAGTTTGCATTCCAACTAGAAGATTTCTGTTGAGCATATAAATTAACATCAGTTTCTTTTAGGTGTCGATATCGAGACAATGGTGGTGGTGATGAAATCGACTCGTAGCTTAGTTTGGCAGTAGCTCTACTCTACACGGTACGATTTGCCTACACACGAGGCGATCTAGGGAGCGATCTAGCGAGCTCTCGCACTTCCCCGATATTGCCTCTGATTTAAGGGCCGTGTGTAGACGCTTTAAGTCTTATTTAATAGGTCCTATTTGACAGCTGTCAGTTTTAGTTTTATAGATCCCTGACGAAACATTTTAATTTTTAAATTTAAACGTTTTAAATTTTCAGTTCACTTTATAAAACAGAAATTGTATATTATGTTTAGATAAGTTTATTAGTGAAAGTAAATCGTATAACAACCTTCGTCGTCATTATAATGATTATGTAATTGGATTTAACAAAAGTAATTGTGCAGTTCTAATTTCAAAAATAAATATCATGGCCCCTTAGAAAGTAATTGAATTTAAGTCTAATGTAATCTAAAAAATTGAACCTGAGGGCATTGTGTTCATAGGTTTTGACAGATACGTTAATTATGAAATATTTATAGGTGATTGATTTATTTAAATAGACTCTATAAACTCTATAAACAATATCGTAGATAAAAGTGCAAAGTTATTTGATAAATTGTTTGATGTTATGTTTGTCAACTTGAATGAATATTCATGTAGTGGTGCTACAGCCATTTCAGAGTCTTGTTCTCAGATTGCATCCGTTTCTTTGATACTTTTTATTTCATAGACAAGTAGGTGATCAGCCTTCTGTCTGCCACATATCGTCGATTTCAAACATGCCGGTTTCCTTACGATGTTTTATTTCCCCGTAAGAATCTTAGATGCACACATAGACTAAAAGTCCACCTCAGGGACGCTCGCTGAAGCCACTAGGCCGTACGTAACACGGCTCGTACTAAGTATATTATATACTAATATTGCATAGTTATTTCTTTGTGCCTCTGCTCTCAAACTAGTTAAACCTTTCATAAATTTGAAACATGTTTAAAGTGTACTTAGTAAATTGACTCCTGTATTTAACAACCTAATTAAATTTTATTTAACTTGTATGAGACGATATTCCAGAATTCAACATCCCTCAAAACGTGAAATTTCGAAGATGTGCTTCGGAAACTCACACAACCGAACAAAAGTTCAGTCCCGCGAGTGATTGCTCTAAGCAAGATCAGAAATCGGGCTAACTTAGAAACTGAGTTAAGTGTATTGTTAAGACGAAGTTTAAGGTGAAACTAATATAGAAAATCGAATATACATTCTATCCTCGCTCAACAAATAAGTATCGCAATACAGCGAGGAAATGCTGCCAGAATTAAATGTACACTGCCAAAAGGACCAAACTTTTTAAATATGTTTTAATTTGTTTTTATTATTTATATTATTACTATGTAGGTAAAGAAAATTGTAAATACTGTATATTTAATTGTTATGTTTAGGTTTTAAATAATACTAAAATTAAAAAAAAAATAGACACTAAGCCTAAAAATCATTTGGAAATATGACCGGTGACCCCAGAGCTGGTGCTTACCTCGTTCAACGAATAAGTATCGCATTACAGCGCGGCTGAGGATACGCAGCCAACAATAAAAGTACACAGGGACCAAACTTTTGAAATATGTCAATATTCAAAAGTTTGGTCCCTGTGTACTTAAATAGTGTATGTAATTTTCTATTTATCCATTTTGTCATTATTATTATTACTATGTAGGTATATAGGTGTAATACTGTATATTTTTGTTGGAAATAAATTGATAATAAAATAAAAATATTTAAAAATTAATATAATAAATTACTAGATTTAGATCATAAATCGGTTCATAAATTTATTAATCACTAAAAACCTACCATTTTCACCAATGTTTCAGCTATGGCTTTTACTTATTTGTCAACGTATTCAATATCCGAAATGAAATCAACAATGTATACAGCATCTCATTAACCGAAGTGCTTTTGGCAAACGCCGTAAAGGTATGGCAATTAACATAACTGAGGCAATGCATGGCGACGTTATGGAAGGGAACACGTCGGAATTGGAGCTATAAAGTCACACGGTATGACTGAACACCGCGTCAACGGCATTCAATACGGTTTCAAGCGAACTGGATGATTCATTATTTAACGTGCTCGACTTTTGTTCTAATAAAACGCTTACGAGATAATGTACCGTAGCGTTTCAACGTAGAATTACAAAAGATCAAGATATTCTAAAGAAATCGTGGATGATGATAGAAATAGTCAAAACTTGGTCTTAATTGTACCTTTTTATGAAAATACACACATTTCAATTGGGTTTTATTACGATGGACAGACAATTTAGTCTGATATGAAAATTCTCACTGACACTAAATAATATGATTTACGAATCTATGAAACGTAACGACAGGTTTCCCATTTCATAACTTTTTAGAATGTTCGAGGTTTATTTGACGCGTATATTTGTATTGTGTATTTCTGTGAACTTCACTGTGTGTGAATATCAATTATAACTATCTTGGTGGTCTCTCACTAGCTTATTTATAACATAAATTGAAATTCATAAAATAAATATTCATAAACGTCAATCAACAACTTCTAATAAAACCGCGGCCTGACGCCATCTTGATTAAAGTGACAGTTTACAATAGTTTGTGTCCAATCTCAACATTACTTGTCAATCGTTATCAAAATATCTATGATATACAACAATATTTAAAAAAATATCAAATCTTAATAAAAAATAGAATGTAAATAGAACTATAAAATAAGTAGAACTTCAAAAGCAGGTGAAGTCATTGATCACCTTATGACTGATGTAAATAGAGTGAGGCAGGTATATTAATCATTTGTTTGACAAACATCTCTATTCGAGTTCTAATATATCGTGGCACTTGGTTACATACCGAAGTAATAAATCAAATGCAAAATGCTACTGAACTCTCGTATTTCCCGTATTGTTATAGTTTATCGACGCCATGACGGAATAATGACTTACTGTAAGTGTTTTGGAAATTTTGGCAGATTTATTAATGCTGTCTTTTCTGGCAGTTTAAGCGGGAATTTAACAAATGGTGAATTGGTAAAATCAATATGGTGTAAGTATCAGTAAGATTTTTAGTTTTAAAAACATTTTATTTCCTTTACTTTACTTTTATGTACTTTACAAACAAAAGGCGGCAAAATCACCTAGTTACTATAACAATGGTAAGGAATAAGTCTATCTCAATTATCCAATACATAGTAACGTTTTAGATCTAGTCTGGGCATCCTCATTGCTCATCAATCGGCAAAAGCATTCCCGATAAAGGTCGAACGTCAAAAGATATTTCAATACCTGCTATTAGCCAAATGAAAGTTGTCTCGGTTGTTGAACTGTTACTATTATGAGACCGATTAATTTTATTAATACAATCACATTATAAGTCTTTTGATGTACGTAATAAGGTTATAGAATAATTTTTTTAATGGGTGTATAACCCTGAATCCCAGAACCGGGCGGATAAGTAACTTTATATTTGTATATTGTAACTGTATATTTACTTTGTATTTCCGCTTAGTATTGTATAATTCGATTACATGTAATTTTATTTTTCTAGGGTTGCCCCGCAGATATTGCTTGATAGCGATAACGCCGCCCGTTGCTAATGATTGATAAAACCTATTTTTATATGGGTAAAGAAGTGTAAATTAATGTTTTCATTACCATTAATTTTACCTAAAACTTCAGAAATTATATAAATATAATCGTTTTTGTAACCTACAATGAAACAAATGAAAATTATATCTTAATTCGGCTTTTTCAACAATAAAACTTTAACACCTACGGCACAGAAGAATTGACTTTAAACTCAAAAGGATTGAATTCAAAGCGTTTTGAATTCACCCACGTTTCAAGCATCAGTCACGCATAGTGTTGAATAAAAATAAAACGAGGATATGATATAAATATTTCTGTATGTCTACCGGCACACGTATCACGATGTCCTGATGTTACTTTCAATAAATGCTATGAATGCTTCGAAATACCAGGCATAAAGCAAACACGTTTTTGCTTCCGTTTCGTTCACTGATGATGGATGGATGTACATTCTGTACGTATTCACAAAATTGTAAGGAAACCGGCATGCCTTAGACCCAAAACGTCGATATGTGTCAGGCGCAGAAGGCTGTTCATCTACTTGTTTCTTTATAAAAACGAAAAATATTAAAAAATTTGCGGTCCAGTTTTAGGTGCCAATGGTTTTTTTTGGAGTTTACTCCTTAAGAAACGATTTGAGTTATAAGGCCCGGTACGGAAATTTTATGAGGAGTAAAATCAAGCGTAACACGAAAAGTTGAGGCGTTATGTGTAACACGAAAAGTTGAGGCGTTATGTAGAAAGAGACAAACATATATATCTGTAGGATTGAACGCGGCGTGTAAAAGAATGAGATGGAATACATTACACAGACTTTTCTATTTTGAATTCACGTTTTGACAGCCACGTTACAACATTATCAGTGTTGACAGGTGTAAAAAATAAAAGTAGATTGTCTTTTTATATTTCTTTTTATTTATTTTATATATATAATGTATTAATGTTAATATTTAAGTAATATTAAAAATTTAAAATGATTACCTTTAGTATAAAAATATGGTCGACAGCCACAGAACATTATCGCCATCTTTGTTCTGCAGTGCATTTGACACATTCCGAAACTATAAGCCTGGGAAACACCACAGCTTATAAAGTATGGAAGTCGTTCGTGCCGTTTTGTATAGAAATCAAGATTTATTTTAAATAATAGACTCGTTTATTTTTATTTATATTGTTTTGTAACATACTTTATGTAATACGCTTTTTGAAGTAATATAAATAATCCGAATAATTACAGATATATGTTTGTTTCTCTTATCATTTTAGCAGATGCGTTCATTTACCCTTTTTTTCTATTCGATATATATCATAATTATCGTTCGTAAGGAGTACACTCCAATCGTGCGTCGTAGCTGACACACACACTTTTTTTAATTTTCTTTTCACTTGTAAAGAAAAACACATTCGAGGTTGAACCCGCTCCTTTCAATCAATATAACCAAAAATATATATACAGTAAATATTTATATAATATACAATATATATACGGTAACAAAAAAAAAACTCCTCACCGAAGATGTCTTATTGTAAATTAATGAAAAACATCTATATTGACTAACAGTTACACTACTAGTTGTTTTAATTATTTAATACATATTACTTAATGTTTCACATTTACTTAGATTAAAACCTCATCAAATGCGCGAAATTACTTAAACAAATTGAATGTAATATTATTATGTGTATGGTAAGAGTTATTATTTCTACTTCATCATGATTCACCGACTACGAAATCTCGCCCCATTTGTTATTATTAAGTCAGACTATGTTCTTATTTGACTTTCAGTATCACGTTTTTACATTGTTGTTAACTATATAATGAATAAACAGCGGTAACACAGTTTAAATACATTTAGCAATATAACGCAAAAGTTTTGTATTGTTACTTCCAATTTCGTGGGGGTAGAGCTCTCTTGAAGTGATAACTTCTTATTTTTATAACTAACCTACTTAAAACTGTATCTAATAATCCAGTAAAACATATAATTTCAATTCAGTCTAAGAATTTTTTTTGTATAATTTCAAATATAAATAAAACAGGTTGACAGCTGAAGCATGAATTGAATTTAAGGTCCAAAAGTGACTTTTTCATTAAAATATGAAAAGAATTTGTAAGCGCTTTAGCAAATTAATGTAAAGAATTCCGTACTGAAATACTTCAATAGAAATGTCTTTTTATAATGTTTATTATAAAATAAGTGAGAGATACTCTAAATTGTATATTTCATAACTAGCTAAAATTCGTAACTGTAATTAAAATCAGTGACGTAGAACTAAAAAACTACGCTTGGAATATTCATTGTACTATAATTGCCGTTAGGGGTTTTAACGTGATTAAAAACAGTGAGATATGTGCTCACTGAAAAATGTACTTTGTTATCAATAGTTGGTGTATATGGGTACATAGTAATGAAACTTGTGTTCGAGGTCCTTCTGTATTTTTAAATATAGATCTTTATATAACCTATTGTTCATTACATGTTGGTATGTTTATGTTTCTTTTTGTATATCTGTTATCTGTGCTACGTAAAAACGTAAACGTTTATTGTTTGACGTTGAAATTAAATATTATTTTATATATAATTAGAGCAAATCAGTCATACACAATACGTACAATACAAATTAATACCAGCAATAGCAAACAATAGATCATTTGAATAATACAACAAAATTATTATTAATCCTGCTGTATTAGTGAATTCATTAGCAATGTTTCGGTTAAATTACAAAATGTATTCGTAAACCGCATTATTTGTGCTATTGTAGACAAATAGAATTGAATTATTTGATTGAATCCTCGCTATAATTGCTCTGTTTCAGTTCTCCAATATTGACATTTGACAGTTAATAGATTACGACAAGTGGTTGGATAAGGGCCTCATAGCCTAGCGGTCTTATTAAGTGGCAGCTAGGTGAGGGGTACCGGGTTCGATTCCCGGTTCGAGCGCAAGGTATAATTTAATTTAAATTTGTTCTCGGTCTTTGGGAGGGTTGTGTGGTACCGGGCGAGTGCTTAAACCGTACATGGAGGACACGGTCGAATTTCTAAGGCAAGCACGAATTATAAAAATCTTATACTTGACGCTGGCTAATGCACAAACCGTGCCAGAGCCATAAAAAAAATGGTTGGATAAAATCATTTATCGCACGGGTTCTATTTTCAAAATTATGCTACCTTTAGACGGTTTTTGCTATGAGATATAGATTTAATCTCAGACAGATGTCATAGAAAAATCGGACTTGTTGTGTTTTGTAAACAATACGTATAGTATAATAAGCGTTAGATACATGTATGAAAACAGCCCTTATAGTCTTATACTTGGTAATTTTTATTAAGTAGAGACCTACGCCCATTTCGCATATTCATATATGTGCACATGGAATATTTCTGCATGTGACAATAAAGCCACAATTGATATGTCAATTTGAAGCTTGGATTGCTTATTCAAACTCTAGATTTTAAAGCATTTTTAGAATAGAAACACCTAGTCTCTTAGATTTTTTTTTAATGATATCAACCGTATATGTCGCGGTAAAATCGGGGAATATTAATACTTTCGGTGATTTGGATTTGAAAAGTTTAAACCTGAGAATAATAAACAATAAAATTAATGATTAATTTACAAAAAATACGAATTGATGAGTGAGTTTGAAGATAATTGAAAACAAAAATGAGATCAATTTCAAAAGAAATCTCTTGAAAACCTTCATTAAATAATAAGCTGGTGACAGAAGGATTGCGACCCTCGGGAGTTTAAGATCAACCTCCTTTGAGAGGCAAGATCTAAAGCAATACCGATTTCTAACAGAAATTTAAACAATGTTATCTCTATTTATTTTAAAATATTTTATGTTGTTATTAGTGTAAAAGCAGTGAATTTATTAGATTATTTACGGAACTCGACGTGTCCAATGATTTTTAAGGAATGACACTGACAATACCACGTCGAAATGACAAATGACTAATTGATATTTTTTTTATGGCTCTGGCACGGTTTGTGCATTAGCCAGCGTCAAGTATAAGATTTTTATAATTCGCACTTGATTGCAATCCGCAAGGAAAGTGGAAACCTGGCGCCGTACAGTCGCAGACGAGGCAAAGAGAGCCGGAAAGACTTGGAGTGAGGTAAAATACGAGGCTCAAGACAGAACGCGATGGAGACTCACTGTGGACGCCCTCTGCCCCAACTAGGGGTTATAGGACATTAAGTCAAGCATTTGTAATTGCCATCCTCGGCCTATAACGTAGTGCTACGTTCTAAACCTTCACAGTCTCCTTTCTTAGGTAGCATACTCACTGCTTGCCTTAGAAATTCGACCGTGCCCTCCATGTACGGTTTAAGCACTCGCCCGGTACCGCACAACCCGAAGGCCGAGAACAAATTTAAGTTAAATTAAAACTTGCCCTCGAACCGGGAATCGAACCCGGTACCCCTTACCTAGCTGCCACTTAATAAGACCGCTAGGCTGAGGCCCTTAAAAAGACATGCATCGGCCGGGAACTAATTGATATTATGATTGAAGACTGTTGAAATGTTGCCATTTTCACGGTATTGATATTCGCAATATGTAAATAATATTAAAATTTATGCTAAAGCCAAAACCGTTGTGTTTTAACACGATTAGTATACGCTCAATTTCATTCGAGATTCACCTGATGAAAAGTGACTCAACTTAACAACGGAATATTGGTTCAAAAACTAGCTTATTTTCATTGATTGTACAGTATGAGTAGTATGAGATAATGACGTAAAGATACAGACATAAAAAATCTTTAAAGACAATGTTATCTTTATAATTAATATCTATTGTAATCTTTACAAATTAATTTGCGCAATCTAGTTAGGAAAGTGAAAACCGAGGTATGCATTAAATTTATGTTTGCACTACGCACGTTATAAGTTGTATGTATAATACTTTTTTTTAATAAATATTGTTTGTAATCTGGTCAAGATATAATATCGAAAAAATCTGCTGCTATCGTAACACCTCTTCATAAATTAACTATTATACGATTACGCATATAATTAAATTCAATATTCATTTGGTCTTAATGTGCCGTTAAAAAATTCAAAGAGTACAGTGATTTTATGTTAGTAGTCCGGACACAGGTGAAAATTTAAATTTTATGACATGGCAATTTCTAGACTACGTGGTTCGCTTGAGCAAAGTGTAAAATTATATTGTCCGAATTAATTGCGTTACACGAGATTCGTTCTTGGAATTTTGCAATTTTCCTACACTCGTAAAGTCCTTAATCTTTAAACTATTAATAAAAGTATAGTCACGTGACATGAATCGGTTACGGATCACCTATTTAAGGTCACCTTCTAAGGTTTTATTGTTCCAGAAATCAAACCGTTCTGAGTTCAGAGAAAGAAATCGCCTAACCGAGAATGTCACCAAATGTTTACGACTCATAGCAATTGGATAAAGAAACATTGCGAATGCCAACTTAAAGATTGCAATAAGCCGAATCCCAACATCCAAATAACTATTGGAAAAACAAAAGTCAAAGTTGCTGAGCTTAATCGAAAGCAAACATGAAAAAAGACAAGTGAAATTGCGCGCCGTTTTCCAATTTGCATTTTTTTCAAACAACCGCTTTATTAATACACGTAGCCTTAACTCTTTTGGAAGTTGTGAACTAGTATTAAATATTTTAAGGTAACTAAAATTATAGTAAGTACTTAAATAAAGGCATTTTTATTAAATTTATGTATATAGTGAACATAGTTATAGAAATCAGTATAATACACATAGCTTAAAAGACCTACACTATATAAGTATTGTAAAACTTAATTATTATATTTTGTTGAGAGTAGCAGTTGGTTCTAGTAACGCAGCTCTGGACCAATAGATTTTTAGATGTTGTCATCCGAAACTAGCAGACTGCTTCATACATCTAGCAATTGATAAAAGATTCCATAGATTAAGTGCGTAGAAAAAAAGATTTCTTGTATGATAGATGGAAAGTATAGACATAAACTTAGCATTCACTGCTACTTCTAGCAATATAGCAGCTTGGTGTGAAAAAGGCTGTACAGTCGACAATTCGGACGCAAAAAGAATTGCACCCGCACCGTAACAGAATAGCTGGGGACATTTCATTTGACCTATATATGCGAAAGTGATACAATTTAAAGACCAAGGTTTGTTTTAAAATAGTATGACATTCCTTATATGTCTATTATGAAATTCAGTTACGCCTTTTAACCTTAAAGTCGTACTCAGAGTTCATTAAGATATTCTAGATAAACTACTGAACCAGATAAACGATTCTAAGCTGTACTATTAGTCTTATGTTCAACAATGTTTTTATAAAAGAAAAACTAACCACATATCATTTTCAAAGAGCGCATCCCCAAACTATAAATTAAAAACATAATAGCCCAGTTATTAACTCCACTTACACCACAAAATACACGTAAGACCACAAGCATTCTCGAAGCCCGCTCGCCGTAAACACACGCTAACAATGCCCAGATGATGGACAGCGAAAATAGAACATAAAATAAACAATTGCGGACAAAACGCTCGCTGACTTGTATCCGATGAAACATCGAAACTTGACCTTCTAGTGGCAAATGAATGCGTCCGCGCAGATTTTACGGAACATAGCAACAATCGAGGGAATATTGGCGTAAATTAAATTGTAATTCCAATTTACAATAAATGCAAAATTCACTTCATGCAAAGGCGACAAAGGTTCTTAATTAACTCCATAAAACCTCTATTATATTGCAAGTATATTTGTTTTTATATGAAATAAAAAAATCATGTGAGTATGGTACGGACAGCACAATTTCATTTTTATGAAGTCGTGCACTTAATTAGTTATATTCATTTTACTTCAAGCTATAATTTAAAAGTAAAAGGAAGATCATTTCTATTCAATTTGTCACTTTATTTTGAATAAATGCATAAGAAATTCTAGGCCGTACTAGACAAAAATGTAACGAAAATAAACTCAAAAAATTATATTCAGTAAGTTTCGCATAAATGAGTAAAAAAAAAATTATATATTTGATTAACAATAGCGATTCATAACTTAAAAAAATATGGGTTTACATTAGAAATGGATTTACTACCTATTTATTGGATTACAATTACAATTGGATGCCTTTTTTAATTTATCGAACGTTTAAATTTTAAGTTTGGAATTCAGTCAGAATAAGTAGTGTTATATAAATAGGTAATATACCATTTAATATCGGTTGGTAGTAAAACAGGAAATAACGGCTGAGTGGATGCACTTTGTAAATATTTGAGCATGGCCTCTACCGTAACTCTGGCAGAGTTCAAGTTATACTTGCCCCGTTTATATGTGTTTCATACTTTAATTAACTTGTCTTGACTAGCTAAGATATGTTATAGTATAACATAGAATACATTAAATATAACCTCGTGTTACTAATTGATTATAATTGCTCTCATATTTCGTTTAATTAAATTATCGCAATTGCAACGATAATACAAAACGTATCTTTCATCAAATAATAATAATAGATACCATCTATTGGCAAGAAGAATTTATCCCTATTTCTTTAAAACTGTAAGAAAATTTAAGTACGTGGGTAACACTGAAAATGTTTAGAATTGGCCAGTTGGAAACGTTGCTTATGATTTTTTTTTTATTAAAATTTTAGAACTCTTTGGTAACCCAATGTAGTATATTGCATTCTCTTGTCATTTGTTTTTGTGAATTGGCGGCAAATCTAAAACTCTTGTTACACTTGAAAATGAACCTTACGCGAGAAAATTTTCGGTCAATGATTTATTGTGACTTTCGTTGTGGGCTTACTCAACAACAAAGCTACGATAGGCTGCGATTAGCATTTCTTAATGAAGCCCCATCTCGTGCCACTATTAACAATTGGTTTAACGAGTTTAAGCGTGGACGTAGCAATCTCAATGATGATCCGCGTGATTGACGTCCTTTAATAGCGACTACTGAAGATAACACCAGTGTTGTGCGACTCGTGATAGACGAAGATAAGAGAGTGACCTATCAGCAGATACGGGCAAGCCTAGGAATTGGTATGAGTCAAGTTCAAAAAATATTACACCAACATTTAGGCGTCAGGAAGCTCTGTACCAGATGGATTCCCCATACTTTAACCGACGACCAGAAACACGTTCGCATGGACTGCTGTCGCCAAATGTGAGATCAGTTCAACGGCGGTAACTCAAATGCTGTATTTGACATCGTCACAGGTGATGAATATATCCAATATTGCTATGAACACAAAAGTAAAGATAAAATTCGAGGTATTCGCTTGACGAGCCCTGAATATGCGGTGAAAGCGTACGAAAATGCCATAGAAAAACCCCCTAAGGAAGAATGGGCCCACTGCTTTTCTCAGTGGTCCCATCGAATACGAAGATGTGTAGAGAGGAACGGAAATTACTTCAAAAAACAAAAAAGTATTGGCAATTTTCTACATTAAGCCGTATTTCGTTTTCTAAAAATTTTCAGTGTTACCTAGGTACATATTTCGACGTGGGAAGTGAATAGACGCTCGGTGATTTTCTATCAGCCTTTGTTTTATTCAATTGTTGGCGTGTTTTTACATAACTGAATTTGAAAACAGATAACACTTGTCAATATTTTACAGAGTATGAATTGAATGGAACATTTAATATGCTAAGCTTAAATTCTCTTTTGGGTATAAACATGAAGAGAATTTTTAAACTACTTTTTTTAAACAATTTAAAATATTAATTCTATGATATGTACTATTTCGCGGACCTTCAAAAACCTAAATGAAATATGAGGTTGAAATGTTTTCTAAGCTTGAGCTTAACAAACGTTTACTTGGCTTAAGTGATCTTAAGTTCTTAGGAGTAACCACACGCAAAAACAGTTAACCTTCTCGAGGCCACTATAAACAGCTTGAGGTTTTTCATCTATTTACTAGATTTTCCACGGTAATTAGGTACTGTACTTTTAGATTATTATGTGATAATATACACATAAGTGGAATATAGAGTCTTGTTAGCTTTACACGAAATATCTTTTTAGCATTTTTGAGGAACTCGAAGTAGGAGGCATTACAGATTACTAGGACAATTATATTTTAGAGTACTGGCTAAACCCATAGTGCGACGGTAAATCTGTTTTCCTTGCTTTTTTAAATACTCCTTGGCCAAATTATTTATGATAAATGAGCTGTATGAAACCTAAAATTAATGTTAAATGCAATTGTACACAATTGACATATCACAATATAGCATTGAATGCCATATAACAATGGTGTACATTGTTCGTTCAATATTATATTAGGTACTTTGATATAGCCCTGATTGCTTGTTTGAAAGGAAATGGAAAGATATTTTCAGCGTCAGAGAAAAGAAAATGATGTTCTTTGTATAGAAGTCATTGTGTGAACTCAATGTTTATGTTAAGAAATGATATTGAAATATGTATGATATGTTTCTAAAGGCGCGTTTAAACCAAACGAACGTAGCTAGAACTAGAACAAGAGCATTCTTTCACACTCTTTTAGTGTAAACGATATATAGTTCTTAGCGTTTACACCTAAATATCAGCGAGTAAGAATGAGAACCAAGAACTAGATTCTTGCACAATAGATATTTAGATCATCTGAACAAATGCTCATTGCTCATTCGTGTCAATTCTGTGGTTGGTAATGCTTCTTTATGGCCGACTCTGACAGCAACATTATAATTGAAAGTTCTGCATTTATTATTCTGTTTTAAAAAACTCAAAAACAAAAGAAGGAAGAGACGTTGCCGGGTGACAAATTTAATGCAGCGAAGGATACTGAATAATGTAGGTGAAACGATGACGGATATGCAAGTAGAATAATGTGGTCAATTCCAAAATTTCTTTTGAGACCAATTCATAGTTGAATCGATTATGTCGAACACAAGAACACTTTGAAGAGACCGCTCCGGGGAGCGAGCTCGTCCGAACACGCAAGAACGCTTTTAAGTTTAACTGTTCGCAGGCTCTAGTACACCTACAGCGCGAGCTGAACTGTAAAGGCCCTTAAGGCCAACAATGATTCCATTCCAAAAGAAAAACTAGTTTCCCAGTTTTCACCAATTCGCATTCTTAGAATATTCCTTAGAATCTTTGTGAACGCATATAAAACAACGAAACAATGTTCTACGTCTGTTTATTTGTTAGAGTGGGGATAGAATGAGCATTCGTTTGTCTGACGTAAATCGGCCTTTATAATGTCAAACTCAAAGATTTCTCGCTTTCAATCATTGCATATAAGACTTTTGCTTTTATATTACGGAATATACATATTTTCAATTTACTTTGAAGATGGAAATTAAATTACTTATTTTTACCTCCTTTACCACTGTACCTACACTACTATTGTTTTATATGAAGTGTGCACGTTGATATTGAGAATCCACTGCCGTGCGAAATGGCTTACATTAATAACATACTGTTGGTATATAACAATAGTAATAGGTACTTGTAAAAGTATCTCGTAAGTTTCCAAATGACTTCAAAGTAACGTGAGTTGGTAGCTATAAATTTTCTTTCTCAAGGGCTATTCAAAGTTGGCGATTAAATCTTAAGTTTTAGTGAATTTTGGCAATACATCTTGGCAGACTGTTTGGTATACTTGGTTCCTAGCCTTCGCAATAGAAATTTTTGAATAAAGAATAGAACTCTCAATACTGTACAACGATGTAAAATAAAATTAAAAGAAAGGACTTCAATAAAAAGTTTTATAATGCACTTTTGAATTGAAGTCGAATAAAGTTTCTTCGACTAGAAAAAAGACTAGTGACTTGACTTTACAAGAAAGCAACGTGTCCAAAAAAACAATGTTGTGTTACATACTTAGGTAGAAAGTACCAAAGCAAAACGTTTTACACTATTTCACGTAGATACTAATTATTACCACTAATTACACAGTTGATATTTGTAAACGGCTTATAAATACCTATGTGTAAACATATTACAAATTCTAAGAAATTAGGTCTGATTATTTTATTACAGTTCTAAGAGGTGTTAATATAAAATTTTTTATAACTGTGATTTATATAACTGCATTACAATAAGGCATAATATATGGGAACTAATTTTGCTATGTTCATATTTTCTTAGATCAAAATATTGTTGTTATGAAGGTCGTGCTTTAATTGAGAATATTATATTATGTTAGTGTAAACGATTTTGCAATCTTTACATAAATACAATTCCTTCCAATAAACCTCTACTACGATTCTAAGATTTAAATAACTTTCGGTTGCAATCGCGCGTTTGAGTGTTCAAATATTGAAATAATTTCCTATCCGTATCACACGTTTCATAGAAAAGCTTACGTTTGCTGAATATAAATGTATTTTATGTAAATCAAATGAGTTTCTGTAAGTTATGGAGAAACGCTTGAGATTATAAAATTAGTTCATAAATTTGTTGTATGCATAATTAAGGCTGTAATGTTATTCAATTGAATAACATTACAGCCTTGGGATTCTGTAACTCACTTATCGAACTCTCACAGCGGTTTTCGCAGCGGCGGTCGCGCTCAAATCAGTCGTGAAGCAGTCATTTTACGATTTGGCATTCTGATAAGGAGGGGAGCTTGTAGTTTATTATGTTTCTCCTCAATAACTAGGAACAATGTATAAAAGACATTTTTTGGATTGATGATCTATATAGATACTTAATAGCTAATAGCACCATTGAGTATACACATAAAATAGCAATTATAATTTCTTTGCTTAGTTTCAACCACGTATTTTTCATTCGAATCTTAAATTAGGTCAAACTCAGGGTCATAGAGCAAAAAATTCGCAATTGCCTGGCGCCAGCTTGTTCGTTGGTCTGTGCACCAGGCATTTGAACAGCCACAATTTATCCGCTATTAAAACTCAGTTTTCCGATGAAATATACAATTGCAAGTTGAGTATTAAGGGCTGGCTCGCCTAATGTAACTTTCCTATGTAGTACTGTCTATATTTATTCTCATCAAATCGTCAGATCCATACTACCACAGCCTTATGCATGTTAACGTAAAATTGTAAAAACCGTTAGATTGTAATCTATCTCGCGAGATTATAAACTGTCGAAAGATTGTGAACCTCAGCTTACTGCTTACAATTTAACGTATTATTATTCGGTAGATTGTACTACACTAACTTAGTTATCATTCAAACTTCTTTGGTCAATTACAGATTAATTTTACTTTCCAACAATTTCATATAACTACCGAATAATAATACGTTAAATTGTAAGCAGTTCGTTGAGGTTCACAATCTTTCGACAGTTTATAATCTCGCGAGATAGATTACAATCTAACGGTGTTTACAATTTTACGGTGACATGCACACCCTCATTTAGATGCTTAATACAATTTTGTACATTGTTTTTTCGTTCATTCATATTATTAGATGTATAAATCTGTTTATAATAGTCATGAACCACACGCAAGCAAAACTAAAAATAGATACAGTTCCCTTATTTTTCGTACCGCATAGCTAACATCCATCGTTATCGAAACACATAGCTCGTTTACAAAAAACAGAACATTAAAATAATGGACCGTGTCCCATTTAAGGAATAAGGCCGGCCCTTAACCGCGCATCTTTTATGAGTGTTCCTTCCATTGTATCTCTGAAATAGGTAAATAATGTGGAAATCAGGTCAACCACTGCACACAGACAACTAATACGTATTATGACTGTTGCTGTGGCAACTATTATCTGTTATTTGTCTATGATTCATTCTTTATAAAAGAGATTTTACTTATCTACAAATAGTTTACGTTCCCATGTAATAATAAGTTAAAAAGAATTCTAAATATGAAGCAGGGGCCTCATAGCCTAGCGGTCTTATTAAGTGGCAGCTAGGTGAGGGGTACCGGGTTCGATTCCCGATTCGAGGGCAAGTTTTAATTTAATTTAAATTTGTTCTCGGCCTTTGGGAGGGTTGTGCGGTACCGGGCGAGTGCCTAAACCATACATGGAGGACACGGTCGAATTTCTAAAAAAAGACAATCACGAATGATAAAAATCCTATACTTGACACTGGCTAATTAGACCAGTGCAGATAGCCTTTAAAATAAATAAAAAGTGAAAAAAATTACAGTAGGATAAAACCCATTAGAAAAGCAGGGGAATAGGATCAAAATGAAAGGAAAAATAAATTACGGTCGATCTGAGGTCGGGAAGGGGTAGGGGGGGAGTTTTAAGGGTAAAAAACGGTTTATCTCGATTTCCGGCAAAACTACAAGTCCTATCGAAGAAAGTTAAATGGCAAAGTTGGAGGTAATAAAAAAATCTAAAACTTTTGTATTCACCAATTTTCACATAACCTCAAAATTTATGTGAAAAATTCAAAAAACCAAGTTTTTGGTTTTTTATTTTTATCTTTAACAAAAATATTTTTTTTTTAACGAAATTTGGTGAAAACTTACCTTTCTATGTCCCAAATACACTGTAATTTATTTGATTAAAAATATTTATTTGTTCACCTTATTTTGAATTAATATCGAAAAAACACCCTAATTTTCAATCGAAAATTCTGACGTCAAAATTTCAGCTTTTTTCAAAAAGTTAGTGTGCTTTCAGTTCGTTGAAATCTCTACTTTCCTATGGTAAAAATATATATATTACCATAGTAAATCTTCTCAGAAAACGCAAAAAATCGTATGCAGTAGCGCCCAGACCTGTCATCCCCTTCCTTACTTCTCTACAGTAGGATGAAACCCATTAGAAAACTAATGGGTTTCATCCTACTGTAATTTTTTTAGGTTTCAAAAATTATCGGCACTGGTCTAAATGCACAAATCGTGCCAGAGCCATAAAAAAAAATGAAGCATATAATTATTTAGCGTTTTAGTACGATTTTAAAATTCGAAGCAATAATAATGATTTTAATTTTTAATTAACAATTAGAAAAAAAGCACCATAGACCACATACACAGCCAACAATAAATCATTTTAATGAATCAATTGATTATATTTTGACATAAGTATACTAAAATAATGTTATTATTTATTAAGTTTATTTAAATAATGTTATATTATATTTGATTCTTACTAAATAAAGACCGCTTTAGAATTGTTCTTTGAAATTTTTTTTCTCTATTTCGAATTCCACGTAGTAAATAAATACCTAATTGTCATATGTAATACCACAAGAGCTTCAAAATTATCGGGTATTTCCCGATAGGTTCGTTGCAAACAATTAATATAGTTGTTTATTTCAATTAATTTAGTCGTCATGACGACGACAGTCGTCATGACGACTACATTTGTTTGCAACGAACCTTGAGGGAAATACCAGATAATTTTGAAGCTCGAGTGGTATTCGGGGGATTATTTTTCCGACCCAAATGTCGGCCAATAGCATTGCACCATGAGACGAAATGTACAGTTAACAAATAAGAATTTCATAATGAATAAAACAACTACTTAATACTTTTCTTGAAGCAACGACCAGAGAAAATTTTCA
Source organism: Pieris napi (assembly GCF_905475465.1). NCBI lineage: Eukaryota > Metazoa > Arthropoda > Insecta > Lepidoptera > Pieridae > Pieris > Pieris napi. The sequence goes on along the minus strand of NC_062238.1, from coordinate 7,160,668 downwards.
CAAAAAATTTTCAGTATAATACCATGTAGGTTGTACCACGTGACGTCGAATGGTGCAATTCTATTGGCCGATATTTGGGTCGGAAAAATAATCTATACAAATATCATTTAAATAGTAGTAAAAAAGCTTGAAGCCTGGAGAGCCTAACGAAATAGTTAGCATGTATTTTATCTGACTATGTATGTGTCTTGCAAACGTGATTTCACGAACACTATGAACGAATGAACTTGATATCTGTTATCTAAATAGCCAGTTCCAAAGCAGTGAGATCATTATTAAAACAACTATTTTCGAATAAAAACAAGTTCGTCTGGAGAACTACTATAAATAATCTGGATAAGACTTTTATTCGACACTGAAGTCAATTGTAGTTCAGTGTAATGGTGAAAGACTTTTAATGATTTTACTGGACTTTAAAACATTAGCATTGTTATAATCCAGTGCTTATCTTTATAGTTAAAAAGTAGGTTTCTAGATTTTTGATCAAAGGTGAGATTGCGCTATCACGTTCGTGAAAGAATAAATTCAAACATAACCGACATGTATTAAGGTAAAATTAGCGTAAAATATTAAAAAAACCAGTAGTATTTGGACATACGGAAGTAACAGTTCGCACTAAGTCGTTCGGACTCAAGAGTCGATCACCTTTTTTATTAGGTTATCATCACTAGTAGTATTAAGAAGTTTCATTTGTTTTTATTTTTATTACGCGCAAATCCTTGGTATTCTACGTGTGAAATAGTGTTGGTGCTACGATAAAAAGAGTCGCTTGTGTTATGAGTAATAAGTGCTTTCGGAAGTAACTGTACTGTATTTATGATAAATATTATATTATGAATCAATCAAAATCATTTATTCATATAGGTAACACAATGTACACTTATGAACGTTAAAAAAGAAATGTACATTAAATGCTTCTAATTTATCAATTATATTTAATAGGCGTAGAACGGAAGAGAAGAACTGGCAATAAAATCTCCGCCTCTCTTTTTAATAGCAAAGTTTTTCTTTTACACAATGTTTGTAATCTGCAACCATTACACCATGTTCCACATGACATCTTAAGTAATTAATAGTTATTGATTAATAATAAAATAAATTAAAAACAAAGATTTGTCCTCTATCAGCTGGAGCCATGGTGAAATAGGATTACGCACTTACATTCACAGGGAACAACACGCACTATTGCATTTGAAAAAAGGGACTAAATTCCGAACAGTGTGTTAATTTCAACTTAATTCGAAAACACAGTACAGCAAACGCAAACTTATATATCAATCGAATTCATTAGTTCTGTGTATTAATATATTTTATATACAGTAAAAAGACATCCCTTGACCTTGACGAGACACGAAAGTCAAATACCGTCGGTCAATAATATTTTAATATTAGTTATTAAAACGGTTTAGTACATATGAACTTGTTTTCCTATTACACGTTTTACGGACGAAAATATCGAGCGGTTTAATGACGTTATAATTAATTTTAACTGCTTCCAATATAGTCAAATGTGGGTGAACTACCTAATATCAGTGTATTATGTAACCTAACGTGCCAAAGTATTTTGGTTATACTTAAAATATATACTTAATTTTACACAAAGTTAAAATTTACCTGGAGGGTTTGATTTCTGAAACAATACGTGTTAGAAGGCTCAGAAGAATACAGGATAAAGAAAAAATATCTCCTGAACAAATATCTCCTTAAATGAGGAAGTATACTCACGAGATATAGTTTACGTTTTATGAAAAATTCCACATTAGGTATGTGATATTACAATAAATTATATCATATAAATTGCGTCATATCACATTTATATTTACCCTAATTTGGTAGTCGGATTCATTATCAAGCCTTAATAAATCGATATTCGATTTTAAAAGACATCCTAATCTTCCGTGGCCCTTAAAAAATATGTTTGTTTAAATATGATCCATTAAAAAATGTTAACCAATTTTGAAATATGTGGTTATCGTGTACTCGCATGAACAATGTTGAAAAGTACTGAAGACTAATTGGAAAACGTAACGTCGTTCCAATTAAGCAGCCTCAATGTTGCCACATTCAATTTAAAAATAAAATAAGTAGAAATGCCTGAAATTATTACGTTTCGTCTGAACACAATTAAAAAGCAACTAAATGCTTTGGAATAAAAAAATACTTAGAAAACAGGATTTAAGGTGTAAAATGTTGGGACCTACGTTATGTTAGCGCGAGCAATCCAATTTCTATACATCGTATTCTTCTTCTTCAGGTGCCACGTTATTGGTAAACGTTGGGTATTATAAACTTTAATTGGTGGATATTTTGCGCTAGTCTAAACAGGTCCTCGGCGGATGGATGATACCGGTCCATTCCCGTACGTTCAGCAATCACGACTTCTTCTTTCTACCAGCCAATCTCTTGAATTCTGCTCATCATTATGAGCTGCAAGAATCGACGATGACGCAAAACGTGTGAGAGATATTTAACAGTCTGCATAAACTGTCATCGAACCACCTTCTTCTCTATGTCTTCGTATAGTGCCACTGGCCAGAGTCGAACCCTCAAAGTATATTATATTAAAAACCATAATAGACGTTAATAACACGTTTAGTAAAAAGAGTATTTATATAATATATAATGATGTATTTGTACATAAATATCAAACTATTCACGCTGGCAAATTTTGAATGTACGTTGTCTAAAACCTACAACGGGCTTGCAGAAATTATTGTTATCGAGATTTTTATTTATTAAACCAACATTTAGTAACTGGTTATTGTTAGTTGGAGTCATTAAGTTGTCAGGTCTAAGCGTAGCTTGTAGAAAACTTAAATTAATAGTGTACCAGAGAGAAATGTTTCGTATTTTCTCCACAACTCAGTGTCGCTTTTACTATTAATATCAACGTTGGCTTATCTACTCCTTAATCCACTGGGACTTTAGACACCTTTTGTTGGATGTTGGAATTAAATATTTTATTCTTTATGATTTTATAAATTTGTAATACAATTGTTTTGTATCATTGTTAGCTTACAAAATTACACAAGCACGTTAACTTTTAAATATTTTTATGTTATTTTAATTTTTTAAGCCTAAGGTTGATTACTTTTTTATACTTTATATTTAACTCCTCTTTAATACTTTTACATTTTTGTAAGCAAGATTTATGTTTTTAATAACTCTAGTTAGCTGACCAATATAAAGATAAATCGTTAATCATACTTTATCATAATTTATATCTATGTATCTACTAGCAAACTTTATAAAACCATTGTTACATAATGGATGATGGATTCCACAACATATTTCTGCTTCAGTATTTGAGAACTAGTAGAATACTTAATTTGTAGATGTATTGTTCGTGCTAATTTTAATGATAGCTATTCGTGAATTGTCTGCAATAATAATTCGCTCTTATTATAAGTGATATATTTAACACAAAAACTGCCTTCATCAAAAGTCATTTAACAAACTTTAACAGCTATTTAAACGAAGCTTTCATTGTAATATTCAGCATCAATAGTCTTCAATAAACGTTTCAAATTTTCATCAAAAGCTTTCTTTGATGTCACAAACAGAAAAGACGATATTACTACTATTTCTAAGACTGGAATAAATTCCGATGAAATATTATTCAAGAATGTTTCCTTTGTTTTATAGACTATTCAACATTTACGGACATATAAAACACTTTATTTATTCTTCGCCTCGCCTTGGAGTTGCTCGTGGCTTAGTTAACACCGTACGTATAACCAGAAGGTTCTGGGTACACTTCGCTGCGAAATAAATTTAGCATTGGCAAGCCTTTTAAGAATTAAACATTTCTCATTAATCATTATGGGACTGCAGCCCTAAGCCTTCCTCCTATTTGCACGGACTACTGCTTGTTAGGACTACTTCATACTAGACTAACAAGTATAATATTGAGATAAATGTTAAATTAAAAAATCGAGTTGATCCCCAAGGCAAAATGTTTTTATCTTAATGGAACGGATATTGTCACCAGCCCTTATTGCTCTCCGGACCCTTGCCGATAGTAACCGTAAATATTGATATAATGAGTTAAAATTTACTGCTTGAAGAATTTTGATGAAATCTAACGCTCGATAAAGTATTATTTTAAACATAATATTATTGCAATAAATTATACTATTTTATTACAAAGCCTATATGGCTGTGTAATGCTACTAATAAGGTTAAAATAAGAAAATACAAAATTGCGTTTTTCTGAAAAAACACGAAAAACTACATTTAATACCCTTTCTGGTTTACATGAATTCTGAAATGTTAAAATCACAATATTCACAACAATTACACTACCTCATCGCTAAAAAAACAACCTCTTATTAGAGATGATGACATTAATTTATCGCTAATGTGAAGGGCTAAGGCTCATATTAGAGATCACACATTGACAATTGACATTTCTGCAGCTGTCAAACGTCAGCGGCAACGCGGTAAATTTGAACTAAATGAAAACTACAACACTATATACTTAGTGCAATGTATTATCTCCGCTCTCTTAGCGTTGGTAAGTAGGTAGGGCTAAAAAACACACAAATACATTGTGATATAATATATTGTTTAAAATCAATATTTAATACTGTCACAGTTAAATAAAAAAATCTGTATTTATGATAGTAATTTATAGTCATTATTCGAATGTATGTAGATTAATTATACGTTTGTGATTCACCGCGACTTTCTAAGCTTTTTGATTCATCGTTGTCTATTATCTTTGCAATTGTACGATCTATAACAATAGATGTTGTGTTCTGTCCCGCTTTTAATTTCACTGAGATTTGATAAATCACCAAGTAAAGAAAGATCCATTAACCTTTTTACCCTGGATTTGCTAATTGAATATTTTATCCGGTTTAATTTTAACATTGTAATGTTAATTAAAGAATTTTGGCATGTGGAACAAATTGGTATTATGAGATATTTTATCTAATAAACCTTCTTTAAATTAAATTATTTTATCAAAAGGACATTTTATTTGTGTTGTGTGTATAATATTATAATGAATAGTTAATATGCAACCCGTAAGTATTATTATTAAATAAAACATAAATACAGGTTTGATTATTACTGTTTTTATTTTACAAATACGCTTCGCGGACTCGCTTATTATTAAATATGATATTAAAATTAGTGTTTATGTTAACGTAAAATTGTAAACACCGTTAGATTGTAATCTATCTCGCGAGATTATAAACTGTCGAAAGATTGTGAACCTCAGCGTACTGCTTACAATTTAACGTATTATTATTCGGTAGATTGTACTACACTAACTTAGTTATCATTCAAACTTTTTTGGTCAATTACAGATTAATTTTACTTCCCAACAATTTCATATAACTATCGAATAATAATACGTTAATTTGTAAGCAGTTCGTTGAGGTTCACAATCTTTCGACAGTTTACAATCTCACGAGATAGATTACAATCTAACGGTTTTTACAATTTTACGGTGACATTTACATTATTTTTTTTAAGGTTGTCACCGCGCCTTGAAAAATGTGGGATCTTGTCAATTAATACCGAAGAAAAAGATTTGACCAGATTTTTGCCAATTATTTTTATATCTATGTACATGTCTTCTAGCCACTAGACTATATAAAGTATATTTGCATAGTAAATAAACACGCGGAGAGGCTGTCAGGTTTAGTTAACTTCCGATACGCAAACACTTCACAGTCAGCTTATTATAGAATTAGGTAAACAAAGCCAGTCGATTGAACAGTTCAACTCAAGAACTTATGTATCAATTATTTTAAATATATATTTTGTACATAATAATGCAAATTTTCACCGTCTCTAAGTATATTTACATCTTTTAAACGTGCAATGGGTTTTATGAAAAATGAAAGAGTGACCCAAGAAAATTCATATGTATATTTATTACAAAAATAAACACAAGTTATAAATATAGAAGTGTCCTTTAATAGTTCCAGAGATAATGAAATAATGTTATAAAAGAGTTATACAAAATAAAATAAAATATACTAATAATAGACACGACAATACAAAACGCAGCAATTTATAGTAAATACAAAGGGAAAACAGGTTCAACAATTTTACTATATTAATTTTAAAGGGCTTGAAAGCAGTAGGGGAGCACGAAAACATAAATATTGAAAAGTGAGTGATAAAGGAATTAAACATTGTTGAGGACCCTATATTAGTACGCGTAAATAAATGAGCAGGAGGGAATGAAAGGAAATTCGGTATTTAGTAAGGATTTCATACTTGGCTAGAGTATTCTAGATGGTTGCACCAGCGATTTATATGCAGCTGTTTATAATCTTTAAATGGGTCTGAAACACGTATTATTATGCCTAAATAAGAGCAGATTTACCAAGTGGTCTATATGGGTTTTTGGTTAAGGATATTTCAGGATAAATTGAGTTTCTATTATATTTGTTGTACACTTACCCCTATTGTATGCCAGGTATAATGTATTGTGTTTGCAATACGAGTTATGTATAATCTATAATCTTCAGCAAGCGTTTTGTTATTAAAATTAATACTAAAAACATTTAAAACTTACGGCGTAATCTGAATTCTTTTGTAAATTTTTCATTGAATGTGTGTGGTAGATTTTTGTTGTTCTTTTCCAAATACTAGAAAATGAATTCAAGGTGCACAAATAGCCCATATTAATATATTTTATATCGCTAACTTAATAGAAGCGTAGGCAGAGTAAACAAAAAAGTGGACCAAGCAATATATCAGCTTACAGCAAACTTTTGTAATCCAATACTGATAAAATCCCATAATAAACTCACATAAAGCTGACGTCAAACTTTTGTAATTTGACGCTAATTGTTGTTAAGCTAAATATAACTAATTGTAAGCAGTTTGACTTCAGTGAATTAACAGTAATCTGGGTCGAGTTTTCAACTTGAAATTAAGCTGTATGCAAATGTAGCGATTTATTCATTGTACATTTATTAATATCTGGGCCGTAAATTCACGATAATCTGGTTAATGTAGCGTTATGGATGGATAATCTGAAACGTATTGTCTTAATTTTTAAGACTTATGGCAAGAACTGACTTATATGTTCTAAATTTGAAATCAAAATCTGTATAGTTTTACACTATGGCTTCTGAAATTATTTTAATAGACTGATGAAAAGCTATGTAAAAGTGACACTGATATTCCAACGCGCGAATTTGATGTAGTTTACAGACTGGTTCCCTCAAAACAACTCTATGCTACTGTAAATAAACTGTACTATGCCTCGTATGATGAATGATAATATTTATAGAAGACCCTCCTGTAAAAACATCACCACAACAGTACCAACAAAAAATACTAAAAGCATTTCACTGTACACGCCCGCATCTATGTTTCGGAGTTCAAACGACCGAACTTAATTCAACCACAGATAAATAGAACTTAATAAATTATAATGTATTTATATAAAGAGAAACATTTAAATCCTATTGACAAAATATGCGTTTTAACTTTGATTTGCAAATATTATGATAATGCAAAATAAAATATAATCAGTGAGGATTGATTTTCAAAAATTCACTATCCTTCTAGTACTCCAATTATTAAATTGTAGTAAAATATTTTCAAAGTGACGTTATATAGACCCTTTTCAATTTCCATTGTGACAAATGACAATTGACAGCTGTCGCGACGTATCTCAGTACAAAGAGATTTGTACTGACTTTAATTTCTTCACGTCAATAATAAAAATGCATTGGAAAAAACGTTCGTATAGTTTAAAACAAGCTATTTCGTTTTAAAACAAGGAATTTACCATTTCTTTCAATTTAACAGCCCGATGCACTTGAATAAAGTATAAAGTTGCGGACGACGGAAAAACACACCGAAAGTTTTGAGTAAAATATTATTATTCCATTTTTCACTGCATTACACTTGGATGGGTGAAATATTATTAAAAATAGAGAAACAAGAGATTTGCAATACTTCTTTGTACGTGGAAGTTATATTGAATTTTTCACCGTAACAGGCATAGACAATCTACTGCATTATATTTTATATACATTTTTGTATACTAAGATTTCCTTAATTATCAGATTTTGCTATTTGTAGCTAGAAGTACTCGCTAGAAAGAAAAAAAGGGTGCGTGTACTAATGTACGCGCGTAAGAAGTTATACTTCTTTGGCATTATTAAAAATAGTTTTTGATTGCATGCAAATAATTAATCACAATCAAATAATCAAAGACTGGAAAAGGAGTCATTATAGTCAATAAAATTCAGTTTACATTTGAAAAATTAAATAAATAAATATTTATTATTATTCTCTTACATTAAGTGTAACATAAATTCTATTATTATTCGAATGTTGTTTTTAAATTATATACCAATGCCGTAGCATCTTCCGTGGGCAACTTCATTCTGTTAATTTTGTGTCACGGTGCGCGCGCATCGTAAAATTTCGCTCTCATCAATTTTTCATAACGCGCCTAAAGAAGTATAACTTCAAAAATATAAATGAGGATTATAAAAATTTAACGGTAATGTCAGTCTTGACCAATATATTTTCTTGTTAATTTTATATAATATTCTATTTTCACACTGCCTGGTAAACAAATCTTAAGCTTCCAATTCAATTAAGAACTTGAGGCCCTGAAATAACAATACTGTTGAATTGATAACATATGGCAACATTCCAATTAGTTACATAATGCGTGGACTTTTTGGCGGGAAGTCGAATAAGTTGTCTTACGTTAAGTTTATACTCTATTAATTCAACTGAAGGACTGATTTTGTTTGGACTACATGTAATAAATAAATTAAAACAAATATATTATGAGTGGATTATGAATATAATGAAATAGATAGAAGACATTGTCCATATGAAGATATTTCAAATATGGAAAGTCCAAACAATTTGATGGTATCGATCAGGTGGTTTAGCTGTTTTAATAGAATCAAAAAAAAAGTTAGTACTAAGCCTACATAGGAGATTGTTTCTTATTTAGTTTAAACTGAGCCAGCGTTTTTGTCTTTTAGTAAGGTAATATGTAGTACTTTATTTTTATGTATTTTCAGTATAACGTCACGAAAATTTATAAATAAATGATCACGTTATATATGCAATAAAATTTGAGTAAATATTTTGATGTACTCATAACCTCTTCCACTAGTATTTTTAATTTTCAGCTCAACATCCAATTACATCTGATCGCGACTTCAATTTTGAAGCACACTTCGGAAAATTCAATATTGCTGAATATGAGGAGCCTAATTTCGGAGTCAGGTCGAGGTATATTTTTTTCACTAGCTCCAACATTCAATTAACTTTTGTTTTTAATTACATCTCAAAATCATGCAGATAAAAAAATGTCTTGGTAAACTTTCTCCCTAAAATATGGCAAGGGGAGCGATGGCTGGCCATGCGTCACACTCGTGAACGGGTGTTACTTGTGGTGCTTGGTCGGACTTGAATTTGTGTATGCGGTGATGTTAGTTATTTTGACTATGTATTGCGTGTTGTTTCCACGAGAATATGAGTGCGTGCTCCTATTTCACCATGCCTACTGCTGATAGAGCCTTTATCTATATTAGCTTTATTTGCCCGAGTCTTGTATATTGCAAAATCAATTGAGGTTTTAAATTCGTAAATAAAAACATTATTTTTTTCTTATCCGGTCCATTTGTATATTTATCAATATTTTTTATTTATTTATTAATAGCCTTAGATATATCAGAAATACAAAATACATATATACATTATAACTATTGTTTTTCTTTATCTACGATAACTGATTCTGTATGCCGTACTACGGGCAAAGGCCTCCCCTATTAACCTCCATTTTTCCTTATTGTATACCAAACTCGTCCAGGTCTTAGTCTTTCCAGCCATTTCCATAATTTCATCGGCCCTGTTTCTTTTACTGTTTCTTCTGTTTATTTATCCATATTAATCCGCTATAATTGGTATTGAATGGTTAAATTATTAATATCAATTTACACGGAATACTTGTGAGCATATGTCGTACTAAAAAACGTAAGTATAAACACATGACATTTGCATTCGAATAGTATCGATCTACAGAAGTACAGACCGATTCGGTCACATGTTGGCTTATCTCTATTGAGATTAGTCTCACTCACCAGAGACATAATATAGAGTGTATGTGATATACTAGTACGTATACAGAAATGATTACATTAAATATTCCGTAATGCACATAAAGCAATGAGACGGATGTCCAACACAGACGGCTTTTAGCGTTATTAATAAAATTAAAATGAATGGTATTATTGTTATAAAATTTAATTTTATATCTGATTCAAACTGCCTTTACTTGGAAGATTTCTTAATCATACTTACAAACAATAAAAAAGGCCTAAAACCCTTTAAGTAGAAATAATTTTATAAAGTTGTATTAATATGTTATAAAAAAATTCAATCTAATTAAAACAGCACCGTGCATGATATTAAATTTTTTAACTATCCTAATGGTCAAATGGCTTTAAAAAAAACATAATTCTCTCTAATTTGTTATGTCATAATTCAAAAAAAGACAGATTCTTACTGAATTGTTTATTATTATTATCCATTTATTCGGCAGCTCATGTCTCAGCGTCGTGGTCAACAAGAAAGCGTGTGGAGCGGACTATCTATTTCCACCGGCTTAGGTCCAACGCGTCTCTTGTGACAGTGTTTTGAGGACGAGAAGTCTTTCACCTGATCGGTCCTTTAGGTTGGTGAACGGCCACGTGATCTTTTGCCTTCTGTGTTACCAATCACGATCAGTTTCACCAAATTCTCATCGCCTCTGCGTATTAAGAGTGCACTCTTCCTGAAAGGCCGGCAACGCACCCACTAAAAATGGGTTTCCATGGGCTGCGATGACTGGCCTTTTTGGGAGTCCCGTAGGCTTGTTTGCCCCCCCTATTTGATATTAAAAAAAATCTTTTTTTTTTTTAAAAAGTTAAGTTTTTTAAAAAAAGAAAAAGTTTCAGTATTATTGTATATAAATATGTATATATATTATATATATATAGCGCAGAACTGTTACTTTTATTAGTCGTTTCTACTTTCTGCAGCTTTATTGAAACTCTCACTCGAATGAGGCTTAGATAAAAATCAAGGTTACAATTTCAATCGTTGGAAAACCTATCTTTCGCTTTGACAGTTGTATATTGAATTTGAAATGTTTTCAGTGAGATTTTCTTGTGAAAAACTAAACTCCAACTCCACTTTTAATGTAATATTTATCTTTGTGGTCGGTATCTAATGCCCAGAGACAAGCGAATGATAAAGCTGGGTCGAGGTAGCGCGTCGACGTATTGGTTAAGGCAGTTCACTACGAAGAGGAATAATAAATTAACAACAGATTTCCTTTGTAATGTAGTAGTTATAATCTCAATTTTCTTGAGCTGCGCAATCTATATGTCACCGTAAAATTGTAAACACCGTTAGATTGTAATCTATCTCGCGAGATTGTAAACTGTCGAAAGATTGTGAACCTCAAGGAACTGCTTACAATTTAACGTAATTATTCGGTAGATTGTAATCTATCGAAGTTAAACCGTCAAATTGTGAAACGGCCATTTTCTACTTTTCTATTAGGTTATAAGAGATGTGACATTCTCGTTTTCTATTGGTTATAAGTGATGTGACATTCTCGGTAAATTAATCGAATCGATTATTTCCTCATTTGTTAATTTTACCGAATAATAATACGTTAAATTGTAAGCAGTACGCTGAGGTTCACAATCTTTCGACAGTTTATAATCTCGCGAGATAGATTACAATCTAACGGTTTTTACAATTTTACGTTAACATATACAAAAAGCGAAAACCAAGCTCGAATAAGCATAAAATGAACTAATTAATTACCTACAATTTGAATGTGTTTAAAGTTGATGTCCAGAAAATTTTTACCATTTGTAATAATTAAATATTTTAATTGGGTTTTACTTTTACTTACCAAACTTCTTATATATTACTTAAACAAACTAACATATAGGGTGACAAGGCGTTAACAATTATCAGTTGGACATCCTATTCAGCTCAGTGTCCATGCAATTCATATAACTAGTAGTATGTGAACGGGTTTTATGCATTCTGCTTTAACAATAAACAGTGACAGACCTCTGTCGTCTGAAACTGCTAAATCCGTACAAATGGGAGCAATCTCTTTGCATATATAGAAGTGAGGTTGTCCAAAAGACTGATATATTGCTAGTCTTATTTAATATAGGTTCAATGTTAGTAACGTAAGCGTAAAATTGAAAGACATATACAGCTGCGATAGTGAATTGAAACACGAGAACGTAATCATTGCCATTTATAAGTACGAATTCCCTTATTTATAAATACTTCATCATAAGGTTACAAGGAATCATAGGATATGGTTTACGCGAGTACTACACATTTAAATTAAACTTTTTTAATACATATAAACGTGATTAAATACTCAAGTTGTGTAAATAATGTAATAATTACGCCTTTTTAATTTTAGTTTTACTTATATACAACATTTTATTAGTTAAAGTTATTAAAAACACATTTGCGAACTTTAGTTTTTTACTTTTACGAAAATGAAACTGTAGATTTTCATCTACTTACTATACTACATTACTACTTTAATATCTGTACTTCTCCTTATTTATTAACGTATGAGAAGCCTCACAAAATTTTATAATATCATACTTCTACTAAAACTTAACTCAACTCAGGGTCGATTCGACCAAACAAGAGTAAATCTTAATCTTAGAATAAATCGTCAGTTAATCGAGAGTAAATCAATTTTACGTTTTACCAACTACAAATTCTAAGAATAGTGGGCTTATTAGGGAATTGCTACTATACCGCCGTTTCGCACGGAATAACAGCTATTCCTAGAATAATTTAATGGCGTCAGTCAGTCCAATCAGCTGATTTCTGTCATTTCACAAATATGTATTCTGTGTTTTAATTTCATGTCAACGCAACGCACTAAATTAATAGTCTAGCATTGTATAATGAAACGTTTAAACAATTTATTATTTATTTATTTGTTTTTAGATTTTTTATTTTCTATAATATTAGAATGAAATTCAACTGGGCTCAAAAGAAGTTCCTTTTTAGACGAAAGCCTCAAACAAACAAGAAATAAAAACTTTTTGTTGTCGTTTGACACCTGTTAAAAGCTACTTTTTCACACTATAATACGGCAAAATCGAGTTGACATGATGTATGCTCTTACACTGTCCCGTTGTAGAACAACATTTATTTGCCGAGTTTTATTTTCGTTCACCATTCTCTTGCTATTCGCGTATTGTTATTCCTAGCACAATTATACTATCGATTACGTGGACAAACGACTATGGATTTACTCGAGATTAAAATCATGGAATAGATTATTCTTGGTATACTTACTCGTGTATAAATTGAAGTTTGGTCGAATCGACCCTCAGTACGTTAAAGCTCGTAATAGTATTGAGATAAGCTAAGTGACATAATATAATATTCTGCGGTTCATACGATTAGTGCCACGCTAATGTATCGATAGAGGGCGTAAGTGGGCGACCGTTTACTGACAGTTAATGGAACATTGGCTTTCAAGTTATTATACCTCGTAAATACGATAGACCTGGTATCCCCCAATCAAGAAACGAATCTATGGTTATTGTTTTGGTAGCTGAACACCTGAACCTAATAAAGGTTATTTTAAACATTTTACTGTGTAGCTTTAAAAAAAGTAATAAAGTAAAGACCAAGACTTGAAAATTTGAACAGAAACGATGAGCCTCGTATATTGCGTTGATGTTAGTCTCTTAGTTGTAGACTGTTTAAATTGTCGGAAAAAATTGGCGATTAAAAAGAGTGGCGGAGAGTTTATTGCCAGTTCTTCTCTTCCATTCTACGCTCTTGATTCGCGAACTGGCAGTAAATGTAAAATTAGAAGCATTTGATGTATATTTCTTTTTTGACGTTCATAAGTGTACATTGTGTTACCTATATGTATAAATGATTTTTGACTTCTGACTTTTTTAAATTATATTTTATTCTTTATCCAATAGTATTGATTACCGCCAGTAGGACAGTAGGACACATGTTAATTATTACATATTGTATTTTCTCTGAAAGTTGTAGCCTAGCTGAGTGTATTTGGTGCAATAGCTAAGGGCTAAGTCTTAACTAGGCATTAGGTTAACAAAGCTATACGCCTGATTTAATAAAAAAAATAGAGATTTATAATACTTTTAGAGTCTTTTCAGGATTGAATGATACGTCGAAATAGCGCCCACCCGAACAGGAAGAATAGAAACAATAAAGTCTTTACGGTAATATAAAAAAATATGGAAAAAGAAAAACTTTGTGTGAATATGTGCATCGCATAAATTATCTGTTTGTTTACACGATTTATCAGTTGTTGAGCTGTGTTAATTAAATTATTAACATGCAAGTCAAGAAGTCATAACAATTCCGCGTTGCGAAATTTGTTATAATTAAATAATGAGGTTTAGATTTATTGCATAAATATATTACAGTATGTATACACAACACACACATTTAAAATAATCACAGTTTTAACCAAAGTCTCTTTTTATCACAGGGTAAATACAATTTGACAATAAGAGACGTAAGAGTACTTCTTTAAATAAAATATTGCACCCTTTTTATTGAAGAATTCTTTAGTTTTTATGAATAAAGGCTTTCCCGTCTAGAAACACTTTATATCTAGATCTACATATGCTAGCATAAATATATGTGGTCCTGGATCACGCACTAAACAAAAAAAAGTGTGTACACGCGTTATACTTCTTTGGCGTAGCAAGATAAAAATCTTTTCAAAAATGTTATTCTACGTTTGTAGAAAAAACGACACTAAGAATAGAAAAAAGGTATTTAATGCATTGAAAGTTTTATTATAACGAATTATCTAGTTAAATAAAGTTTATTAAAAAAAATTCTATATAATTAATAAAATGGACATTTTTTATTTTAGCTTGCACCAATACTAGATATTAACTATTTAATTCACGCCCATTGGTTGGAGTCCAGTAGCCATTTGTGTTTCAAGAGGCTAATGATAGCTAAAGTATGATACAAATATTCTTGTAGAAACATTGTCTAAACATCGTACAAATACAGCATCAATAGTTGTATAAAAAAAAATGTTGTCTATAGCTAACTTCAGGGTGTCGGTTTTTTGTGACGGTGTGCGCGTGCATCGTAAACATTTACCCTCATAATTTTTCCCTAGCGCGCCAACATAACTTCAAAATCTTTTTTATAATATAAATGTAGATAGCGCTGATACGGGAATCTATTTATGGTTATTGAGAAGAAAGATTCACGAGCAAAGTGGTGGTAAGTAGGCCACTAGTACGCTCCGTATCTCGGCTTTATCGTGTTCCGATTATGCTAGTACTAGACAGCTTTTGTTTGCGTGCAACGTAATACCTCGCTTGAATTATTTAGTTTTAAATAAGCTGTGTTGAATATAGAAAAGTATTCTATGAAATGAGACTTAAATGTAATAAAAGGAAGCAAAAACGTCTTCTACTTTATACAGTGGATAGTATCTCGATAACTCAAATGTCAAGGGAACAGCAAAAACATTTGAGTTAAAGAGTTTTCGACTTAACGAGAACTTCGAGCTACATAATATGATTGCGACTTACAGAGGTGCGATTTCTAAGTGTATTTTCGATTTTTAGAGTCGAATTTGAATAACAATTCAACTTAAGTTTTGAAGTAAAGTTGTTATGACTGTTTTTAATTACTGTACGTGTACAACACAATAACAATAATATAATAGAAGACCCGAACTCGAACATTCGTTTTGGATTTTATTGCTAATATTTCGGGGAATTCCAAGTAAGGCGTCATTATATTTTACTAACTACTATTTAAAGAGTCTCCTATTTGAAATTCGAGTTATAGAGTATAATATAATCACATTTTGTTCGAGTTACAAAGTCTAAATGATTCGAGATACCGCGTATTTAGGGGCTCAGCGGAAGGAAATGGCAATTTTATTCGACTTACTGACGATTTCGAATTAACGAGGTTCGAGTTATCGGGATTCCACTGTATTTTGAATGTTAGTATTTGTTTATGACACAGGAGTTAACATCATCGACTGTTAAAAAAACAAAAGCACGGCGTCAAAATCAGAAAAATGCAATTGATAAAATTTGTTTGTTAGCAATGTCTTTGTTTGTGACGCAGAACAAGCACACGCGTTTTCTTGGCTACATATAAGTTGAAACCTCTATAATATTCTAAAGAATAACATAGTTTTAACTCATTATTGGTTGCACTTAGTGGTCAATATCATTCAACCAAAAAGTTAGTGTATATGTGTGTGTCTGTGATAAATAAGTGATAATAATGAATGCGAGTTGAGATTAAATTGCTTAGTATTTGACATAGAAATCAGCCGGTCGAACTCAATTAGTAAAGTTACTTGGACATTTTAATTTAATCAAAATTCAAATAAGATTGTGAAGTTTAACTAAGCTCACTTAAGCTTAATCGACTTCAATATCGATATTATGTTAGATGAACACTTCAATCAAAGTTTGTTCTTAATCTATTGGTAATTTAAACTTTTGATTGTGTAAACACTCGGGCGATTTTAACGCCTATTGTTATGAAATTTATGTTCAAATATATTAATTTCTTTTATTTTATTTAAAAATATATCGCCTGCCTTGCGATTCTGTAACTCACTTTTCGAACTCTCTCTGCGGTTTTCATTCTGATAAGGAGGGAGTTGGTAGTTTATTGTTTATCAGAATGCCAAATCGTAAAATGACTGCTTTACGACTGATTTGAGCGCGACCGCCGCTGCAAAAACTGCATTGAGAGTTCGAAAAGTAAGTTACAGAATCGCAAGGCTGGACTGGAAATTAATTATATTATATTTATAATAGGTACATACTATGGCCTGTGACAAAATAAATACATAAAATATTTTACCTTTACGGAGATGATAAAAATGTTTCCGGGAAAAGTCTTTAAATTTCCTGAATTCCCGTCCGCCTTTGTTTTGTTAACACGACACTTATCTGAAATAAAATATGTTCCTATTATTATATTTTTATTTATATTCATTACACATGCGCCTTACTTCGTGGAAAGGATGCAAGATGCAAATCACGCCTAAAAGATGTCCGTTGTCTTATTTGAAAGCAGTGACAAAGTTATTATAAAATGCAGAGTAAATAATTAACTATTGTTTATAAGTATATAGGAATAAACTAGCTGACCCAGCAAACGCTGTTTTGCCATGTAAATTATTTCTAGGAAACATTCTTTTAGTTCACTAAAGTTATCTACAATAATAAAAAATGAGCTGTATCATAAAAAATTGTCTAAAAAATTACCCTCATCATTTAGAGGTTTAATGATAGATAGTAGCCGATTCTCAGACTTATTGAATATGCATAATTCATAAGAATCGGTCGCGCCGATTCGGAGGAGTATGGAAACGAACATTGTGACACGAGAATTTTATATATTAGATAAAGGTAATCTCCGTGTTTTGCACTTACATCGAAACATATCAAGCGAGTAAATAAGTAAGTAAGCTGGATGAAAACGCTTGAAAATTGGTTATAGATTGGCTGGTCTCAATTCTCAATCTATTAGCCTTGGATAATAGTAGCTTCAATTACCCTAACCAAGCTTGAAAACCAGAAATGTTACCGAGGCACAATGCTATATCAAATGTTACCCACTTGACACTAAATGCCGTAAACAAATCCAATATAAGCTCATAACAATATTACACGGCTCTTATCTGAAAGCCGCGATACGAAATTCCCTTTGAGTTCATAATTGCTAGAGATAATGAGAAAATCAATTATTCACGAAAAACACCACATCGTAATATTCTTGACACTTCAGTTGAAATAGAAATCAGACACGCAATCCCTAAATTTAGGCCTTCAAATGAGTTGTTTCGTGCTTTTATTCTACATAATATATTTGATGTATAAATACATCGGAAACAATCTCGAGAATCTTTTAAATGTGACTTGTGTTCCCTATCACATCAGGTGGTATGCGTTACTTAACATAACCTAATCCATATGAGGGAGAAACTTTTCATATTAAATGTAACAATTAACGTTAAGGAATCCCATTAGAAGAAAAATCGTTAATCGGTAATCTGTGTTTGCTTTTTAAACAAATTATTATTGTTAGCCCTATTACAGTAATAGAAGTAATACCCTGTAAAATTAGTTTGTATATTTTTTTAAGTGTATAATTCTGTACTGAGACTCCACGTTATATTGGACGTCAAATATCTGTTTAATTTTAATCACTTGCTCTGTATAACTTACAAAAATTAGATAAAACTTGTATCGAATCAATTTTAGAAATAAGAACACGTCTATATGACATACTACAAACATGCAAGGAACTAAGAAGGTATCAAATAGCCAGGTAAAGATACAAGGAAGAACCTTGTACCTTTTTGTGTATCATTTTTGTCTAGCTTATAAGACTTACAAAACAAAACAAAACCTCTGAGAACAAAACAAATTATAAAAAAATCTGTGTTGCTATAATTCACATAGCATTAGTGCTAATGTGATTATTATAAATGTTCATAATTTTTACATAAAATTGCTTCTAAACTTTGCTTTTATTCGTCCTCAAAAGTACAAATTATTTTCGTACAAAACCTTAGACCTTTAATATTTAAATTAAATCTTCACGTCACGGAAACTAATTTAGGTAATGGTTATACCGTCCTGATAGGGCGCATAAACGATAAGGCTTTTATTTTACCGTATTTGACACCACATAAAAGTAATAAGATTATTTTGAATGAATGTGTAGACCAAAGAAACTTAGATTCATAAACAATGCTTTTTGTTCTAACTCTGAATATAAGATATTGATTTCGTCGGCACAGGATGGAAGTGATTATACTTCGAGCTCAATTTTGATTTCTGGAATCGTAAGGCGTATACAAAATTATAAATATGTAGTTACTATATAGTATTGAAATTTCAACAATAATATCGCCTTACTATTAAGCTCCAGGCGGAATGGTCGCCGTAATTAATTTGTATTAATACTATGATAATTAATCCCTTAATCAATACATTTTCGAAATGGGTATATATTATGTACCTAGTCATATAATGAAACTGTAATTAAGATAAATCATACATTGAATGCGATTCAGTTGGGGATACGTTGCTTAGTGTTTCGAATCCCCGTTGGGGTGCTGTTTTTCTCTATGCACGCAATGCTTGCGGTGAAATATCAATTAGCTTCCTTAACTAAAGATAAGTGTTAATTGCCTATAAAGAAATAGGAATGAAAAACCTGCGGTCAAGGCCCATAAAGGGTTAGGTAATACTGTATTTTATCATTACGTGTCTTTATACTAATGTGAGCAACAAATCACTAAAATGAAACAATACATTCCAAAGGTTACACGAATTATATCGAGGCCTTCATTTGGCTTATGTAGTGACGTACAACGATGCTTTTAGTTATCAAGCATTAGTAGCACTCGTATTTAGTTTATCGAACGTGTATTTGTATTTCATAGTGGAGATTTATCACTGCATTTTCAATCTAAGAGCTTCATGCGCTTTGTTTTAAGTCCACCGAACACAGTCTAGTTACAATATTACGTGTAGCTATCAATATGATCAAGTTTCGCAACTAAAGTGTTCCATTGGAATGCACAAGGAAGGAACGTAGCTGTCCAACACAGATCTGGCAGCGTACAGTTGCATATGAGGCGAATGCTAAAGGTCAAAAACAATAATTAGGATTATTATGCAAGTCAAGTAGTAAGATACACGAAAATCTAATATACACACATTTTTGAATAATGACAGCTTATTGCTCTATACTTATGATTTTAATGGATTAATGGGTGGGATTTAATTTAGATTGACAAATCTTCAATCTCAGAACCTTGTTACGCTCTTTTGTAATTAGAATATTTGTTTTAAATATAAGTTTTATAAATTAGCTGTTGACGTCGCCTTATAAATAAGGATAAATGAATGAAAATGACTTCTTATTTACTATAAGTTTTCTTATTTACCCCTTTGATTGAAGGGTTATTGGAAGTTTTGAAGACCTTGGCGTGTACAAGCATCAAACTAAATATAATAAATATTAAAAAAAAGGTATATATATGTAGATTTTTGTTGTTTAATACTGTATACGAAAAGTTTAAAAGCTACCGTTACCGGTGATTGAATTAGAAACGTATGATTTTTACGCCGTGTGCGGTGAGTCTATCACAGCTAAATGAATTCAGGGTGGCACGTAATCATTTCAGTTTGCAGATAGAATCAATATGAACAACTCCGAACTCAACTCGATTTCGTTCATATTGTTTGGACGTTCAATTGGGTTGTGGACTTGATACAGTGCGATAAATCTAATATTGGAGAGGTATTTATAGTTATGAAATGTCAATTTATTGATTTTTGATATGGCAAACGGGAGGCTCATCTGATGTTAAATGATACTGCCCATAGACACACACACACACTGCCAGAGGGCTCGCAAATGTGTTGCCGTTTAAAAATTGGTACTTTTGTTAAATGACTCTTTGTAAATTAAATATATGATACACGTGTACATATTAGAATATTTAATAATTAACCCTGACACAACTAATTAATCCATATCCATTTGTAAATAGGTCATCACATAAAAAGTTAAAATTTAATCAAAATATTAATAAAACCTTATCTACTTGGTAGATACGCAAACATTTGTAATATTAAAAACCGTTATTAAAAAAACCATCAATATTAATGCAAACGAAATATAATAGTATAAGGGCAAGATATGAGTGAATTAATATTTCAAAGTAATCCTTATCCTAGAATTTTTGGGGCGATGGCAATCCCGATTTCGATTATAATATTGAGTTTTTCAGTTTAGTTTTTTTAAGTACTAGCTGGCCTGGCGTACATCGTACCGCCTAACAGTCGATTCTTTATTTTTTTAATACTTATTCTGCTATTCGGGACACCGGTTTCGCTAGTAAGATAAAAAAATGAAAGTTGATAATACAACAAATATATTATGTCAAAAAATAGAAAAATTCCTTCCCGGAACCCCTCCACTAACACGTATTAAAGTTCAAATTGCCTTTAAATATTATTACGAATATTTTGTATCGGAATATAGAAAAGTGTTGTTTTTAGACTTTTTCACTCAATTTTTTTAATTTTTCTCTCCGTAAGAACCATCCTCGCACTTCAAGGAATATTATAAAAAAAGAATCAGACAAATCGGTCAAGCCGTTTTCATGTTATTTCGTGACAACGGAAAACGGGTTTCATTTTTATATATATAGATTTATATTTATTGCGATATCAGAGTTACACATAATGAACCTTATCGTAGGTAACTTTCGTAGTAGGAATCAGCAATTTGTTAATATCAGTGTTAAGTCAACAGTGTTACTCTGTAATAATAATTGGTAATGACAGAGTAACCCTCTTGGTTTTGATTGGTCGGTTTTCTACACAAACGGTCCTCACCTTTTTCATATTTTCAAATGGTTTTCCTTATTTTACAATTATAACTTTGCGCGTTGCACATATTTACGGACAAACTAAAACCGTAAAGTTTTAATAAAATTCAAAACGTAACAAGTGATAACACTATCGATACACTTGTAACGAACATCAATGTTATACTGAAAGAGCTTTAAGCTATTTCATAACGTTATTACAAAAAGCTTCCTAGGCGAATCAATTACTAAAGCGATGGAAATACAATGGCCGTTCATGCTATTAAATGTAAGTAATTTAATCTTCGTGAAACCAAGTCTCCAGTAGTGAAGTTTGCTTTTTTAGTTTAGGAAACGAGTGAAGCGATAGTTCGATACGAATGGATATAAGTTTCAAACAAGCAATAAAACAGGGAATATGTTTGTTTAATTTATTATAGTATTTTATTTTAACCGTAATCTTTATTTTTTAGTAGGCATACTCTTGCCTTTTATAAATTTTAGTTCAATATTTCCATAGAAATTTAATATTAATTTTTATCTAATTTGCTATCAGAGCCATATCGTAGCTATCTTTTGTTCGAAAATTATTTCATATTTATTAAAATCGGCACTTCGTTGTTGAGTGCAAATTCCAGTTAAGTATAAGAAACTGGTAAAAACTAAATTTTAATGTTTACCTACGTTTTGGTCTTGCCTTGGTTTTAAATTCAGAACTTTATTATGTTTGGTTGTATTGTTAATCTTTATATATATAATTCTTCTGTGAGTGTGTATGTCACTGAACTTCTCTCAAACGACTGGACCGATTTTGATGAAATTTTTTGTGTGTGTTCAAGGGGATCTGGGAATGGTTTAGATTCACAAATCAGCCCGCCAGATGGCGCTGCAGTCGGTACTTTCATACTTTGCTTTACTAATTGCTTGAAATATCACGCAGGACAACGTCTGTCGGGTCCACTAGTAGAAGTATAAAAAGCAAATGTAATAAGCCGCAGTCTTTAGTAAGTATTATATCTGGCTTACGGAGGTTATGAGTTTAATTCCCTCCGATTTGTTTTAATGCTGAGCTGATCACGTGCTTGCTTAAAAAACCTCTCAAACCTACACTTAAATGTGTCTGCTTACGGGACGTCTATCAGCGGCGCCACTAACACGACCTTCAGAAATGAAGAGTGCGACTGAAGAAGAAGACGGGCTTTCTGTCAGTAGCAATGAACGTTATTGAAATTGTTGACATACCATTGCCAATTTTCGCATTAATTCAGTAAACAAACTAAGACGGAAAGAGCGCACATTCCGAGTAGGTATAAACATAATTTTCTTTTATACCCAGACTTTTACCGAAACGCAACACATTTGCAAACATTGAACAATATCAGAAGAAAGGAACTTCTAAGAATTCCAACAGGAAAGCATTAAACGTGAACATGACTATCGCGAATATTGCTGAATCATTAGCCAGATGTTAGAGTATAATAGATGTAGTAGCTTAGTCACAACAAAGGTCAGTATTCTGCTAATAACGCGAGATTGCTTTTCCGGAAACCGCTGCTTCATATCTGTTTTACTTAATACATAGAATCTGTTATTTAGTTACTTAACTATTGGTTATATTAAATAGATAAGATTGATGTACACATTACCAATGGGTCTATTAGCTAACGCATACGCATAACGCATAATTTTACTTTCAACTAATAGACACAAAGACACAACAAATTGTTAGATTTGTGGACCTTTTTGTAAGGAATACTTTTTTCAGGGTTCCCAGCTCTTCCATAACCAACTTAAGACTTTTAATACGTTACAATTTTTATTGAAATACAACTTTGTACAACCAAATATTTTTTCTTTAATTAATGACAGATTAAAACTTTTTTAGTCCCTAGCTAGTTAGGAGAATGTAACTACCCTTGTATATTAAAAGAAATACAAATAAAATAGGGTTTTTGAGGTTGAAATCTGTCAATTCGTTTATAATTATTAAAATATTGAAATTTTTCTCTACAATTATCAAGAATTTGTTTGAAGAACAGTGGGCAACGGAACAGGGGGCTAAGTGATACCGCCGCTCATGAACGCTTTTAATGACAAAGAGCTCGCAAGTGCGTTGTCGGCCTTTTAAGAATTGGTACGCTCCAGGTCCTGATTGGAAGGAACCTGGTTTCAAATTGCGCGGCAAAAATGCCTTAAAAACACGTGGTGGAATTTCATATTCTGCCTCGACGTCCGATGATGAAATTCGGCAGGATGTATTAATCTAAACAACTTCTTAGAACACCCCGCTCTTCTTTGAATACGGTCAAGTGGGCTGGTACTGGGGAGCTCCCACCCAGATATGTGAACAGTACTTCATGTGGGGCCGTATTTGCGCTACAGTTGCAAGCGATGGCCCGAAGTAAAGTAACGTCTCGCCTTGCTGAATGCGTAATTTGTTTCGTAAATTTTTTAAATCAATCTATTCCAATTCCAATTGGTTTGATAAGCTTAATCAGAAAATGCTTTTACTCTAGCGATGCGGTCACAGCGATGACAGCGAAACGATAAAATCAACTGAGTGAAATGAACGGTTTACAAACGTGCAACAGAATAAAACAATTATTGATGGGACAGATTTATTCACAAACAATTTCCGTTTCGATTTTTGGCAAAGTAAAAAGCATACTTCGTAAATAATGCTAAACAACGAAGGTTTCAAAATCCGTTTTTATGCGACTATTATATTCGCTGACTTCATTTAGACTCTTAAAAAGGATCATTAATACTCCTACTTCAATAGAAAAGCTATTTTTGTAATGACATAAGCAACAAGTTGTAATTGTGTGCGTGTGGAATTGTAAGAAAGAATTGAAAACATTAATTTTTCTCTGTCTCGGATATATCGTGACCATCACCTACAAGTTAAACTAAAATATAATATGATGCAACAAGTAGAACAGATGCTGCAACAAGCGCTAAGTCTTTGTAGACGGAATTGCAAATTTCAACGAGTCTGCAATTTGAATACTCTCTGTACGTGTTTCGTTTTAATAAACATTCATACTTATATTTTATAACAAGGTCTGGTCATGACTTTGGCTACGGTTGAAATTAGGTCATTTAATGAATACGTAAAAATTAATACGTTTGTTTTATGGAGGCAAAACTGTATTTTGTTCTTCTATTTTTTTATGTAGTATTTATTTATAAGTAATCTTACAACTACACATATCCATATTATAACACTTAGACAATATCAAAGCCAAAATAGATTACATAGATAAAATATACGACACAGAAAACAAAAGTCAATTAAGTACATTAATAGATTAAGAAAAAGAAAACTGAAATTAGACATTAAACAAACTTAAAAATTTGAAAAAAGAATAAAGAAATTGTTACTACACCAAAAAAATTTAGACCTTCCGTTTCCGAAAAATGCAAAAAATGGGGGAAAATGCCTATATTTTCATAAATTGTATTGTAGTTAGCGAAAACCCGATACATTGGCGAATTAACTCTTGTTCGTACGAGGCCCATGGAACAATTGTGAATATCTTGTCGCATACGGGGGAGGGCAATATAAGCAAATAAGGGGGCTATCTATCCGCCCATTAAGAATAACGTGCAAAAATTATAAATCTTGCTGACTCCGCGACATTCCAATGAATATAAATTAAACTAAGCAAGAATCTGCATAACTATTGTATATTGAAAACTTATGGTATTGGTGTTAACAAAGTTCTAATTTTAATTAAAAAAAAGATGTTAGAATGATGTGAGATTAGAAACTTAGCAAGCAAGTACTTAGTAACTAGCAAGTTTGATAGGGTTGAATAATATTTACGATTATTTTTATTTCTTCGAATCTATGATACACCTGAATTTCAAAGTTTGTTTTATCCAAAGGACAGGAATTGGTTGTCGATCTAAATGTTAGTTGGCTTGTTGTGCGTTACGTGGTTATCAATGTCCCAGTTGCCAATCTATTTGATAAAATAGCTGGATTTTATAAAATGGCCAGCTAAAACGGGTAATATCGTTGAATAGTCAACGTTTAACGCTTAGTCGGGAGCTTCGCTCACTTTGGCCTAAGCCCTAAGCCTTCTCATCTATCTGTCATCACTTTATGACCTGTATTTAAAGTGCTAGGATAAGTCACAAAAACAAAAGTACATACAACTTCGCCTCTAAGGGCAGTATTTTTTACAATTTTACGATTTCATCACTTGTATTGTATCATGAAGTGGTGCAGCGTCGAGCGACTTGTATCATTAAACCCTGATCATTGAATTGACCTGGTCTTTATTATTGTAAAATCACCACACCATGAAGTGATTTTAAATCAAAATCAATAAGGACCCTACCAGTGGCGTAGGCTCTAAACTCTAAAGCGTCAACTGACAAAACAGATAGTACTCTCACAATGTATTTGTATTTGTAAGAAATATTGCGAGCTCTTAGTAAAAATGGGTAAGAAGTGCTTAATTAATATTCTTACCGTAGCAGAAACTTAATCTTAGAGACAATGGCACAATTTTATGAAAATTAAATGTTGCTCCACAAAGTAGTGTTAATTAAAACTGTTTCCGCCACTTATGTATTATGAAGTTTAAGTATTACAACCATGTAACATATATTTTTAGTTTAATTTCGTCGAGTTAGTATTTAATAAAGGAAATAATAATTCAGTGGCGCTACAACCCTATATGGGTCATGGCTTCAGATGTCTTTTGTTTTCTTGATAATTTTCTTTTATAGACAACTAGCCTTTCGTGCCTGACACACGCCGTTGACTTTTTGGGCCTAATAAGGTACGTGCGAATGAGTGTTAGATGCGCAGACAGTAATTGGTGCACAGCTGGGGTTCGAACCTACGACCTTAGAGATGAGCGTCGCACCCTAAAGTAGTGTTGTGACTTAGACCAATACTGGCCTAAGTCTCGTCTTGGTCTTGCATTTGGGCAACACTGCTCACTAATTGACACTGACTATAATAAAATAATAATCCAGTGACGCTACAATCCTAAGTTTTGATCTCAGATTCTTTTGTTTTCTTTTATATTATTTTCAGGCTTCTGTGCCTGACATATGTCAGCGATTTTCGGGTCTAACATATACGGATTTTCACGCGATGTGTAACTATAGAGAGTGAAAATACAAAACCTGTCAAAGGGAGACAGGGAAGACAAATTACTGCTACTATTTTATTGTTAATTAGAATAATATGTCTATTGTTATTTCCAAGTACGAAACATTTATCTAGTGAATTCAGAGTTATCTATTAATAAGGAAATGTATATTCTGGACAACATCCAAAGGCGTACTACAATTGAGTTATATGAGTATATGTTATCCTAATAGCTGAAAGGATAATAATTATACTAACCACATACAATACGTAGTGATAGTGGTACAATTCAGTAGAGGCAGTGTTGTCCGGCTTCAGCGTGTGACTCTTTTCCCTTAGGTCGTAGGTTCGAGCCCCCGACTATGCACCAATAGACTATCTGTCTATGTCGCTTTTAACACTCGCTTGTATGGAAGACTTAGTGAGAAAACCGACATCCCTTAGGTCGAAAACAGTCGACGGAGTATACCACGCACAAAAGGCTGATAACCTACTTGCTTATCAGAAAAAACAAATGATCACGAAACAGATGCACAAATCTGAGTTCCAGATCTATATGGATGTAGTGCTTTTTTAATAAATTAGCCCATCTTGACCACTGAGATTTTTTCCCTAATGATACTTTCCACTATAATCTATATAGACCCATTCAATATCCATAGAATGACATTTGTGTTGATTTTATATCAAAAAGTCTTAAGCCGAACACATTATCGCGAAACAATTATCGCCTGGAAGCGAACCCAAATTCTGACGGATATAAGCCATGTTCTCGCTAAGGTTGGCACATAATAGATGTCAGAAGAATTTTGATTTACAATAAAATTTGTCAATATTTCCAAACCTCAGTAAATATTTATATCGTTCACTATTAGTTATAAAATAAAAATTTACCTAGCTCATATGTAATTGTTAAATAAATATGTATTTATATAATCTTATATCAAAGCACCTGGATATTTGTATAGCGCCCGACATCAAGCGTGAACGAGTGCTTCAGGCCATTTTTCTAAGCGTGACTCCGGGCGAAATTGGAAAAATATATTCACTTATACGAAACCCTTCGAACGGGATGGCTCTATAGATCAGGTTGATAGCCCCTGAATACCATGTCGACGACAAATGACGTAGAAATCGGCGTATCTTGGGTAATTTATTATGTCTATAGTGGAAGTAAAGGCGTCGTATTTATCAGGTTTTGACGTGTAACGGTATGACAAAAAAGGTGAGGTGAATTGTATTGTCATATCCACTATATTAAAATAGCTGCGATAAATTATTTGCAGATCGATATAAAATGAATATGTTGCTTTTATGCTTTTTAAATACAGTACATAATACTTTGAGAGTCTTTTATGCATATTACATCTTATTGATAATAATATTGTATATATTTATTTGATATGAGTTCGATCAGATAAGTATAAGTCTTGATCACGTGTGTCAAGTAAATTCATTTTGCAAGTATTATAAAATTTGGTGTACAAAACAAAAAATCGTTATTAATATACGTGTTTTAAAAGCTATATCCTTTTTAAAACTAGCTTAAATCGGTCCAATCCTATAAAAGATTTATTTTTGGAATAAATTGAAAACATAATCGGCTGAATTTATTCAACAAACTCTTCACATGGATTAAATTTCACGCAGTTATCAAAAAATATATATAAGCAGTGTTGGCCTAGTGGCTTCAGCGTGCGACTCTCATCCCTGAGGTCGTAGGTTCTATTCCCGGCTGTGCACCAATGGACTTTATTTCTATGTGCGCATTTAACATTCGCTCGAACGGTGAAGGTAAACATCGTGAGGAAACCGACATGTCTTAGACCCAAAAAGTCGACGGCGTGTGTCAGGCACTGAAGGTTGATCACCTACTTGCCTATTAGATTGAAAAATAATCATGAAACAGATTCAGAAATCTGAGGCCTAGATCTAAAGAGGTTGTAGCGCCACTGATTTATTTATTTTATCAAAAAAGAATCCATATTTAAAATAATCAAGATTTATAATTGCAACTGTCTCCATGATTTCTACAGTTCATCTATTGTCTCTAGGTAAACAATAAATGTTTATGGTCTTCAAAAATGATCAATGAAATACGTAATATGTGTGGTTTAAATAATGTCTGTGGTTTAAACAGTTGTAAACAATTATATGTCTTTATTTTCAGAAAGGTCAAAAGTTAAACTGCAAAATTGGTTTCTAATTTGCTCCAACCCAAGAAATCATGAACTTAACAAGTCCTTGAAGTCCACTGTTTCCACATTAACCGGCTATTTTCTTCGAGAACCTCAGTAATGGCTCTGATAACGAGTTTCAGGGTACCCACGTATTTTACAATTATTACCGTGTTTTCTGCGACGTTTATGTGTTACGAGATGTCCCGGCAAAATTTTTGTGACAATAGAACCATTCGTCTTTTGTTTACATTTAAATAAAACATTTCATGGCTTATATAAGATGTATATTTAAAATAAGAACAAAACGAAGTAAGAAAATTTTAATATATTCATAAATACTACATTAATTAAGCAACGTAAAAATAACATTCTATCAAACTGAAAAGCTTAAAAGATACAATATAACTAATTTATATTATTAAAACCCTTTAGGTAAGGTTCCGAAGATACTGGCAGCGTTCCCCCTTTGAATAGCTAGGCTTATTCTTTGTCCGAGGTAGCTGCCAGCTCTTCGATCTCCTGTGATGTCGACTAATCTTTTAGCTATTTCCTTAAACAACTAAAGGAAAAGCTAAACTTTCTTTATGAACTAAGATATGACATGTTTTTATACTTTTATATTTGGTTAAAACAACAACCTTTTTGGGTGGTTTTGTTGCACACATTTTGTATATGTCACCGTAAAATTGTAAAAACCGTTAGATTGTAATCTATCTCGCGAGATTGTAAACTGACGAATGATTGTGAACCTCAACGAACTGCTTACAAATTAACGTATTATTATTCGGTAGTTATATGAAATTGTTGGGAAGTAAAATTAATCTGTAATTGACCAAAGAAGTTTGAATGATAACTAAGTTAGTGTAGTACAATCTACCGAATACCGATAACCGATAACCGATAGATTACAATCTAACGGTTTTTACAATTTTACGTTAACATATATACCAGAGGTTTTCTATTCCCAGTGAAAAAATACTTATTTCGGAGACTACTTACTTAGAATTGTGGCAGATCAATAGAAGTTAAAAAAATAATCTACTTCTATCATGCGCAATGCCGGAAGCCAAAAATTAACCATCGATATTCCTTCCAGAAGTTGATTACCTCCAGAAGTCTAAACCACTACTCCTGGCATTACCCCTCCTTTAAAAGATGTCTCCCAGCTCCCAGCTAACGCTACCAAGTGCGTAGGTGGGATGCCGGTTACACATGCTGCTGCATCACAAGATACGGTACATACTTTATACCTTGACAAAATACTTTTATTTATGTGGTTGAATTTTTTTCACTATTACATAATTGTCAGGCACCACTAACCCCCTTGTACACATAAAACGACAACAGTCTAATGACAGGGTAATAATCAAATAATATGCTTTCTGTTTTCATTATACACAATTTGACTGAGAAAGACAAATTAATTCAATCATAAAATCCATATTAAGATCTTTTTGTATCAGCATTATATTTTGCAGCCACATATTGTCTTTTAACTTCTACATTTTAAAAGAGTACCAAGAGTTTTTTACGCCGGCTTTTTCTCTCGGCCTACACCCTCTGTCTTCTTTGCCGATGAGTATGCCTACAAATTCAAATTTAATGACGTGGAATAAGTGATACATGTATGTGATGTTCCATAATAAACATATTTTATTTTTTATTTTATTTTATTTCATTACCTACTAGATAATAAAAAAAACACTTCAAATCGATGAAGACAATATTTCATAACCCACTCCGAAATCAAATCTGTCTCAGTCTCGGTGTTAAATAAGTAATTTTGGGTTTGTCCCAAGGGTTAGAATCGAAGGCTTTGAGTGCATTTTCTTTAGGCTCATTTATAATTCAACGACTAAAAGATGAACTTAAGCCCTAAATGTCGGCTTAGGCCTGTTTGTAATAACTATAATAATTATGCTTAAACTGAATAGGCTGGGTAGAATAGAGCATAAGCCGATTTTCATTAATAATTATAATACATATGGCACTGTATTTCCAGTCGAGCATTACTTAATATGTGGCGTGTTCAAATCTTAGCGCACGAAGCTTCTTAATATAATATTCATAATTAGAAAACAACGAGCTGGTTGCCTAGCAACATAATAGGACGGAAATATACTTGAAAGCATCTTAACATATTCACGAAGTTGATAGATGATATATACGAACCTATAGTAATTTTTCTTCAGTCTTTTTATTTGGTGATGAGATTATAAAGAACTCATCATTCCGAAAAGTAAATTTTAATTATACATTGATTGAGTAATGATAGCAATGCCAGTAGGTTCGATTCTCAACTTATAGCTTCTTCTTTATATGCACAATTAACACTTGCTTTGCTGAAAGAAAGCAAAAATCGTACGCCATTCGCTCACCCGTATATGAACAGTGTGGGTGACTATTGCCGAATATCCTTCTTAGGAGTCCAAAATTCCCACTGTTAACTATAAAACCTCCTGACAGCAGTAGAGGCTATTTCGGTGATATTAGACTAAGCTACTATTTCTAACATATATTCAATAATTATAAAATCATATTTTATTTTAAACGTTTGTCCATTCAGTTGAAGAAGCACAAACAATTCACCATCACCATAGGTAATTATTGGAACGGTTAACCAACCAAAGACAATTTTATATATTCATAGCTGGTTTAGGTACCAGGGCAACATAAATAGTGAAGAGCATTTCAATCTGGTTGAAACGGATTGTGTGATTGTTTTTTGGGAAAGAATTAAAAGGTGTTATCATATTTTTGAAGTTATACTTCTTTAGGCGCGTTATGAAAAATTTATGAGAGTGAAATTTTACGATGCGCGCGCACCTGTGACACAAAATTGGGAGTGTGATTATAGCGTGCGCGAGCAAGATAGGAATAGGACAATCTACAAGTAAAAAGAAATAGAATATGCGTGAAGTTCGTATGCCAAGAATTTTGAATGACCATAATGACATTTGTCATTTACTTTTTAAACAAATAAGGAGTTTTAATTATTTTTTCAAAGAAATTTATTAATTTTATGTTGTGCAATACTGCCAAAGCTATACATGCATACATCTTAGTGTTTGGTAGAGATGTTCTAAATATATAATAATATATACTTTTAACTAAATAGAATTTATGTTACACTTAATGTAAGAGAATAATAATAAATAATTATTTATTTAATTTTTCAAATGTAAACTGAACTTAATTGACTATAATGACTCCTTTTTCAGTCTTTGATTATTTAATTGTAATTAATTATTTGTATGCAATCAAAAACTATTTTTAATAATGCCAAAGAAGTATAACTTCTTAAGCGCGTACATAAGTACACGCACCCTTTTTTATTTTATTAGTTTTTACTAACAAGCACACAAATATATATTAAATAATAAATGATGTATAATCATCAATAAACATCAAAAAAAATACTCTTTTATTCTTCAATTACCTACTTGAGATATAGTGTATTACAGTGTGAGTGTATACACATTTAGTTTTTACAATTGACACACTTAAATTGCATTATATTTTTGAAGTTATACTTCTTTAGGCGCGTTATGAAAAATTGGTGAGAGTGAAATTTTTAAATGCGCGCGCACCGTGACACAAAATTGTCAGTATGAAGTTTTAAAACCAGCCGGGCTCCGAGCGTGCGCCAGCGAGATGGGAATAAGACAATCTACAAATAAAAAGAAATAGAATATGCGTGAAGTTAGCAGCTATTCCAAGAATTTGGAATGACCATAATGACTTTTGTAGTACCTTTTAAACAAATAAAGGGGTTTTAATTATTTTTTCAAAGAAATTTAGCAATGCTTTTTCACAAAGACCTATTTTTACTTAGTTAAAAGGTTGTGAAACATACCTAGTTATTAAATTGAATGATATATATATATAATGATATATAATAAAATAATAAATAATAATAATTATTATTATTAATATTAATTAATAATTGAATAATATACTAAATATTAATTATTATTAAATTATTAACGTTAAATATTTATTATTAAATATTTAATATTAAAAAAAAATATAAAGAAAGCCAAAGAAGTATAACTTCTTACGCGCGTACATAAGTACACGCACCCTTTTTTTTATAAAAGTCAGTTTTTAATTATAATCTATCTGTATACGTAGGATGTCTAACAATTCTACTAAAAGGCTTTTAAAAAAAACAATAGGACTACATTAAGTCAATACTAATTTAATTGCGTTGCAGTCTCAAATTACAGAATATCTTTGGACATTTTCAAGAGCCGCTATCTCGTTTAATCTTTTTAATGAATGTAACAGTAAACCCGCTGTAATTAATTAGATTTTTCATAATGAGGTTTCGTAGAATTAAAACAAATAGTAAATGAATTATTAAGCAAAGCGTTGATAATTACATCGCCCTAATATTAAGTCTAATAAAGCATTTATTATCTAAACTTGAATTTTGTAATATCACGAAATGAATGCTTTAAATAATAATACACGTGATAATTTTTATTTGCGATCTAAACTATATATAATAATAGGATCAGTATAGGGACAAAACGACAGACACGCACGGTATTTGCCATGTATTGCTTTTTGAGTCATAGATTGTGTCTTGTGGGATACTAAATTTTGGATTCTTTCTGTTATAACTTTGTTGAAGGGTATGTTTTCTTTAATTATTTTTTAAGGTTTAGTTTTATTTTGTTGGGAGCTATCTGAAATGTTTTTCTTTTTATATAATGCCCTCAAATTAAGTGTTTAATTATAGAATACTAAATTAACAATATGTTTTATGTGGTAAACATTACCACATCTAAGGTTTGGTAGGATAATCCAAAATAATAAATATAAATAAAAATTACTTTATTTGACTCAAAAACATCATATCTGTACTTACATTAAAATCCTCACGCACTTTTATTTTTCAATACTTTCAATCAAACGGTGACATTACTTACCTATATACCACTACAGAATCAGAAAAATCTTGACTAACGTAAGTTTTCTCTATAGATACGAATTAACATTTGCAAACGTCGTTGGGAGTAGAAAATAATTATATTGATTAAGTTAAATTAATATAAAATTGTAGTTACGATTTGATAACATAATTCAAATGAGAGCCAATTTGCAATTACGGTTTAATTTAGCGAGTTGTGACAGTATAACTGCGACAAATAGATAACTAAAAGATTGACTTATTGCTAAAAGCGTGTTTAATGTACAGTCTCGTTTGATAAGAAGCCAACTCAGATTAGTCCAAGTCCCTTTGTGATAAACAAAGTTCGGTTATCCAAAACTTAACAGTTGTTATTTATTGATTATTTCGTATTAGACTGAACAGTGAACACGTCTGTACTATATAAAAGTCTCCGTGGCTTAATGGTAATATATTTCACAGGAGAAATTGCTCCAGTTTTGTTGAGATATGGTTACCAATTTGACGTTAAACTATTAATATCGAAGTATGAACAATATCTATGAAGTGAACTCCTGGACTGATGGATGGATGGATGAAGTAAACGGCTGGACCGATTCGAATGAAGTTTTTGTAAGCTTTTGGATGGCACCCTGGATGGTTCAGATTCATAAATAAGACCCACAGATGGCCCTGCAGTCGGTATCTAGGTTATTTATCTATACAGCAAATAAACAGCTGTAATGCGGAATTAAGCTCCTAAACGGCTGGACAGATTTTCACAAAAAAAATTATGTGTTCAAGTTTAGTTGAGAATAATTTACTTTTTCATTTTTGTATGTAAGACGTGTGTACATGTTAACGTCTATCGGATCCGCTAGTATAATATAAATATTAGTGATGTACTTTATATAACATTTTTTTTTTTGTATTATTAAATATTGACATACATACAAAACACATCTCTAGGTAGCAAGCATACTTAAGAAATGCTATTTTCTAATCATCTAGTCTTTCGCGGTTTAATTTTGAAGAACAACTTTAGTCAAAGCGTAAGTTTCGAGAAGCTAAACTTATAGACCAGTGCAGATAGCCTTCAAAATAAATAAAAAGTGAAAAAAATTACAGTAGGATGAAACCCATTAGAAAAGCAGGGGGATATGATCAAAATGAAAGGAAAAATAAATTACGGTCGATCTGAGGTCGGGAAGGGTAGGGGGGGGAGGTTTAAGGGTAAAAAACGGTTTATCTCGATTTCCGGCAAAACTAAAAGTCCTATCGAAGAAAGTTAAACGGCAAAGTTGTAGGTAATAAAAAGATCTAAAACTTTTGTATTTACACATTTTTCACATAACCTCAAAATTGGTGTGAAAAATTCAAAAAACCAAGTTTTTGGTTTTTTATTTTTATCTTTTACAAAAATTTATTTTTTTAAACGAAATTTGGTGAAAACTTACCTTATTATGTCCCAAATATACTGTAATTTATTTGATTAAAAATATTTATTTTTTCACCTTATTTTGAATTAATATCGAAAAAACACCCTAATTTCCAATCGAAAATTCTGACGTCAAAATTTCAGCTTTTTTCAAAAATTTGGTATGCTTTCAGTTCGTTGAAATCTCTACTTTCCTATGGTAAAAAAATATATATATATTACCATAGTAAATCTTCTCAGAAAATGCAAAACATCGTGTGCAGTAACGCCCAGACCCGTCATAACCTTCCCTACTTCTCTATGAAATACGAAGAAGATTTACTATGGTAATATATATATATTTTTTTACCATAGGAAAGTAGAGATTTCAACGAACTGAAAGCATACCAAATTTTTGAAAAAAGCTGAAATTTTGACGTCAGAATTTTCGATTGAAAATTAGGGTGTTTTTTCGATATTAATTCAAAATAAGGTGAAAAAATAAATATTTTTAATCAAATAAATTACAGTATATTTGGGACATAATAAGGTAAGTTTTCACCAAATTTCGTTTAAAAAAATAAATTTTTGTAAAAGATAAAAATAAAAAACCAAAAACTTGGTTTTTTGAATTTTTCACACCAATTTTGAGGTTATGTGAAAAATGTGTGAATACAAAAGTTTAAGATCTTTTTATTA
This sequence comes from Pieris napi, assembly GCF_905475465.1. Lineage (NCBI taxonomy): Eukaryota > Metazoa > Arthropoda > Insecta > Lepidoptera > Pieridae > Pieris > Pieris napi. Next base: position 7,124,923 of record NC_062238.1, on the reverse strand, counting down.
CCTACAACTTTGCCATTTAACTTTCTTCGATAGGACTTTTAGTTTTGCCGGAAATCGAGATAAACCGTTTTTTACCCTTAAACCTCCCCCCCCTACCCCTTCCCGACCTCAGATCGACCGTAATTTATTTTTCCTTTCATTTTGATCATATCCCCCTGCTTTTCTAATGGGTTTCATCCTACTGTAATTTTTTTTGGTTTCAAAAATTATCGGCACTGGTCTATTAGGTTTCAATAGCTTTGAACTCTGAAATTTCATGATAAACACACAAAATTATTTATAATCAAGGGATGATAAAGAAATGTTTACGAATACAAAATGACTTGGTCTCTCTTTGTTGGTGAACAATGGTCACTTAACAAAGTATTCTGCAGGACCTTTTATCAAAAGAAATTAATAGAATGTTTCTAAGCATTTTCACACAATTGTAAGAGCACGTTGATCAATTGCTTCTATTTCAAAATTTAAATACCCTTTGGACTAAAAACATTTGTTTATTTACTGTTGAGTATTGTTTGGACATTTTCATTTCGTTGCATTTCATGTATTTGTTAACGTAAAATTGTAAAAACCGTTAGATTGTAATCTATCGGTTATCGGTTATCGGTATTCGGTAGATTGTACTACACTAACTTAGTTATCATTCAAACTTCTTTGGTCAATTACAGATTAATTTTACTTCCCAACAATTTCATATAACTACCGAATAATAATACGTTAAATTGCAAGCAGTATGTTGAGTTGACAATCTTTCGACAGTTTACAATCTCATTAAAGGTTACAATCACATTATTTAAATAGTTCTGAGGCAAACGAGCGGGGCGATGGCGAACAAACGATATTTTCAGGCATCACCAAAGAATATTAGTCATAACGTTTATACGTAAAATCTATTCGTTTTACAATCGTAATAATGCTATTCACAAAACTACTATTGTTCAGTTTATTAGTAGTGTATGTTTTTTACGTTTTGAATTTAGTTGTTTATGAAACTATCATTTTAGAATATTACTAAATAGTTCATTAAATGAAATTAGCAGATAACATCATAAAATATTGATAATAAACTCAGAAATTTCTCATTTGCAGTCTTGATTCTTAGTTCGAAGTTAAAAAAAACAGAATTGGAGCTTTATCTTAGTATATATAAATTACGTGTCACGTTGTTTGTCCGCTATGGACTCCTAAACTACCGAACCGATATCAATCAAATTTGCACACCGTGTGTAGTTTGATCCAACTTAAAAGATAGGATAGCTTACATCTCAATTTATACCCGCAATATTATTTTATTGCAAAATATTTGTTTATTATTTGATAGTCACAATTCTAACAGATGGCGCTGTGTTGAAAGTACCAACGTTTCACATAAGCTACAATTTAATGGCATAACCACCAAAACAGCATGGTGGTCCCCATGACTGGTGCTCTCCTACCGTTTCCCTTGAATAGTTTGCTACTATGTAATATAACAAAAACCTTAGCCACAGCAACGCTTGGCCGGTCTGCTAGTAGTTTATAAATTCCAAAAACGTATTCAATTTGGGTTACTGGGTATTTTAAGATTTAAATCTTAACCAGATCTTTCTATTTCGAAACTGAATTCCAAGATAAAGTAAGTTTGGTAATAAAAATTTGTAGACGCGGCGCATTGTTATCGAAACTGTAGGATATTTTAAGACAAATTCTTATAATGATAAAGCTTTAAATACAAAGTTTCAGTTAAAAGGCGTTCGCTTAATTAATATCTTAAATAAATATTTTTAAACGAACGAAAAGAAATTTCTTAGGATTATTATTTTTATACCTATTCCTGTTCTTAAATTTCGTCAGATTCTATCACAATTTATTAAACAGTTGAAGTCCTATACCAAATTATTTATCGTTATAAACTTATAACATGTGACATGTCTAGAAATCTTAATATATATAAATTACGCGTCACGTTGTTTGCCCGCTATGGACTCCTAAACTACTTAACCGATTTCAATCAAATTTGCACATCGTGTGCTGTTTGATCTAATTTAAAAGATAGGATAGCTAACATCTTAATTTATACCCGCAATATTATTTTAATGCAAAATATTTGTTTATTATTTGATAGTCACAATTCTAACAGATGGCGCTGTGTTGAAAGTGCCAACGTTTCACATAAGCTAAAATTTTATGGCATAACCACCAAAGCATGGTGGTCCCCATGACTGGTGTTCTAAGTTCTTCCACCGTTAACCTTTACTACTATGTAATATAACAAAAACCTCAGCCACAGCAACGCTTGGCCGGTATGCTAGTTGTACTATAAAAGTCTCATATCTTAAAATTATCTTCCTAGACACAATACTGTCTACGAGTCTACGAGACCTCTACGGCGACGACGCGCTACGCAGCACCTTATATAAGTTCCACATGGCATACTGCCCAATATCCCGGAACTTAGGTCATGGCAAACTTTGCAATCCCATAATAAACGGCGTAGCGAGGCAATTAATAAATAACTTTGAAAGCATATTTGAAAAATAGCGTTTTAATTACATAATTGCGTAATTATGAATAAAAACTTTTTAGATTTAATTAATAAATGGAATATTTACCATCTTTTAATATTATGAATGTTTCGTGATTTCTATTAGTATCCGGGATGTTTTCATTAAAAAGGTATAAATATTTTAAAGAGTACTTGTATGGCTCATTAGTAAAAATTTTAAAGAACTTTAAACGTAAAGATGTATCTGCTCATTAGTAGCGTCTATTTATTTAATAAAAGCTTCTTCACTTGAATCGCGCGTAACTTGATACAATTTCGACTTGTGTAAATTCTATGGAACGGCTGGACAAAAGACACAATACTATAGAATTCCAAGATTAAGTCAAGATTCAATAGGTATATATTATTCTAACTCCCTTCCCACCCCTGACCCGATTCCACCAAACAATGGCATACGCACTATTGTATAACTTTGAAGGGTAAACCGATGTCACATGTAATAGTATTTATGGGTTTAAGCACCTGATATTCTTAAATCTGAATTTTATATATTTTTTTTAAATCATAATTTAATTAATACTAATATTTGCTGACAATCTCTTTTTATTTACAGAATTCTATAATTTTTATATTAATATTATAGTGATAAATTGTAAAGTAAATTTTGCCTAACAAAGCTCCTGTCACTATACGAGTAGATACTATAAAGATACCAACACAATTTTTACGATGTTGAAAGTAAATTCAATATTTTGAGAGGTTATTTTAAAATAACCTCTCAAAATATTCTTATAATACTGTCAAAAATTATGTTTTCAGTGGGCGAGAACATGACACTGAATTCTATCATCAAATATTAGTTATTACACTTCCTATCTAGATTTTAATATTATGTTCAATACAATTTTTGCCCACACAACTAACATAACCAAACCAAAAAGTGTTAAATAATTTAATAGACTTTTCCATTTATATATTAGCCTGAGACATATTAACGTACGTGATTTTTAACTATAAATCGATATTATTGGTGAGTCAATTATCAATTATTTAGTCGTGGTAAATTAACAACACAGGTTACATCAACAGGTATTGAGAGAAAATTAAACGCTTTTGTTAAACGCACGCAACAAGTAAAATATCGAATGATGCCCACCTACTCCAATGTAAAAAACATTCCAGCATCCAATTCTGATAGCGACAGTAAATTACCATCCTACATCTTAATTATAAACATCGGTTAGCAGATTACCTTTAAAATAGCGCGAATAAGCAAACTATATGCTATTTATATTTAGAATAATAAAAATGCATACTTCACACAAATCCTTGTTAAGCTCGATGCACTACACAAAACACAGTATATGGATTGTTCACAAGTTCGTTCGCGGTTGCGTCGTTGCGAGCGAACGTCCTGCCCACTGTACAACTGCGTTTGCACTGATCCCTTAACCGCCCGCCCCGCGGCAGCCTCCATGTCTCCATACCTGTAGCAGGTATTCAGAAGCTATTGATGGCCACTACGAATTGATCCCCTTACGATTCGCTCACGCACTAATTTCGCTGTTATCGAGAGAAAAGTCTCGTTCAAGGTCTTTTCGTTATTACACAGGAAATTATGTCTCAGCTTCAGTTGAGCTTTATTGAAGCTTTTTATTACGATCGCAATCTTTTATAAATTACAATTAGCAGTGATGTTTTGCTAATATCTTTATTAAAACTGTTAAGACCCGTTTTTCACGAGTAAATTAATAGTTGTTAAATATGCGCGAATTAAATTTAACCTTTTATTAATTATAGATTGTATTGTTACTAAGTATGTAAGTCGGGGGGTAATTAAAATTTGATTTCAGTAATTGTATTTAATTTTTGAATTGCCTTTATTTTTTACCATTTTATTATAAAAGGTGCATATATATTATTTTGTATGAATTGGTTGTAATACACGACATTTAATATATATGACAGGTTACAATAAAAAAAATGATTTTAAGCTATTAATTTTAAAACGCGTGGTTTTCAGTGGAATAAATATAGAGTATTCCGTATTAAATTCCGACAATGGTTTGTCGATAGCATATAAATCGGCTTAAAGTCTTTTGTAAATCATTGAAGCATTAATATGTATTTTACGAATATTTGTATGATGTTATAAAAATTTATATTACTACTATTTACTCGCATTTATAAAATATTTGTATCATATTATGCATATATGTGCAGGAATTTTTAATGCATCATATTAAGCAAGTTTTTTTTATAAAGCCCACTTTACTTTGGACTACCGTTCAGTCCCTGTTCTACACGGCTGGATACTTATTTGATTAAATATTTACATATTTAATCTACATACATAATAACTATTACTAGTTGAACAAATGGTATCGCGGGCTTTTTTACAGATGTCAATGTCTTCTATAAAACTGTAGTACATCACTTTGCTCTATTGTCAATAGATATTCTTTAACATATGTTTATATAATAAAATTTTAATGGTGAAGGAATTTCTCAAATCGGTCCAGTAGTTTTGGAGCCTATACAATGTTTGCATGTTATATAACTAATATATATTTCTTATTAATAATATTAATGTATATGTTTATGTATAAAGACACTTAAACTTGAAGAATGTGTTTAATTTTAACACATTAATTACGTCTCCAATATTCTTTTGAAACATGCATCATTCTAAAAATATCTCAGCAAGAATTGTGGTCAATCTCATCAAGTTCTGTAAATCGTGTCATAAATTCACGTTTATATACGTTTTATTCTGTGTAGTACTCTCATAAACCAGAGACAATTTTATTGGGTCTATATTGTCAATAAAAATCAGAAAATTAAGCGATGAAATAATACGGACAAAGCGAATATATGTTAATTTGAACACATGTAAGTCTAGGTACAGTAATTATTTCAGCTAGGCCATATTTTAAAACTGTTTATTTTTATTTAGACAAGGAAAAGTAAGAGCAACAGCAAAAGTTTGAGATAAAATAATATTTGGCAAACACACATATATCACTTTGATGTGATGGCGTGCACAGGAAGCAAACGGTAATCGGTGTTAACGCGAATGATCGTAAATTCCTCTCACTATTTTTACACATTTGTCATTGTTTTATGCGCTTTTAGTATAAATTGAATAGCTGCAGAAACCGTCTAAACATTCATCAACATCAGCATACGAAATATGCTGGTTTAAACGAAATCGAAGAAGTAATTACAAATATCAAGGTTTATATGTCAAGGTGCTTGCGGTATCCTTCTATTACACATAAAATATTACATTTAAGGCACAGTTAATTGATTGGGAATAGTAATAACAGTGTAATTTATTTATTTTTAAGACGGTCGTAAATGTGGTCATTACGCGGTTAACCCACATAAAAATTATCATACAAACATCTTGCCCTTTGCCAATAAATCTCCGCTAATACTGCCCGCTTCCAAATTTACAAAAGTGACAACCCATTTTTAATAAATTTTAACATATCAGCCCTGCGATTCTGTAATGATTCTGTAACTCACTTTTCGAACTCACACAGCGGTTTTCGCATCGGCGGTCGCTCTCAAATCAGTCGTGAAGCAGTCATTTTATGATTTGGCCTTCTGAAAAGGTGAGAGCTTGTAGTTTATTGTTTATCAGTGAGTTACAGACTCGCAGGGCTGTTGAAAACAAGTTTAACCTTTTTACGACTTTTCAACATGTTCATTATAAAAGGCTAATGCATTAGTAAGTAGCCCATAACAGACCGGGTGAGTATAATTAGTGAACATTACACTCGGAGCGCTAACATCACTGAAATCGAGTTTTTTAATATCCCCCAAACTGTTTCATTTGCTTCGGCCAGATGCCGCCGTCAGGTGAAATATAACCGCAATTTGGGACCTCGGATTCTGTGAGATTTTCTTTTCACAAAGCTCGATTTCTATGAGGAGCAATTCGGAACATGTTTAAGTGAATGACGTAATTTTACCCGCCTTTTAAGTTGGCATTACAGGCTTTATAGCATTGGTGTGTATGTTTTTGTCATGTGTCAATTGTTATCTGTCACACATATGAGAACGATTTATAATGGAACGGGCTCGATACACAATGTATCATCCCCCTAAATGTTAAGCGTGGTCCACCCCTAATTTTTTGTTTTTATATTTATATGATACAGCATACAAAAATACAAACAACCCTTTATTTTCTTTATTTTTGAATAAAGAAAATTAATGAATTAAATTAATGATAAAATCATAAAATATTTGAGTTGTTTCCTAGAAATAATTTACATGGCAAAACAACGATTGCCGGATCAGCTAGTGTAATATACATATTAAATAATAATAATAATAATAAGCCTTTTTATTTCCTGTTTTACAATAGTTGGTAGTTGTTATATTAAAGTAACCAAAAATATTGATTTTGTTAGTAGGTTAGCTTAAATTATGTATGTGTTATAGCTTAAATTATGTATGTGTTATAAATTGTGTAGTAATATATATTTATATTATTTATTGAACAGGAACCCCGGTTTGGGTAAAGGCCTCCTCCAAAGATGCCCATTGTTGTCGGTCCTGTGCTATGGAGTGCCAGTTTTTGCCATATACATATTACATATTACGAAATAAGAGAATTTAGAACTAATATAAATAAAAACCATAATATTATGCGGGAACCATAGATTTCTATTCGCGTTTTCGTTGGCTAATAGGGGCTGATTTAATTCAACCCTATGGGAGTCATAAAGAAGGAATACTTTACAACTATTTTTTTACTTGGATTCTTGAAGCTTAAATTTTGTATGAAATCTTTGTAATGTCTCAAGTTTATTTATAGATAATAAAATAACATTAATTATTCTCCACAATAACTTGTTAAAAATAAATCGCAAATTTTTTACCTAATATCTTTTAATCCGTGGTTATAGAATTTTTTTTTAAATATAAATCACATTCTATGAAAGAGTAATTTTAACACTCTTTAGACGTAGCGAAGAAGAGTTAATATAAATATTCTGTGAAACACTTGAGCACAAAGTGAAAACAAAAGTTTTGATATACAAGCCCAAATGTACTGAAAGATGAATTTAATTATTATATTCGAAGTTACATAATAATTCATATTGTATTAATTTATTCGTAACGTGTCGTATCTTCGTGGGACGAAGTTTGTGGTTAGCGGATTGACTTTCATCTCCAATATCATTGAGGTAAAGTCACATTTATAACGTTCATATTATTACTAATACGGTATTTTGTACCACAAAGAACGGTTCGGTGGTCGATACACAATCTTATACTAGAATAATAAGTCCTGAGTACATACCATACAATGTCTTCTTACCGAGAAGAAAGGCATACAATATTGTTAGCCGTAAGGATTTGGAGAAATTCAATTAGTTTGGGAACAAAGAGAGGTTAGACTGATGCGGATACCTTGCCTCACAATAGTTCGCAAAAACGCACATTAAATTCTAAATTGAGGACGTAACTATTAACAAATATAATTAACAAAAAGTATATATCAAAATAAAAATGCATCTAACGTAACCCGAGTAAATCTCAACAATGAATAACCAAACAATGTGACGATCGGCCGAGTAAAAATATTTGGAATCACGCTCATCAAATTTTATTATTTAGTTCGTGCCGTCAATAACTAATGTTATGAACGTACTCATAATCTTAACCTTCTCCTTCAAAAAAAGAGTGTATCAGTTCTTTGGCATTGAGAGTGTCTATGTCCATATCACTTAACATCAGATGAGCCATCTGCCCATTTTGCCCCTGTTTTAAAAAAATCATAGCTAAGTAATCTAACTATACTTGGTGTTAAGAGCAAATAAAAATATCAAGATATGAAAGAAATTGAAAACTAAAATTTTATAATAATACTTATTTTACGACAGTTCTAGGAAGTATTACAAAAAAACTATATACACCACTGTCAACGTCTATGAATTTTATAAACATGAAAGTTTAGTTTGTTACCAGAACAACGAATAGGTTATACCTGAAAATGTAGAGCTCCCGTGGGATGAATTTGTTTTCAACGCAACGGAAGACATTGGCAACACATCGCTAATATTGTTTTTTTTTAATTTTGAAAATTAAATATAATAATATTTGAATTAGGATTATCTTAAATGAAGCCACAGAATATAACACAAAATGAAAAAAGTTTGGCGGAGAATATATTGCCAGTTCTTCTCGTCCATTCTACGTCCTTGATTTGAGAACTGGCAGTAAATGTAAACTTAGAAGCATTTAACATGTATTTCTTTATTGACGTTTATAATTGTACACTGTGTTACCTAAATGAATAAATTATTTTCAATTTGAATATGTCAAGCATGGCGTCTGTATATTCGATTTGGCGCGAATTTTAATTGTTTGAATGCTTATAGCCTGTAGAACTAATTTGAACGTTATACTAAACTCCATAAACCCACAACTAATATTAGTATAATTCACGTGATTTCATATAAGAATGGTGTCTATCTCAAATTGTTTTAAAGCTAAGCAAAATATTAAAATATTGATTTCACGATCATAGTGACATTTCAATTACGTACTTACCTGTAAAATTTTATGTTAAATCCAAAATATTTATAAAAGAACAAATGCCATACGAATCAAGAGCTTTTGACAAGCTGTCAAAAGTGTAAATAATCGAGTCAAAAATCAAAAACCGTTCGCTGTAAGCGTTCTCGACACGGTGCAAAAGTAACTAACGCTTAAAATAAACCTATTCGTTTATAAAGTGGTTTGAATACCCCAGACACTGCGAATGAGGACACGTTCCAAGACAAGCATGTGTGCAAAAAAGCCACACAATCACTTGTGCTCCGGTGAATACGAAAAATAGGCTTTTACAATAGAAAAACGTGTGCGAAATTTTCAGCTCTGTTTTTTTGAAGTTATACTTCTTTAGGCGCGTTATGAAAAATTGATGAGAGTGAAATTTTACGATGCGCGCGCACCGTGACACAAAATTAACAGAATGAAGTTGCCCACGGAAGATGCTACGGCATTGGACATAATTTAAAAACAACATTCGAATAATAATAGAATTTATGTTACACTTAATGTAAGAGAATAATAATAAATATTTATTTATTTAATTTTTCAAATGTAAACTGAACTTTATTGACTATAATGACTCCTTTTCCAGTCTTTGATTATTTAATTGTAATTAATTATTTGCATGCAATCAAAAACTATTTTTAATAATGCCAAATAAGTATAACTTCTTACGCGCGTACATAAATACACGCACCTATTTTTTTTATTACTGTTCAATATATATAATTAGAGACTTATTTAATTCTACGTAAATTTGCGAGTAGGGAAACTAAAATAATCATGACATTCCAAAAAAAGATTGATATAAACATTGACCTTACATCTTAAGTAAAGTATCCTTTCAAAGACATTAATCAAGCCCTGTCACCTCCCATTGGAGCATGGGTACTTTTCTGCATCTGTTACACATGTTGTAGATGTGTTACTATACCGAAAACTCCATGGCTCAAGCTTATAATGTTTAACGAACTTGGTGTACATTCCTAAGGGTACACCCAGTTACATAGAAGTAACTATAAATCAAACGCAGAAAAGTCTTCCAAAGTGGACTTTAAACATGATGATGATGCAGATGCATACCTTAAAACTTGACTACCAATATTGATGTGTTTTACAACATTCTGCCAAGTTACCGTAACGTTTTTATCACGCTCTTAATAAGGTTTAAGTTTTCATCTAGTTTAGTTTATTATTGTTTTATTTTTTATCTTTTTAGTTTTAGTTTTTTTTATGGCTCTGGCACGATTTGTGCATTAGCCAGCGTCAAGTATAGGATTTTTTATAATTCGTGCATGTCTTTAGAAATTCGACCGTGTCCTCCATGTACGGTTTAGGCACTCGCCCGGTACCGCACAACCCTACCAAAGGCCGAGAACAAATTTAAATTAAATTAAAACTTGCCCTCGAACCGGGAATCGAACACGGTACCTCTCACCTAGCTGCCACTTAATAAGACCGCTAGGCTATGAGGCCCCCGTTTGTTTTAGTTATTATTAATTTTTATTTAGATGACTTATGTTCTTACATAATTGATGTGTGGGTCGTTCTTCTTTTAAACCTACAATTTGATAAAGCTTTAGCTCAATTTTTAAAATAAAAATATAAAGCTTTCTTGTCAGTTTATATATATATTCTGATAGCAGATTTTCTATTCTATTGGAAAAAGTGGTTTGCCGAGATGTTTACAGATTTTTGTACGATTTTCTAGGCCTGAAAGAAAAATTAGACAAAAAAATTTACTATTTCGGCACGAAATCTTTTATTTTATTCTATCGAATACTCTTTGTCAAATAACTTGTACTTTTGTAATACATTAATTAACTAAATGAGCTTTTAGAAAACATATTAATATAATACATTTGTATGTATAAAATATGTTTTATTCGTGACCTAATACCACTCCGTCACATTTTCTGCTAATATAAATGTATTTTTTGGTATAAATCAATTTTTACTATCATTTAAAAATAAATACCAATACCACAGATAGCAATATAATCAAATAATATAAATATAAATTTTAAATGTTGCACTAGTTATAACAAAATATGTAAAATACAAAAATAATTTTCCTATCAGAAGACAACATCGTGACGGAGTTTGGTATTCTAGGGGATACCAGGCTGCGTTTTGGTATAAAACTGGTTTATTTTTCTAAAATAATTTATTTTGTTATACATCTTTTCAGTCTTCATCATTGTCATATAAAATAACATGAGATCGAACTTAGATAATTATTGAAATCACATTTGAGAACCTTTAGAATAAGAGATTCATATTTTAGTAAATTAAATGACTACTCATTCGTTTTAAGTAATTAAAGTCTAGTATAGCTTGACATCAAATTAACGTTTCCAAAAACATAAAATAAAATAATCATTGAGCCATGGATAGAAAGTCTTATTTTTCGAATATTGATAGTGGCTCTTTGAACTAGAAATATTGTCTCTTCCCTTTTTATTAACATTCGGAGCCTGGAGTGTTTGGTAAGAAGTACCGCAGACAGCAGTTTGATCAGTTGGATCTTTCGTTTTAAGCGTGGCGAAAGGCTGATCTTCATTGGTTGATTCATCTGGGCTGGATTATGTATACATAATATCGTAAAATCTTTTTCGGGGCATTTTAATTGTGTTCATAATATCAGTGAGCATGAAATCTTCCACATCATGAATTATATCGTTTTCTTTTTCGTTAGATAAGAAGACGCCCACAGTATATATATATATATATATATAGGCAGAGGCTGATAAATTTAGAATAAGACAACAACGTCGTAAGAACAGAATTGTTCACAGCAACAACTAAATACTCTATGGTTTAAGACGAGTTTCCGTGAACATTTGGTGGACTTGCTTTGTTCCTTTCAGGGGCACAATATTATTTAGAATCGTTGTTGCTACCTTTTCTAAGTCTTAGTCTGTCAAAATGAACCGTTTAAATTTGTTGGCATCTTGAAAGTGGATAAGAATTGGAACATCTGCAATATAGTTTCCTCTACCTACTATGGCATCACCTTGGCGTTTCAATGTCCCTCCAACCATCAGAAGCTCCTTTTCCATGCCCTGATTCAAAGAAGTTCCAGGATATTTGGCGAAACCCATAATCTTCGAAAAAATGTTTGCCATTAGGTAAAAGTGTGACAGAGTTGACATGTGACGTAGGGGTAAAAACTTGTTGCTAAGTCGATAACATTTAAAAGCTGACATAGAATTTATAATTTACTCATTGACAACAAAATATTTCTTATAACGTAAGAGTAGACAACAAAAGTAAATAATAATTATATTTTGAATGTATTACTTACGTGACGAAGCGGTAGCCGAATAAAAACACACACCTTCTGTCACAGCTTTCGAGCGATTGCCGCGCTGACTTTTGATCTCATAGGGGAAAGTGTACCAAGGGGGGAAGGAGGTCTAAACCTTCAATCACAGGCCACAAAGACGAGCGGCACAAACGCGTATTTCGAAGGACAACCCACGTGACAGAATTTACAAAATAAAACACCAGGCAGTAGGAGACAAGTATTTGATATTTTTTAAATGGTTTATTAAAAGTGATAAAAAATAATGGTTGCTATTGCATGATAGGCAATATATTTAGGAGCTATAAGATATTTTTATGTTTTGTGTCATCATATAATTTTTTCGTAATATTATGGATTAAACGCAAGCTGAGGTAGCGGGAGACACAGGGAATTTGTATGAGATACACTTCTGTCACGCGGATTTACTACTTTGTCACGTACTTTTACAATTAAATTATTCAATATATTTGTTATTTGATCGTGCATAGCCATTATGCATATAGTACAGTGCATGTTGAAATACAATTAAGAAAAAAATAATAGTAATTTCCTTGTTTATTTTCTCACTGATTGGTGGAGACAACTAATTGTAGGTTAAAAAGAAGAATGACCCGTGTATGTATATGTGTGTTAAATTTGTGATGTCATATTTTCTTGTATTTTTAGGCATACACATTGGTTTAGAAAAAGAAGGCGTTATCTATGTAGAGGAGACATTTAAAAATGAAACCACCATCAATTGTTTTATGTTCTTCAAGAAGGCATTAGGACATTACATTGCACTCTCTATTCCATAACTCTCATACTCCTGATGGAGGAAAGTCTGACATGAGTAGACCCAGAGCAGGCGCAAGAGACGTCATTCCGGATCCAATGAGCTATCGCACATAATTTTAGGAGTAGTATCTCTATTTTGTTCCATTTTCAACTTGTCGACTAGACTATAAGCTTTACGTGCTACGCTAACTTGTTTTCTTTTATATTTTTACAGAAAACAGTACAAATATGAATACAATAAAATTGAAAAAAGTGAAACAATTTTATAATGCCACACATGCATATCAAGTACCAAGCGCGTTTTTAGTACGGAGCGTAATCCAGAGTGCAGTTCCACTACAAATCCTGTATATGAATAAAATATATAAAACAGAGTACACTCTGCTTCAAAGTGTTAAGGACTAATACCTATTACAGTTGCCAAAGCCTTATGTGGGCGTTGGACGTCGTTAAATTTTCATTCACTACATACATGCCGTGGAAATGTTGATACAAGCAGGAAATTACATCTCTCGCCTTTGTGTTCGAGGCTTTGTATCCCGCTGTTTAAAATAATTGTAACTTTATGGGGACGATAGGAGTAATGTGTTCTTAATTTGAAATAAACTTTTAACATAAAATATTTAAACTAATAAGGATTAAAAACCAATATCGCTAAAACCTTTTTAGTCTGGCCTTCAGGTTTTTGTATCTGTGTCGTGATCATTTGTTTTTTAATTAGTAAGCTTTCCGTGAATGTATCCCAGCGACTTTTTGAATCTAATGCCTGTAGGTTTTCTCACGATGTTCTCCGTCACCGTGCGAGTTTGCGCACATAAACAGAAAAGTCCAGTTGGTGTACAGCCGGGGTTCGAACCTGCAACATAACACTGCTTCCAAAAGTAATAAATACGGATGAAATTCCCATCTAAACTAAAAAAAACAAAGACAAATTATCGACCAGCGATAAGAAACAATCAAAACTATATTATTTGACTCACGTCTTATCATTTTATACAACAACTATTGTGAAATTTTGTTTTTTTTAATGAACAAAATGTAAATGACCAAAGAAATCTGAATTTGTACTAGAAGATGTTTTCGTGTTAAAAACACATTTAAATTTCATGCATATTCGATAAAAGTATTTTTTTATATAAAATTTAAACTTATTGAATCAATGAAAAAACCTCGATTTTGTTTAACTACATCGGAACTAAAAGACAAAAAGGTGATCAGCCTTCTGTGTCTGACACATGCCGCCGCCTATTTGGGTCTATAGCATATTGGTTTCCTCACGATGTTTTCCTTCACCATATGAGCGAGTGTATGGCAAAAAGTCCATTGGCGGACAGCCGGGGATCGAATCAAGGATTGCAATGTTATGATGCACATGACCTGGCCGGTGGCTTTTTGATACGATACATAAAAAGTTATTATGTCTTAAGGATGAACAAATGTTTTGAAGTTAAAAGCATGACGCCCTTAATTTCGTCACAAAATATGTACTACCCTTGTTAGCAAAATGTTATTTGAAAATTAATAAAACAATTTGACACGTCTTATATAATCAATTTGCAAATGTTGTTTTATTATATATGTATTTCATAACTTGCCAGTTAAATTATCTTATATATTTGTTTAAAAATACTTATTATTCTTTAATTACGTATGTTACTTAATACTATTTCTAAAAGCTTGCTTTATTCAGTTAAAAAATAGAAACTTTTCAGTATTCTACCTAGTTTCCAAGTTACGTAATATTTTAACTATATTTTTAGTAATACTCCAAGTCGCCTTTTTTCATTTAGCTCTGGTCCCAACACAAGTCCAGACAAAAAGGTTTTGAAATCACAATTTTTTTATTGTAGTTTTAATGATACAAAAACAATTGAATGTTAAGATATTCGTGTGTGTAACCTACAAGAGTTGAAAAAAAATTATAAGTGTTTTTTTTGCAAGTTTTCGAATTTATTTGACTCGACTAAACGATCGTTGCTAAAGGCCGATTTACATTATCTTAGTGTTTAGGAGAGTGCTTTAGGATAGTACTTTAGTTGAAACATGTAAACGCTACTTGCTTTAGTAAACGCTACGCTAAAGAACTTGCCTTTCAAGTTGTACTAAAGCACTCTCCTAAACACTAAGATAATGTAAATCGGCCCTAAGGCTTAGCTAGTTATTGACTGGAGTTACTTGACCTTTGAAGCATCTTATTATAAGCATATTATATATATATATATATTATTGAAACAACTTTTAAACAATTATACTGGTGAGATACTTTCTGTGATGAAGCCCGTGCTGGCGGTGATAGTGGGGAGACTAGAATGCCCTTACATGGGTCTATGCAATGGATTACATGTGATCATGTGGGGTAGAATATTTAAAATGACTGAATATTATAACTAACCATACTAATATATACCTATAACTGCAATGTGTACAGTGGACGGTAGCTGGCCATGCGTCGTGCATCAACTCATAAATGTGGTGATATTATTTATAATCCATCCAGTCACTTTACACGTTTTAACCTTGATCGACTTCGTTGTTTGTTTTCACTATAACGCAAGTGTATGCTTTTATTTTGCAAGCTGATGCTAGGCGTTCATTACCATATTATTATTACATTTTGTTTCAATATGTCAAATGAATACACCAATAATTTACGATTAAAAAAAAAGACGAAAAATGTCTTGCCAGTTTTTCTCACCCGCTTTATGTGGGCACTGATAATGAATGTAAAAGATTTGTTTTAATATTGACTTCAGAATAATTACCAATATGATGCAATTAACTCTGATTTTATTTGATTTTATAATATTTAGGCCAATATTGTTAGTAACACAATGTTATGTTTATCTGCTTAAGTAGAAAAAATATTAAGCTTGTTTATTCTTTCACAGCCTTAATCATGTTTCACACGGGGGCTTATCGGCGCATTACAGAGTCAGATGCAGCGAAGTAAAAGTTTAAAACTGTTTTTAAAGGCAATTGACACTCCCAAAGGGAATTTTCGACAGGCAATTTTAAAGCATAAATACCGCTACATTGATTAAATTTTTATATGATAACAGATATATTTATATGTTACATGTATTACTTTATATACACGATCCTATACGGTGTTATATATAGCACAGTCTTATAAGATGATAAATCATAATCTCAACCGATATAGTTAATTCGGTATAGCTAAAGCATTAAAGGTTAGGTCATCATAATATCTCGTCTAAGTCGTATTGCCCAAGTAAAGTTTATTTAGGATTTTTGACGTTGGCATGCATTATTAAAACCGTCGTTTTACTGAACTCAAACGCGTTTAACTATGACAAATCCAGTAGGTATTAACGGAGACAATTTTGTAGTTTAATTTCAAAACGCGATAGAAGAAGAAACTATTTATTTTAAAGTGTAGCTCACTAATTATTAGTTTTGGTACTTATCATAACTGTCTATGATATGTTTTTGTGTATTATACACAAAAATTATAATAGTAAATTTTGTTTATCCGGAATCAAACCCTGCTTTAGACGTATTGAATAAACTGACCAACTTATATATCGGCAAAAATCACATACCATTCAACGTTCTTGTGATATATTTCAAACTCATATTGCTCGAAAAAAGTCATCTGTTTTTATCGCGTATCATCCGTCATATTGCCTCCACGTTTTAGGCCAGTATTTAATATAGATTTAGGCTTCAATAAAAGTCCACATTTTATTTTACAGTAAGCCTTTACGTTTATAAAAATAATGCTCTGTTTAGATTACTTTAAGATTATGATTCGCATCGACAATCTACAATAATAATTGTTAAGGATACGGCCTCGTCCGTTTAGTTTTAATTATTTAATATTTGATATGCAAACACATCAAATATTAAATAATTAAAATAATTTTAAAACGTTTTGATTATTCTTTTTTGGTTAGCGTAGAGTAGGTATAGCGATGAAAAGCTTGAATTTAGTTCTCGAGTGATAAAATAGGTTTGTTAAACATTTTTAAAGACAGATTTTTTTATTCTATCGCTGTATCTGTAGATAGGGGATCTACACGTACGGTATTTTTAAATTTATTAATATGCTTTAAATTCAAACCAGTTCTATAGGGTTTAAGATTATAGAAACAACTGAAACCCTCAAAATATACAAAATACATCATTGAATCAACGACTTCATTGTTAATATCGAGATTTATACTGACACAGATTAGTATTATATATGTGACGTCACTGTAAGCTGCCATTGTAATTATATGTCACAGAGCTCATAAATTAACAACGACAATTCTAATCAGTTTAAAACCGTCTTGTCATTTATCCGATTTGCAAATTTCAATAGATTTACTAATTTACCACTATTTGATAGTCAATACTTCAGTAATTATTATTAATAAAAGTAATTTATTATGTCGATGTAATTGCGTCACTGTCAGATGTCATTGTCACAGAGCTCATAAATTAACAACATCAAAGTCCAATTAGTTAAAAACCGTGAATACCTGTGGTTTATTCGATTCGCTAATATCTACAATTTAATGACTAATTGATAGTCTATTGTAATAGTAATTCTTTTGTCGTCAATTGTCTTTTTACTACTTTTGACCCCTTTGTTCCCCTCATTCATATAACAGAATTCCTAAGTCCTATTTTATTTTAACTTAAGTACTTTTTATTATTATTATTATATTTATCTCTAGTAGTTTCACGTTTTATACTGTATACGTTGACGAAGGCTTAGTAAGGTTTAACGAATTAATACTTCAATTATTTAATCATGCTACATACGTATAATTTGTATTTACAATTTTCTTAACCTACAAGGTAATAATAAAAATAATTAAAACAAATTTAAAAGTTTAGTCCCTGTGGCAGTGTACCTTTAATGCTGGCAGCATTTTCTCGCTGTATTGCGATACTTATTCATTGAGCCAGGAAAGCACTATCTCTGATGTCACCGGTACTATCTACCAGGCGCCAACTTATATAATAAGCGCCTGTGCACTTGCACCCCACGGCCCAAGAGTCTCTACTCCAAAGGGAACAAAATCGAAGTTGGAGGAAAGACTCTTATATTCACTCTTTAATAAATAGTATGTTTACAAAGCGCGGTAAGTCAGAAATAATCTTGTGTACACTTCACTAAATTTCTCGCTCCACGTCAGCCATAACGATTATCCGTCTGTACTAAGCCTAATAATGTTTGCTGGCATAATGTCTATTCGCTGTTGCCGACGCAGCCTGAAAGATTACTAACGACACTCGTTATCATCATACTTATGTTGCAAGCTTTATCTGAGGACCGCTACCGGCTTTGCACGGCTGGGCATACTTTTTTTTAATATATTATATTTGTAAATATAATATATTTGTTAACAAATATTACAGGGATATTGAGAATTTAATATTACAAAAATATGTTCAAAATGACATAACTTTTGTACAAAATAATATTTAATTTAGAAAATAGTGCTAATAAAATTTCAATATGTTAAACACACAAAATGAAAATATTTGCATGTTCAATTAAATTTATTAATTACGAAAAAAAAATTTAGATTGTTTAATCAAATCAAATCAAAAATCATTTATTCATGTAGGTAAAACAATGTACATTTATGAACGTCAAAAAAATAAATATACTCTTGGAAATCACAAACTATAAATATTAAAAGTAACAAAACACTCAACCTAGGAAGTTTTATTCCTTACAAAACAATTTTTAATTAACTAAAATACCACAATGAAAATTATACGCAACCAGAAGACAATCTTTTACACAACGCCACCATAAATAACAAAAAACTCCCGCGTCTGTCACGTCCGCGCGCCAATCGCCACATTTCCGGTGTTCCCAGTTCCACTCCTCTCTGTTACCCCTCACTCGGTCCGACTTGCTCTGTGGAGATTGTTTTATAAGACGGCCGTTCCTGACAGTGCGGCGTCCTCGACCGCAGCATTACTTGCACCACTAGCATCAGAGCCATTTCTCTCTTCATTTGTTTCATCCCTTGCAACCTGCTCATTATTGTCTAATGCAGTCTCTGAAACATAGAAGGAACTTGTAAGTAATTTACTTAGTTTAGTGTTATAGCCTGAAGCATATATCCTGGATTAGAGGGATGAAAAATGACATTTATCTCTATTTCTCAATTACCAGTACTATGTGCGCAAGCGTGCACTCAAGCGCACACAGATAAGGTCTATCAAAAAGCAAATATTACAGAATTAGATAGCTTCAGACTTAACACAAATAAAAATAAAACTCAGTATCTTGCCATACACTGTTGTAACCACAGCGGCTTCTAGTGCTCTCATAAGCGACAATTTGTTAAAACAGAGACCCATACATTTTGCATGTTCTCTAAGTGGCCTAAACACATTAGCACCAGAAAAATTTGTAACAGAGACCCATACCTTTGTATGTTCTCTATGTGGCCTAAACACATTAGCACCACAAAAATTTGTAACAGAGACCCATACCTTTGCATGTTCTCTATGTGGCCTAAACACATTAGCACCACAAAAATTTGTAACAGAGACCCATACCTTTGCATGTTCTCTATGTGGCCTAAACACATTAGCACCACAAAAATTTGAAACAGAGACCCATACCTTTGCATGTTCTCTATGTGGTCTAAACACATTAGCACCACTGACATCACTCACCAGTCTCAAAAAAAACTGAGCACGCATCCGGCGTCCACTCGCCTTGCCACAACATCATATTTTCAGCTGCAGCTTGGGTCTTTTTCCCATAGGAACCAGCTAGTAGCTCTAACTCGTAACGGTGGCACGGTAACGCGCGAATAACCTTGTAAGGCCCGCGCATGCCGGAGTCCAGTTTGCCGGTGATTTGTGCCGTCTTGCTCACAAACACAAAGTCTCCGACAGCAAAAGTGAGTGGCTGCCGTCGACCCTCGTTAACGTAGGCATCCTGGCGCTGTTGATTGGTTGCAAGGAGTTCCGAAGCTCGTTGTCTGCGAAGAGTTAAAAGAGCCTCCCGATTGGGATTAGAGTTAGTAAGTGCCACATCTCGCACTAACGATCTGATGACTGGAGTAACTGCGTCAATACCGACCAGTAACTGTAGTGGTGACGTCTGCGTGGTACTTTGCTTGGAGATATTCAAAGTGAGCTGCATCCTCCACAGCACATCGGACCATTGGGAACCTTTGTTGCCTACTTCAACACGTAGCATGTTGAGAACTGTCCTGCAGTACCGCTCCGCTTGCCCATTTTCACGGTGCATACCAGGCGTGATAAAATGTATCGAGCATCCCAAATCACTGACCCAATTTTGGAATGTAGCGCTTTCGAACATTCTAGCGCGATCACATACTATTGTAGACGGCGTACCAAATAATGACACCGCATTTGAAAAAACTCGTTTTAGCTCGTCAGTGTTTTGTCTGTACAGAGAGTAGAGCAAACAATACTTGGAAAATGCATCCACTATAATCAAAACGTATTTGAAACCGTTTGACTCTTGGAGCGGCCCTAGGACATCGGTATGTATAATAGAAAAAGGGATATCTGGCTTTGTCCAGGATTGAATCGGTTGTGACGGAGCCCTGGGAACTTTTTTATGTGCTAAACATACTAGACAATAACTTATGTACTTTTTTACAAACTGTCGCAAACTAGGAAACCAAAAGTGTCTTAATATTAAGTCAGTTGTTCTGTCAGTCCCAATATGATCATGTTCATCGTGGAACACCCTCAACAAACTGAGTCTGTGACCCTTAGGGATGTAACACAAGAGTCGCGGGTCTTCCCCAGTTGGTGTAAATTTGTAGTACAACAAATCATTTTTTATCACATACCTAGTATCGTCAAGCTGCCCGTCTCTTAATCTAGAAATTAACTCTTGTGTCTCCACATCAGCGGTTTGAGCGATCTTCGCCCAGCTGCTTGGATTCCGAATATGAGACACATTGGCAGTGGAAAGAGGAGGATTACGGCTCAGAAAATCTGCATGTTGCATTAAAGCCCCTTTTCGATAATCTAAAGTAAAATTAAAATCTTGTAAATACACCCACCAGCGCGCAACTCGAGGCAACAGATCTTTTTTACGCTCCGTCAATTTTAATGAATTGCAATCAGTCACTATTTTAAAGGCTATACCAATCAAATAGTAGCGGAAGTGCTGGAGCGCACGTACGACAGCCAAGGTCTCCAGCTCATAGCTGTGGTACCGTGACTCTGCGCCCTGGGTGGACTTACTAAAATAACCGACAACCCTCTTTCCCCTACCGGCATGTTCCTGTAACAAAATAGCACCAAGACCAATAGCACTTGCATCGGTGTGAAGTTCCGTAGGCAGCCGGGGATTGAATATCGCTAAAACCGGTTCATTTGTCAAACAGTGAATTATATAATCGCGAGCAGTATCCTGCTCAGCACCCCACAAAAATGGTAACCCTTTTCTTAACAACTTTGCTATACATGCGGTCTTAGAAGCGTAACCCGATATGTAGCGACGGAAATATCCCGCTAAGCCTAGAAACTGGCGAACCTCCTTGACATTTGTGGGTTTTGGAGATCTAATAAGTGCATCGACCTTCCCCAGACTCGGTCTGACCTGACCATGACCGATCAATCGCCCCAAGTATTCAATTTCTGAGTCTAAAAAGCTACATTTTTTTAAATTAATAGAAAATCCCGCTGTTTTTAATGTATGTAAAACTTCTTTCAACGTGTCCAGGCCTTCCTCTACTGAATTTGACAGTAATAAAACGTCGTCTATATACGTAAGGGCTTTGCCAGCATCTATTAATGTTTTTAAAGTTTTGGAAATGATTCTCTGATAAACAATTGGTGCATTGGCCAACCCATAGGGCATTTTCAAATATTCATAATGTCCTTCAGGTGTCACGAAGGCAGTCTTGCTGATTGAGTCATCGTCCCTTATTGGCACCTGGTGAAATCCAGTAGCCATATCAAGACTGGTGAAGATTTTATAGCTGCCAAGCTTGTCAACATGGTCATCGATTAGCGGCAAGGGAAATCTCTCCTTGACAGTGATAGAATTGAGAGCCCGATAATCGACACACATTCTATCACTGCCGTCTTTCTTTTTGACCAAAATAATAGGACTAGCGTAGTCAGACTGAGACTCCCGAATTATACCCTTACTGAGCAAATCGCTGACAATGTCACGAACTCTATTCTTTTCATCTATCGAAAGTTTATAAGGACGATGACTTATCGGGGTAGTCGAAGTTAATCGAATTTCCATGCTGCCTGTGTTCACGGTGGAGGCCGCAGTGCCAGAGATAAATAAATCCGAAAATTCGTGAATTATCGTTAGTAATCTATCCCTATCTGCACCAATTAATGGGGTCCTGACACTCCCATCGTCCACCGCGACCACATGCTGCACAATCGGTACAATACCAGACCTTACAAGCCGCTGTTCTCCATTACTTCGAATGTATGTCAAACCCTTTCGGTTCAGTACGTCGGTACCAATCAAAATGGGTGCATTTATGCACTGAGAAGGAACAACAAATAAATCTATTTCTAATGACACTTCAGGAAATTCTATTACTGTCGTAATTAGAGAAGTCGACTCAATTTCTTGACTTCCAATTCCACGCATCAAGCGATAAGTTGGTACTCTATTCAAATTAAAATATCTCAGTACTGACTCTGAAATCAAAGAAATATCCGACCCACTATCGATCAAAACATCGACTGGTACTTTTTGAAGTACTGCTGATATTACGTTACTTTGTTTGGGGTCAAGTCTAAGCAAAAATTTACTTCATTGATTTTTTTATCACCACTGTTAGAACGCTGTTTTTGAAAACATGAATCTATCAAATGTCCCTTACGCTTACAAAATGTGCAATATTTAACTGACCTATTCTGATTGTCGCTTAATGCAATTGGAGATGGTTTTGTGAAACTGTCACTCTGAGTAGAAGTCGTAGGATCAGCTCTAAGTTGTTTAGGACAATGCCATTTCTTATGACCTAATTTTCCACAGGTGTGGCAAGTAATTTTATTATTATCAAACCTAGACGCCTCGCGTTTTCGCGTGAAAGACGGACCTGAACTACTAAAAGAACGAACGGTATTGTTAGATTGGCGGTAATCGTATTTAGGTTTTATATAAACAGATAAAAATTCAATCAAACCTTTTGAGTGTAATTTAGCATTTGTGGCCGCGGCTTTTATTTGGGGATCGCTAATGCCTCGAACAACAATAGCGGTTTTCAGCTCATCGGATAAACCTTTAACGATATTAAGACGTAGCAAAGATTTACGCGCGTATTCCGCATAAGTAGAAAACTTATTAGAGTTTGTACTCATTACCTCAAATAATACAGAAGCCATGTCAACGTTACGTGGACATAACGATCTAAATTCTAGTTTAAAATTACTCCACGATCGATCATTTGTCACCCAATCGTTTAACCACAACTTCGCATCTCCTTTCAAACAACTACCTATCCGTCCTAAACATTCGTGATCATCCCAATTATTTAGAAGCCGGGCACGGTCAACCTCGTTGCACCAAACATCAAAGTCGTGTACATTTGGATCAAAAGGCGATATATAAAAGTTGTGAGACTTTGCTTTGAACAATGCAGTCAATGCTTCAACAATACCGCTCCCCTCCTCCTTTGCTTCACTGGTTTTCATATCCAGTGTGTGTGGAATACTACCCTCAATAACCTCTTCAGCCATGCCTGAGCCTGGCTTACTAGCAGAACTCTGTACAGCCAATGGAGTAGAAACTAAATGACTCCCGTTCACAGGACGCGACGGACTCACGCTATCTACGGATACAGGTAGTCTAGCTTCGATCACTTCTAATCTACTAAGAATCCTATCAAAAGCTACATAGCGTGAACTATCGCGGCGTTTACGAGAGCTATGAGGGTCGTGCGATACATCACGACGCCTGGAAGTCCGATTCCGGCGGTTTGATGAACTACTATAGAGACTTCTACCAGGCGGCGTATATCGGGAATCTACACTATCGCGACGTGCTTCGCGACAACTAGAACGCCGTTTTTCGCGACTATGCCTTTGTCCCTCGAGTCGAGACGAAAGACCAGACATTTTGCTTTTATAAGAAATAAAACTTACGGCCGAGATGAGGTTCCTCCAATACTGAACACTAATAAGTACTAAATTTAGAAAACAAACGGTCTAAACGCGTGGTTATCCCACTTCTGATCTTGGAAATCACAAACTATAAATATTAAAAGTAACAAAACACTCAACCTAGGAAGTTTTATTCCTTACAAAACAATTTTTAATTAACTAAAATACCACAATGAAAATTATACGCAACCAGAAGACAATCTTTTACACAACGCCACCATAAATAACAAAAAACTCCCGCGTCTGTCACGTCCGCGCGCCAATCGCCACATTTCCGGTGTTCCCAGTTCCACTCCTCTCTGTTACCCCTCACTCGGTCCGACTTGCTCTGTGGAGATTGTTTTATAAGAATACATTAAATGCTTCTAATTTTACATTTACTGCCAATCAAATTTTTGTTTTACACAACGTTTGTAAGGAGCTGCAATCATTACACCATGTTCCACATGACATCTTAAGTAATAAATAATAATAAAATAAATTAAAAACAAAGATTTGTCTCCTATCAGCAGGAGGTGAAATAGGAGCACGCACTTACATTCTCGTGGGAACAACACGCAAATACATAGTCGAAACAATTGTGTTGTTCCGTCCAACTTTTTTTATAAATCTGAAGATATTGCTTTGTTTGTTTGGTTGAACGCGCTAATGTCAGGGACTACGAGTTAGGTGAAGTATTGAAGAAGACAAAATCACGTTACGACTGAATTGACGCTAGGTAAAGATATCTATTTAATGAAGCGTATGCAGCTTTTATACGTTAATTGTTTATGCTCAATGTAACTAGTACTAATATTGGCATTTTTTTAAATTATTATAGTTTTCTAATACCTTCTAATTTTTCCCTTGCCTAATACCAAAGTATTGTAACTATCCGTCATGATCGTAACTATAACGTAACCCACGATTTGATGTAAAAAACAATAGAATTTGGAGCTTTCGTATAAATATAGTATCGAGATACGGTCTAGCCCTGTCATTTGCATAAATATATTTTAAAATAAGCCGACCAGAGCAGTCGGTAAAAACAAGCGAAAAGCCCAATTAACAATGTAACATGTTCCGTGCCATGTCATAAAGTACACAGAGTGCTTGTGCTAATTTTCCACGCTGGAGTTTCGTAGTCGTTTACTTTACAAACAGTAATCCCTTTTTGAAGAGAAAGTTTGTTTCTATAACAAATTCCTAGTATGGTTTGAAATGTACGAGCAAAATCCAAATAGCACAATATTCCCCAGGCTTTCGTGCTAAAACTTAAAAGTATAGGTTGAATCGTCAACGCCGAACTTTAATTGACTACCCTTAGAAAATTTGTACTGGCGATTTTTAGTTGCTACCGTCAAAGATCTAGGTGTTTACTTAGATCATATACTTATATAGACCACTTGGTAATGGTTCTTATTTATGTAACACGTGTTTCAGACCCATTTCAAAATAGAAACAGCCTAGCGATTCTGTAACTCACTTTTCGAACTCGCACAGCGATTGTCGCAGCGGCGGTCGCGCACATCAGTCGTGAAGCAGTCATTTTACAATTTGGCATTCTGATAAACAATAAACTACAAGCTCCCTCCTTATCCTCCGAAAACCGCTGTGCAAGTTCGAAAAGTGAGTTACAGAATCGCAAGGCAGATACATATAAATCGCTGATGGACTCATCTAGAATACTCTAGCCAAGTATAGAATCCTTATTAAATACGGAATACATAAAAACCGTACCCACTATAACGAATTATTGCGGAAATACAATTTCCTAACGCTAAGTAACGCCGATCATTAATTGATTGGAATCATCCTCCAAACTCGTCGGTCTAATAAACTTTCATGTCATAGCCAGGTCTCTTCACTCATGCAATACATTTGATTTGCTTATTACGCGTACTAATATCAGGTGCCCCATACACAAAATGTTTAATTCCTATAAGTTCAAGCGCTTTTTAAAAACGTTGTTGTAATTATTTTGTCTCTGTATGTACTATTAATTGTTTTTTAAATTTTTTTATCTTAGTTGTTACTCATACTTTAAAAGAAAATCTTGTCTGTGAATTCAAAGACACTTCTAAGAGTATAATTATATCTTGTGCTTGTGATGTGTTTGTCATGTTTTCTTATTAATAAATAAATGAATGAGTAGTGAGAATAGAAGCTGCATGTCATCCCGTGAACTCTGGATAAACATGTTATGAAATACATGTGTTGCGTAGTTACTATAATATCTCCCACATAGATGAACCGTCTCAGAGAATGGGACTTAATTTGGATCTTGTATATTCTGGAATATATTTTACGACGAACCTCAGACATTTCAAACACATGCCACACAAATGTATCTGAACCTATAAACGTTTTTTCTTATATCTATATCGGGCAAGAGGCTCACCTGATAGTGATACCGCCGCCAATGGACACTCACACTGCCAGAAGGCTCACAAGTGCGTTGCCGGCCTTTCAAGAATTGGTAATTCAATTTAATTGGTAACCTAATCTAAGAAAATCATTGAAACTACATAATTTGCTCCTCAATTTTTAGACGTGAAAGCTACAAAAATACAAAGCTTTGCGAGGATAATTACCGACACGTTATAAAAAAAATAACGAGAAAACACAGCCGCCATTCCACAACTGTCAGCTAATACATTACAAATCCCCACAAAAACTTGATTGATTTCGCTTTCCCCACGAGACGCGTTAAACCACATTATATTGCACAATATCGCAAATAATAGCTATTAAGCTCATTTGAACAAAGCACTAATTAGTTTAATGTATGATAATCCCAAAACAACCGGTTCCGGATAATCATCCGGTTATATCCGCAGTAATTGTCTGCTCATATACGTTTTGTCTTAGCCCCAGGTAGTTATTGTAGGTCGGGGCACGAGAGAATAATTGTAATAGGGTTGATTAGTTAGAGCTAGATAACTACGCAGATAGAGCTTTCAGAACATACGTGAATTTAGTATGTGTTAACTGTGCGGTGTTATATTACGATAGTCTTAGATATCGGATATAATATATAGACGTAATAGACGTCAAATTTTCAATAGAGGTCAGAATATCTATTATATTTTTAGTCTGCCGAATCCAATTTAGCGTCTGGACGATTTTATAATCTATAAATGTAAAATTTGATTTTAGTCCGATGAATACATTTTGGATTTATAATTCCAAATATATTAGTGTTCTTGGGTACGAATAGGTAGCTTTCTTTTTAAGGTAGTACAAATGTTTTTGTTGAATATTAATTGATGAATAGGACTTAATGTCCAAATGGCCAACTGCTTCGCGGTAACATACCTCAATAAAACTTATACATAGAAAAAAAAAGTTTTTTTTATTAATGTAAACTAAAATAAATATCTATTTCTCCTTTTGCAATGTGAAATTAATTATATTTATTCAATAATCCGAAATACAGTCAAGCCACGAATACCGCATTTCTAAATCATTAACGAAATTAATAAATTGAATTGTTAAGTCAGAGTAACGTTCGGTATGTTTAATGATTCATTTTAACATACATATTTTATGTTGATTTTAAATTTTCGATAAGTGCAATTATTCGTTAAAGTTTGAATTGCAGTTTATTATAACGAATTATTTTTTTCTTTTTCTTTACTCTTTCTTTAGTAAACAAAAAGATTTTGAGCCCCTTTGGACATATAGCACGCAGAGGTCTCGACGGTAAGAAGCTCTTGGTGACCGGCAGGGTGGAAGGCACGAGATCCCTGGCCGATCCCCTACTCGCTGACTCGACCAAGTTAAGGTCCTTACATGCCTAATAATACTTATGATATTAAAGGTAATACACAGCCGCTAAGGCTTGCCAAAGACAGAGGGGAATGGAAGAAGATATGAAACACCAACACGACCATCACTATTTCTTACGACGTGTTGATACTACCGAAGTCATACTTAATATAGTAATATAAATATGTAACAAAAAAAATTAATGGCGCTACAACCTCTTTAAGTCTTGGCAGATTTCTGAATATGTTTTATGATCATTTTTAAATCTAATAGGCAAGTAGGTGATCAGCCTGCTTGACACACGCCGTCGACTTTTTGGGTCTAAGACATGTCGGTTTCCTCACGATGTTTTCCTTCACCGTTTGAGCAAATGTTGCGAACATAGAAATTAAGTCCACATTATTCATTAGTGTTTCACAGCCGGAGATCGAACCTACGACCGCAGGGATGAGAGTCGCACGCTGAAGCCATTAGGGCAACACTGCTCTCAAAAATGTAACAAACCAAGTGTTAAATAATAATAAGTTTTTTCGACTTCTATTTATTCTTCGTTCTTCTTTCTTAGTTTCGAATCAACGCTAAATAATTGATTTTGGTTAGAGGCACAGAAGTCTGATTACCTACTTACTTATTATGAATGGCTAGTGAAATAAACTCAAAATTTCTGCTACTTCCTATTCGAAACTAGGCATCAATACTTATATTCTAAAAGCGATATTTGTTTAAAACTTGCACGACCCACGTGTATACTTAACATTTGTTTGAATATGACGTTTAGCATGTCACCTGGGGTATGAAATAAATAATGCAAATTCTAAACTGGGTTACACAAACCACACACCGATGCATCGATCAAATAGCCCTTATATTGCTCATTATTATAGAAAAATCGGTATTTTTGACAGAAGTTTTATATAAAAAATAAATAATAGTTTAAAATACACGCTTTTAAAGCACATCAAGCTAAAAAGTGAAAAATAATTCCTAATTTAGGCTGGAAATGGTAATGAACAAAAAATACTGGTATTATTGTGAAAAAGCGTAGGGTGCTCTGTGCCATATTTTTCGTCTATCGAGCCACCACGCTTTTTCACAATAATACCAGTATTTTTTTTTTCGGATTATTGCATTGTCATCGATTTTTGACGGGTGCGCAAAGTTTGAATTAAATCTGTCCGTTAAAAGTGGGTCAAAAACGAGTCCGAAGGAGTCGGTTACATACATACATACAGGTGAAGCTAATATAAAGCGTGTAATATAATAAAATAAAATGAAACACCAATGAATGTCATAAATACTTCTGTTAGTATTTTACCAATAAAGACAAGTTTTAAGTATTCAGCCAAGGCTGATTTATTGCTGATTTTTTAAGGGATTACCAAAATCGTACTGTCGTGTGTAACACGTGATTGTCTTTTATTTATTTAAATTATTCTTATCAATTCTTGATATTGCTACACATGTTCTGGTAAATCACAGGCTACTGAAATACAGTTATCACTACATCTGTTGTAAGGTGTGTTTGTTATGTAATCTATTTTGTCAATAAATAAAATAATTATTATATCGTTGATTTAGAGTGCAATTTGTGACCGCTTAAAAAGCTAATGCCGTTAGAAATTGTCTATTAAACAATTATAATTTAATGCTTTCATCCTAAATGTTTTTTCATAAAATACGTATTTGGTAAGTGAAATATTTCCCAGGATAATTTAATCGATCATATAAATTGATACATGAAACACTAACTATCCCAGCATGAATTACCTCCACCAACGTTCAATTCTGGCATGTTATTATTACAGCACGTGACAGTTTATAATAGTTGCACCTGCATGCGATCTGCAATTTAGTTCGACGATATGGAGTAAATACGTGTACGGTCAGCGATCTATACATTGCACAATTATTTTATAAATCTAACCTGTAACATGTTTTTTTTTTAATTAAAAAAATAATCTATGTCGCTACTCCTTTTTTCGTACTCCTCCAGACACTCTTCTTAACGCCACAGCCAGCATCAGAAAACTAAGCGTCGACATATCGGTTCTAACTACGTTCAGTTTTGCGGTCATTTGTAGGGAAAGGCTAAATAAGAAGCTTGGTGTGCTCAGTAAGGCAAGGCGTTGCAAAGAGATGTGGGGTGGGGTTACTCTGCATCTTCTACCGCATTTACCACGGTGTGTTCAAAGAAGTTGTTCGGATTAATACCTGCAGCTGAGTTTCATTATCGGATGCCAAGCAGGCAGAATACAAAATAGCATTGGTATCACTTCGACGTAAATTGATCCACAACTGAGCGTTTTTTAAGGCTGTTTCTACCGCGCACCACCACAATGTGGAACCAGCAACCCACTGAATATTCCCAAACCAATTTGACTTAGGGTCCTTCAAGAAAAGCTTGTAACAATTCTTAAAAGGCCGGCAACGCACTTGCGAGCCTTCTGGCAATATGTTTCCATGGATGGCGGTATCAATTAACATCAGGTGAGCGTCCTGCCCGTTTGCCCCCCTGTTCTATAAAAGTTTGTTTTTGACGGGCAGAGTTTTGGTGTAAAACATGCCGGTTTTTCTACGGCGTATGAGCAAGTATTTATTAGGAATAAAAATCCGACGCTAGCCACTAAGCAATTAATTATATTTGGAATAAAATCTAAAATTCATGAATGTGACAGAAGACGTGATGTCGAATCTGAAATGGCTTGTGAAAATTCGTAATTACATTATATTTCTTTTGTGCTAACAATTAGACATAGACTAGTTTTATTATGTTCTAGTAGACTCGGGTAAGCGTTGCTGTGGCTAAGATTTTTGTTATATTTCCAAAATAAATTATCTAGATAAATTTACTTTTTATATTCTCGTATAAAACAACAAATAATATAACACTTAAATAAAGTTGTGAGGCGCAATAAAAGGATTCCCACAACTTCTAAGTTTGATCACGAATTGCTCGTTAGTGGCGCTCAGTTCTTTGACAAATATTGTGTGAAAATCACAGCCAACAAATTGTATGTAGCCTTTTGAAACTTTTATAAGTTCGGGCTGAAATTGTATTACGGCAGAGACTCTATTATTTTTTTATATTATCTTCACAAATATTATTAAATTGTCAGGAGTTTAACATTAGATTTTATACACAAAATAAGTTACACACATTGATAAAGATGATAATAGGCAGTACCTATTATTTATCAATTTGTAAAAAAATAAAAAATAAAGAGACCCTATTATTTTTTATATTATCTTCACAAATATTATTAAATTGTCAGGAGTTTAACATTAGATTTTATACATAAAATAAACACACGTTGATAAAGATGATAATAGGCAGTAGGTACCTATTATTTATCAATTTATAAAAAAAAAGCTATGTAAGTAATCATAGTAACTCGTATGCAAAATACAATAAATTAAAGATTGAAAAAGAATGATTGAACGTTTTACTTTTTTTATTTTAAGTGGACAGTATCATTGCGCACTTATAGATAGAACCTTTATTGTGATGAATTAATTGTTTGAATTAGTGAGTTGTAATTGTTACCAACGCGATGCATTAGTATTTCGTATTAGTAATTTGTTGGTTGAATATCAATGAAACCGGTTCAGTGGCTTTATAAAATAGAAAAAAATTACAATTATGAAACCGCAGATTGTTATTTGAATGCGTAAAATTTAGTATTCACTAAAGCTTTATTACTATGTAAAATACGGCGTGTGTGCTAAAAAAACTCACGCATTTCGTTTCGTTTTATGCGCATCCATCAATACTAATATATATGTGACTGAAATCATTTTCACCAATATGCCATGTGGACCAATGAATATAATAAAAGATATCAAACACATCTATAGAAACATATATAAAACTGCTATCACTTCTCTCGTCGAAATGCAGCCTAAAAACTGTAACCCTTATTTATAAAAAAAACAGTCTAACCTGTGCAATTTTAACTTATTCTGTCACTATTTATCGCAACTTAAACACAAGTTGAGAGAAAGAGATGAAAGAGTGGAATCGGCTCCCGGGGGGGGGTCTTCCCTCAGAGATACGACCTCCAAATTTTTAAAAAACGAGCCTACTCCTCCCTCAAAGGCCGGCAACGCACCCACTAAATTGGGTGTCTATGGGCTGCGTGGACTACCCTTTTTGGTCGTCCCGCAAGCTCGTTTGCCCCCCTATTATATAAAAAAAAAAAAAGAGTATTTTAGTTAAGAAAGTGGAATTAGACTGACTTAGTTTTAAGCAATATTTATGTATTTCCATTCCTGTTATTATGTATTTTTTGTTCATAGTATTAAAAGGTGTGCCCTATGATTTAATCCATTATAATAGGTGGTATTATATAGCCTGAAGCCATTCTCAAGTCCGACAAATCCTGAGAAAAAATGGTTTAGCCAACCTTTTAGATGTTATTGTTTATTATTCGATCAAATTTCATGTAGCTCTAACCACTAATACTTTATACAAAGCTTCAGTACAAATGAATTACAGGATATTTTTTTAATAAACTTTTTGTTGTTCGAGGTAATGCAGCTATTTCGTAAGCATTGAATTGTAATCAGGGTTTACGAGCGCGCCCATCTGCGCCCAGAAACAAATGAATACGATGTCCTCACGACATTTGAGTCAACCTAAGCAGATATTACAATATTTATATTACTTTGATGATATGTGGCAATTTGTTAAGGATTGCGCAGGACTGTGGCACTTTTAAAGAAAAGCCGGGATCAGTTTTCTTTTTTTATTTCATAATAAGACCCCTGAAGAACCGCCATACTTGTACAAATGACCCACTATTTTGTGTCACTATCTCCCGGCCTAGAACGGCCATTTCGAGATAAATTAGCTAAATATTTGCTATATAAACTGAAATATAGTACAATAAAACCATTGTTTTTTTACCAACCATTAATTTATTTACAATGTTTACTCATAATATTATAATAATTAATACATAATTACAATAATCAACTCCTTTAAGATGTGGTTGAAGATTATGATCAATTTGTATAAAGGATATTGGCGATTTAAAAAAGTATCGAGAAGTCAGGCCAGTCTCGTCCGTTCTACTTAATTTGAGAACTGACAGAAATTCTAATTTAGAAGTTTTTTTACTGACGTTCATACGTTACATTACGTGTACACTGTACATTGTAACACAATTATGAAAATTCATTTTGATTTGGTCGGCCGATCAGAGAGTAACAGGCAAAGTGCTTATTAAAAAATTAAATCGTGTGTGTAAAATGTTTTCGATCAAAACATAATAATTACGTTTAAAACGTAACTAAAAATATTTGCAAACGTAACCTAGATAGCAAGCCTCTAATCAGCGAACATTCTATAATTAATTACAAGTGTGCACTAAATAACAAACCATCGAAATAGTTTGGATCAAATTGAATATAGCAATAATTCATTTTATCTTTGAGTTAAATTCCTTGTTATATTTAGAATAGTATGTTTTGGACTAAATTTATTACATACAAGGTCGGATATATCAACAACCGTGATATAAAACCGAGGAGGTATTATAAAATACTGCCTGTTGTCTATAAAATACAATATAATAAAGAATCAATGGAATCGAATAATAATAATTGACTTGCCCAAAGGTAAGATAATGTCATAAGCCGTTACCCATTTGCGATTTCTAATAAAAGAAAATGTTGAAGATGAACCCAAGAAGTTAGCGCATTGAATGTACCAATCACGGGAGCAACTGCGCAATGAGAGCAATAAATTCAAGTTAGATAAAAAGTTATTCTTGTTAAAGTATATTTCTTCAACTTTCTTGAAGAAGCATAATTGTGGTCTGGGTCGATGTTATTCATTTATCCTTACTGAAGCCCCTTAAAACCGGGCTCATCCCATCCATTATTTGTAAAACCATACCATTCAGGCTCCAAAAAACCCTTAATGAGGTCTTATCTATCTTATGTCTAGACTCTAGAGTGTCGCAAATTTTGTATTAACGTAATACTAATAAGAAAACTTATTATTGCTAATGGAAGTTATGTGGTCACCCTCCTGGTGTAACAGAATTCTTACCACTTTTGTTACAATTGTCATAAAAATCAGTAGGAGACAGATCAGATCTTTTCGCCTTTGGGCACCGTTAGAATTTAAGAAGTCTTACGTCTCTTTCTGTCAAATTGTTATTACGTTGTGATAAAACGAGACAGATCAGATCTTTTGATCTTTGGGCACCGATAGAATTTAAGAACTCCTTTATCTCTTTCTGTCAAATTGTGTTTACGTTGTGATGAAGCGAGACAGATGGGATTTGTAAAAGACAACTCATATTTTAATATAGAAATTGGGTTAGAGTTATAACAATAACACTTTCGCTATTATTTTAAGACCTCTATACCTATAATTAAGGTTTATGATAGTTGAGCATATAAATCACTTTTTATTATCATATAATAATTGCTATGCTTTCATGAATGTTGTCTAAGTATAGAACATTTCAATTTGTTTCTAATTTATATTTCGAAATAATTTTCGTGTAAAGTTACAAGAGTTTGGCAAGCTTGTTAAAACTTTCTTATTTTAGGGAGCGCTTGATATTTTCTCCTGTTTATTAAGACACATTTGCTTAGTAATAATTCTGTTTTCGGTATTGATAATAATTATGGGCACAATTTTTTATCAAAAGGGGCAAAAGAGCAGGAGGCTCACCTGATGTAAAGTGTTACCGTCGTCTATGGACACTCACTGCCGGAAGCGCGTTGCCGCCTTGATTTACGTTTCTTATGACGATGTTTTTGCCTAATTAAACATTGCATTCTTGCTACAGGATTTTGTGTAAATATATTTTTATTTTATACCAAAGACATTTTAATTAATAATAATAAAGTAAATGTTACCAAATTAATTCACACGTAAAAGAGTGAATCAATGTTGTGGATATACACAATGAGTAGGGAATCCACGATTTATACAAAGACATTCGTTTGATCTTATGAGATACTGTTTTTATAAATCAAAAGTTAAATATAAAAAAATTATTAAAATAATTTATATTAATATTTTGGATATGTATCACGTAACGCTATCACGCTACGGATGATACAAATAATTATTTAAAAATCTGTAATTCTCGCAGCGAGGAGTAAAAAGCTAGAAGGATATAAAGCGCATCACAGAACGTTTTTTTCTGTGGTTTTTAATTAATTGCTGACTGTATCCGGAAAATCTCAATGAGATTATATTAAAATTCCGACTATAACCGAATAAAGTTCTTAAATTCTAAGCGAAACATATTGCATAGGTATATTATATTGTTCGTTCAGTTTAATAATTTAAAGTACCTTCTAGAAAAAGAAATCAGCACGCTTAATTGTAGGTGACTGAATGAGGTTTTAACAATTTGAATAATTCAAATGTTCAGACAACACTTATAGGGTATAAAATTCGCGCAGGTTTCCCAGTGGAGCTATTTTTAATCTTTTTAAAGCTTTACCAAAGAACCTTGCGCTGGTTTCAAACTAAAAGAGGGATTATAAAAAGATTGTGTCAGAATTATTTTATTGAAGCTTCCAGAAGCAGGGCAGACAATGAATGTTTAACGAAAACGAAAATATATTATTTTCGCTTTCAAAAAAGTGCTTTTTCATGTAACTCATTTGTTTATTTATAGATTCAAAAAACACTTGGAACTCGACGTTTAAGTTACGTATTATAAAAACTCTATGAACGACTAAATCTAATACTTGTTAGAAGTCAGAAGAAAGTCAATTGAAAAAATACAAATTTATGACCAAAACGTGAGGAATGAAAATCAGAGAGACACTTTTAAAATAATATTTCGCTTGTTTTATTTAAACCCTGTTATCGCTATATAGTCTTCCACATAATCACTGTCTCAAAAATTAGGAAGGTACACAGCACGAAAGCTCAAAGAGAATGTCCCTCAAAGCGCAAACTACTCGCCTTTTTTATTTCATATTCGGCCCTCCTACCATCCATTATTTGTGACTTTTAACAAAATTAAAAAAAAACAACCAGTGGCGCTACAACCCTTGGTTAAGACCAAGGCCTAAGATAGGAATCTGTACCTGATTGGTGAACATTTTTTTTTTCTTTAAAGAATAGGGGTTACACAGCAGAAGGCTCATCTGATGTTAAAAGAAACTGCCCGCCCATGGACACTAACACTGCTACAAATGCGATGCCAGGTTTTTAAGAAATGGTATGCTCTTATTTTGGATTATGAATTGTTTCGGAAATAGTTCAGTCGGCAGCTGGTTCCACAAAGTGCGGGGCAAAAAGGGCCTTAAAAATTCAGTTTTGAAACGCCGGAGGTTGAAGTGATACGGGTGGAATTTCGTACGTGACCGTTGATAAATTTTGTTATTTCATAAAGTTAATATTATGCTAAGGATAGACTTGAGTTTATCCATTCGTCTTAAAAATATAGCGGCACCACAGAGACACTTAGTGGATTTTTCTTTTACCATGCAATCCTGAAGATATATTAATTGTGTAATATTATTGTATATTTTACGTAAAAATCTAAAACCACCTGGTATAGTACTTACCACACATGAAGAGAAAAGTTCCTAAAGGAGGTCCTGGATTAATTTTCCACCAAAAATATTAACTCGTTTTAATAGTAATAAAATAAACCTATAATGCAGAAATGTAATTTGTATACGTAAAATAATGTCCATTACATTATTACGACACGTCAAATAATGTTACTACTAGTTTTAAAATAGATAGAAATCTTAGTTGTATAAAAAGGCATTATTAGGAAAATGGCGACGAAATTTTAAATTTTATAAAAACTCTTTAAACAACGCTCTGAGGGAGAAATAAGTTTTAATAGCTCTATTCAAACTGTTCTCTATAGCAAAATTGCAAGAAATTTTTGAATATTAAATTCCTGCATTTTGCTGAAAGTGTGAGAAAATGTTGCATAGGGCAATTTTGCATTAAAGTAATTACCTCTCAGATTCGTAATACGTGCTTATGAACGATATATAATTGTGCTATATGAGTTCACTGTTTAAATAATTGATATTCGAATGGAGTTTGTTTATCACAAAGATAAAAAATATATAAGCTTTTGTCCGTGTAGACTGTAGATAATACCATATTGAAATTTTAACGTTCTGTATAATTTAAATTACTTGAAGGATGTTTATTTAATTATAAAGTTAACAAAATCAATGAATATAAATCATTTTCAAATTTACTTGTAATAAAATAGACGGAAAGAATCCCCTGATCAATTACTTTCGCATTTGTTAGATACATGATATTCACACATTGAGATAAAAACAACCAATATTAAGACGTCATTACCAAATATAAAATAGCTAAAAGTATAATATATGCCACTTATACTTTAATTTATTACTATATAATTTACTTACACAAATTAATTAGAATAAAAAGTAATCGGCCATAATTTCTAATATTTCTAATAAAGTAAAATCAAATAAAAATTATGATGTGTATATAGAATAAGATATATAGAATCCATTATCGCTAACCATGATCATCCAGTTGTAACTGGTAAGAAAAATAATCATTTCATTCTACGCAGAAATGTGTCAAGCCTCAGTGGAGTTACACGACGTTGTATTACTTCCGTTCTTATCTGGTATATTTTGTACCAGCCTAATGATAAGAATTGTATATATATTATGTAAGTTGTAAGATATTTGATAATTGGTTTTTTTTTAAGACAATTCACACCAATTGACCGAGTCCCATGCTAAGCTGGTGAAGCTTGAGTTATGGGCACTAGGCAACGGTTATATATACATATTATAGATAGATAGACATATAAATACATATTTAAACACCCAAGACCTAAGCACAACACCAAATGCTCATCACATCGATGTTCGTCTCAGCCGGGGATCGAACCCGGGCCCATGGATTCGCAGTCAGGGCTACTAACCACTAGACAAATGAGTCGTCGGGATGCTCATAAAAGTACCGTTGTCACGTTAATATTATAGCAGTCCAAATAGTCATTTTATTTTAGTAAGTAAAGTCTAAATGTAAGTAAAAAGTGATAAGAAATGAAACATTCGCCGGATTCACTTATCGACAAGGTAGCTTTGGCGCCTTTTGAATTTTGATACAAGAAGGGACGGTGAGCATTATCCATGGTAACTTATTATACTTAAGAAGGTAGTAACGTAGTAAGTGACATGGATCACGATAATTTTAGATCAGTCTCACGTCAGTTAGTAGTTAGAACGAAAGGATACGATGTGGACAGGTAATGTTTGTAATTACATAAATACATATAGTCAAACATTAAATTCATCACTTTACGCCAAACAAATAAAACTACTGCTACATTACTATTATTTATTCTGATATTTAACCTATTCATTATTAGACAATGGACCTTAGTTTAAAACAAAACAAGAAAAAGTAAAATAAAAGATTTATTATTTTTCAGCTAATCAACACCGACTTCTCTTTTAACCTCTGTCAGCCATAAATTCTCGTTAAGTGGGGAAAAGGTTATCAAGATAAGGATATCGGAGTTTTCTTCCTTTATTTTTAGGGTACAAAGTAAATACATTGAAATATTCTGTACTTTGAAGATTCAATCTTTGAGGCTCATTTGATAAGGTCTGTATTTATATCTTCATATTATAGTACGGTGTTATTCTTGCTGTAGCTGCGGTAGCTTAAGTGATAACACTGTCAAAGAAGTTATAGTTTCGTTACAAAAATTATGTTTACCAATATATATATTGTATGAATTTATAAAAAATACCTTTACAATACAGGCAAAAATTGATATCTTTTCTTAAGTTCCAGTTCTCAATACAAGGGCGTAGAGCGGGCAAGAAGAACTGGCAAGAAACTCTACGCAACTCTTTTTAAACGCCAAGTTTGGAGTCATACAAATCGTTTGAACTGGAGCAAATCAATCCCATAGATTAGGATCATTTAAATAATCGTCAAATTTATATAACAATATTATATGTTGTAGCCTGAACATACCACTTCATGAAATTCAGCCTTTAAAAATAATAATTTCCCATTAAGTATAGTCCTATATACGCATTTTTTTAATTATCAGGGGCAAACGGATAAGAGACTTACTGAATGCCAAAGGGCTCGCGAGTGCATTGCCTTTTAAGAATTGGTGCATTCTTTTCTTTAAGAACCCTAACTCGAATTGGTTCGGAAATATGCTTCAGTGGGCAGCTGGTTCTACATAGTGGTGCGCGGCAAAGACTGCCTTAAGAAACGCTCAGTTGTGGAACGACGGACGTGGCGGTGATACGGATGGTATTTCGTATTCTACCTTGACGTCCCATTATGAAACTCAGCTGCAGGTATGAAACCGACCGACTCCACTGAATCGTCTGCATGGTAAATGAGGAGGATGCAGAGACACCCTAAATCTTTACTCAACGTCAAGGGATCAAGCAGCTCGGAAAGTGAATGGTCGTTGACGATTCGATTGGCTCTTCGTTAAATACGGTCAAGCGGAAGGAGCTGGTACTGGGGAGCTTCCACCCATTCATGAGAACAGTACTCCATGTGGGGCCGATGGATTTATAGATGAAAACTAGACATGTACGCATAGAACCTCCTCAGAACTTATCGAAAATGTCCATGGGTAAGCTTAGACACGCCGAACGTTAGAAAAGAAGAAATAAATGTCAAATAGCCTACAATAAATGTAGAGTAAAAAAAATATTCACTCAAAAGTCTCGTTTTTGAACAGTTTAATTATTTAATAAGTTATTAGACCTTTATGAAAGCGAGTTGAATGCTTCAATTTCAATTAAAACTTTTGATTTATATTTTAAATGAGCAGTTGCGCTCATTTTGTATTTACATTATATGATTAATTAGAATGTACAATTTTACTCGGGTCTGGTTTCGGCAGGATGTATTATTAAATATTTTATGAACATTCGTGTTCTATAATGATTGTCATATTAATACAGTCATTTGTTTTACCTGGTAAATTTTTCCAGGAGTTTTGAAAATTGGTATTTTTATAGATTGGCCGTCATCCCGAATTTTTCCACCTTGTATTTTAGCTACTCTATATTGGAAAAGTAGCGCTTAAAATCATAGATATATAGGTCTAAGATAGTGACTCATTTTAGAATAAAACAGGTTTATACAAAATTAAACTAAAAACAAGCGCCTACAATTTATGTGTTAGCCTTTTTCATCAATGCAATAGTATTGGCGTACGAGCGCCGCAGAAAATTTTCGGAAATTCGGAAACCACTATTTTTCAAACCAAATGAATGTACTATATATAGCTCAAATTAATACGAAATGTATCACAGAACACGCTGATCGCCACAACCTACATCCGATGTTAAATTGGCTTATGTAAATAAAACAATGTTTATATTTATTACACTGAGTGTCAGCAAAAAAGGCCTAATAATAATAATACGAAATTATGATTATAAATGCAAATTTCATAGACTAATAAACTTGTTACAATATTTTTTCCTTATTATGAGACGTTAATGTTGAGAAAATAGTTATAATTTGATTTCTGTCTGTTTCTGAAAGTCTTACATTTAATTGCGAAGAGGTTTTAATCGTTTGCGTTTGAACGCAAAAGGTCTATAAAATGTTTACTACGCACCTGAAAGTGTTTGTGTTTCCGGGAATAAGTAAGAATGTTTTAGAATCACCAATAAAGCCGTTAGCATCAAATGGCAGGTAAAAAAATAAAATCTAAAATTTTATTCATTATGCGAAACAAATTCTGAAAGTTGAAGTACTTTGCAAATAAACCCACAAACGAGTCGACTGTCTAAATGAAATCAACTTTTTGTGCACACAGCAGTTCGTTCACATACGTGTTCACATGCGAACTGAAAAAGTTCACGCTTCGATTGTGCTGATTTCGTACAAGTAATTTGGAGTTGTGAAAATAATTTATCAATTTTCATTTGTTTATAATCAGTTTGATTTTCACAGAGCAGTCGATTACTAGGGCCTCAATCCAGAAGTGCGTACCTGTGAATGTAATTTTTCTATCTTCGCAACATATATTACATACTTTCTAACATGGTGAATGAATTTTCTAAAAACCAGTCCGTTTAAAATCTATCGACGATGTAGTATAGTGTTGTGTGGATTCAATTTCCGTACTAAATCGCGGACCAACCGTTGTGAAATGCATAAAGTCCTGGCTAATTAACCCAGCCTAGCTCCTTCCAGAAGCCCAGAAGTTTCTTGGGAACTTCGCAGGCATCACGGAGAGACCTCACCGCTTTGAGGATTTCTGTTCGTTAGGTAGCCACGGCCACGCATTCCAGGACTACGTGGGTGATTCCTCTGCGTTGAAACAGCCTCCACACAAGCATCCTCCACGCATAGCCACAAGTGACTATCTAAAATCTATGGTGTATGACAGGTACTTAAGAATCGTCACCTACTTTTCAAAAATGATATATATAAAGACAGAAACTTTAAAACTATGTTACTATGTTTTCTTGTTTAAATGAGACATACAGAGCTACAGTAATTGAACTACTATTACTAACGCCTTAATTACTTTGACAGAATTGGATTACAATCATTTACACTCTAGAAAGAATAATTTTCTAGCTGGATAACGAATTCAGGACCCCCAGCTTAAATAACATGTGTGTTGACCACATAGCTGTGTCTTCTGTGACTATTTAACCTGTGTTTCTAAGTAATAAGATAAAACTTAATTACGCACAATAAACTTACATAACTAATTGGGAATTATAATCTTGAAGCAATAAGACACAATAATAATAATGGGTCTACTTTTAATATTAATCTAATTAGATAATACAGTTCGATAAATAACTAAGCCAGATCATTAGATGTGCAGTCATTTTTAAGCAATTCCTATTAAAAGTATGCGCTAAATTCACGAAAAACCTGCCCATGACGCGTCCGTTTGGCAACTCTACTAAACTTAAAGTACGCGTGAAAGTGATAACAAAATAAAAAATTGATTTGAGCCTATATTTCTGTGCGTAACTTATGCCGTAGGACTATTAAATTAGCTTGTTTCATCAATTAAGATCATGTTAGAATCAACTAGATACTTTTAGGTCCTAAAGCTACGGTTTCCTAGAAAAGCGGTGACGTTAACTAACGGCCGTCATTAAACGGTTCTAGATCTAGATAGGGTCTAGAAAACCTACTCCGATGTTATTTATAGACAACGTATGGGTGACGTCACCCAACGTTACATTACGGCCGTTAGATAACGGCACCGCTTTTCTAGGAAACCTTAGCTTTACTACCAAGTTCTAGACCAGCCGACGACAGACTATGTAAAACACAATTTTGTCCCATTAATTTATTTTCCTATTAATAAATTAATGGTTAACTATTTGAGAAGAATATATTATGAATAGTGTTTCAATTTATTGCGATAAACGGTATATCCGTAATCGTTGTTCCGACGAGTGCAGTGTGTACTGTGCAGTCAATAGAATGTCAATTGTCAGGTAAATCAGATTACATGCAGCGGTATGGTATTTGACATATCCCCTTTGTAACAAAGCCACTACTGTGAAAATGTGAACCTTTGTTCACTACTGCAGAGTACTGCATACATATACCAGATGTATGAGTTTTACTGATGGTTTATAACATTAATATGTATATGCTAAAAGTCGTACTGATATTGTAGTATCAGACGAGACGAGGCGAGGTAAGGAGATAAGTCTTAATGCTAATGTTTAGAAGGATTCAAACCGTTACCAAGATATAAATCCTATGAGGTACAAGGTACAATGACCTATAGATATTCTACTTATCACAACGACGGGTAATCAATACGTATTGACAAATGCCTATGACAATTTGATAAAGTTTTCAGTATATTAACATTACATAGTTTTATTTTGAAGTTGAAGAAAATATTAATTACTCATATGACAGACGTATTAAATCATCTACCCCATAATTTTTTAAGATAAGGTTTTCCTAATTTAAAATAAGGGCAGTTTTGC
Source organism: Pieris napi (assembly GCF_905475465.1). NCBI lineage: Eukaryota > Metazoa > Arthropoda > Insecta > Lepidoptera > Pieridae > Pieris > Pieris napi. The sequence goes on along the minus strand of NC_062238.1, from coordinate 7,081,943 downwards.
CCAAGTAGCTACAGCGTGCGGCTTTCTTCCTTGAGGTCGTATCAAACCCTTTTGAAAGCCTCAAAACCTTTTGAAAGCATTACACGGCAATTTTCTGTAAGCACAAACGGATAAATAATAAAAATTCAACGTTTGATCCTTGTTTACAAGTGTTTCAGACGACGCCATCTACATAATTATTCATCAACTTTATCGTTCTATGCAAAGCTATTACGTCTGCAAAATAACGACGCACCAAGCGAGCCAACGAGGTGTAAGAGAATAGTTATAGTTATTTTTAGGAACCCTTAGAATAATTTTATATTTTATTAAAGCTTTAAAATTGTTAACGTATCTATAAAATACATTTGAAAATATGTATTTGAGTATACGAAAATATTTTGGACTAATTGGATTTGAAAAATTTCACGTGCAAATTTTCAGGGCGATGTAATACATATAAAATTACATCAGCCCTGCGATTCTGTAACTCACTTTTCGAACTCACACAGCGGTTTTCGCATCGGCGGTCGCTCTCAAATCAGTCGTGAAGCAGTCATTTTATGATTTGGCATTCTGATAAACAATAAACTACAAGCTCCCACCTTTTCAGAATGCTTTACACCTTTCATGACTGTTCCATGTCTCGAGAAATCAATTTCATTTAGGATCCAAAATACGAATTATATACATTATGTGTATAAACAATACTCTATTATTTTTAATTTTAAGTTATTACTTTCAATTTCGATTTTGCTCTAATGGGGAAGACTTACAATACTGAGGACTCCAGAGCTGGCGCCCCAATACAACAAGGATTTGCGACCAGGTACACTGCTAAAAGTCATAGTTATAAATATATTTTAGTTTAGATTTTTACTATTTTATAAAAGATTAATAAACAGCTTACGAAGTTATACGAAAAAATATAAAATTCAGGAGCACGACAAAAATGTTTCGCGTACTTCGTTTTATTACAGAACCAGTCATTGTTAAGAACTTAATATTTTGCACTTTTACGTGGAAATTATACGTTTAATAGGGAAAGTTTAGTTATTTTATCGCAGAATTGCGTCTGGACTCAAACAAGCTTGAAACGTTATATTGCTTTGTCAATTAGAATTTTAATTTAAAGTTAGCTTATTAAATAATATGTACTTTTAAATTTCTGGAAGTTCGCTTCATTTTTAATTAACGATTTGAGCAACTTACATTCACGGGAAAAATATCCGTCTGTTTTATTGCCGTTCTGAATAGTTGAGCTTTAATTTATTTTAAGTATATGACAGACATAGCATAAAAGGCGTATACGCTTAAATGGCAATGGGCATTGCCATTGCATTACATTGCCCGAAGGGATGGCCGATGGGACAAAAAAGTCCTGGAATGGAGGCCGACTACCAGTCAGCGAAGCGTTGGATGACCTCCTACTATGTGGATAGATGACCTGGTGAGGGTGGTTTCTACGCTGAATTCTCTCTCCCCAGAGTCATAAGGGGGTAATATTATAAATATGATTATTCATAAGTAGCATTCTCAAGTTTGTTTGTTTTTAGATTTGCATATCGTTTCGTTCATTTGTTCCATGCATTGCTGGACATAGACCTCTCACCAAAATTTTCAGTACGACCGGTTCCCCGCGCTTTGCATCCAATGTCTTCCACATTAAAGTAAGTAAATTTCTCATTCAAAAGTCCTGCCAATTGCCCTAGAAATACTACGCGGGGGGTCAACAAGCGCTCGTCCTTGTGAAATAACAATCAACGAGTGCGGTTCTTTTGTTCGCAGCTGCATCAAATAACACAAACCCGCTTTGGGTTTGCTTTTTGTCAATTGTCGTTGACATAAAAACGTGAAAAGGAAAGTTTATTGTCAAATTCATAAACTACAGACCTAAAAAAGTTTCAGCGTAATGTGGTACACTATTTTCTCTGTTCACTATTTGTATCTTTTACGTATGTGATAACCATGTTACAAATAAAATTGTGGTGTATATAGCGGTGTCGATATCATTCTGAGACAGCGAGTGAAGTTAGTGTTACACGCGCGCTACAATTTTAGTTGTTTTTATCTGGGAAATTATTTTAAAGCTTCTTCTTGTTCTGGTGCCTCTCCATTACTGGAGGTTGGCCGTCCGTCACGTGAAGCGTGTCTTGCCCTGTGCCAGATGCAGCAACTCTTCCGCTGTCGCAATACCCGACCACTCCCTAACGTTATAAAGTCATAATTTTTTCCTTCTCAATTCTCTTCCTTCATCAGTTTTAATGGCATTTCAAATGAGCAGCTCAGTCACTTAAAGTAAACTGTGTTTTCTTGAAAAAGCAATCAAACTACGGACAAATGAAAAAGAATATTGCCATAATTGAATTAGGTTTTTTTATGGTGCTTCATCTATTTCTCTCAATATCTTCTCTACAAAAGGCCATTGCATATTCTCCAGCCAGTTGCAATCAATTATGTAAGATACTTTTTTTACATGTGTAAAATTGCCATAAACAGGTGAAATTGTATTAAAGAGATAGCAACAATTCGACTTTACTAATGAGGTTCTTGTCCTATTGTGAATTCCGTATTTCTCACCGCGCTTCACGTCACGTAATCCTTTTATGTAAATGAGAGAAGCCTCTCGGTTACTCCTTTGTGTTATAGACACGATCTCTAATTTGTCACTTTTGAACAAATAACATCTGTTTAATGAGGTTTTATATTGCACTACATATAGATAACACATTCAATAGAAAGAACAATTAATTGAATACAAAAAAATCTATACTTTTAAGGTACTCCTCATAAATGTCAAAATCATTTTTGTTCTCGCCACCACAAAGATAAAGTTTCAAAATCATTTGGATTAGTACTTTTATAATTATAGTGCAAAGTAAAGTAAAAGCTTTAGTACCTACATAGTATGAACGACGATAGGACCTGAAAAACCAGGATTTTGAAGAAAAAAGTGAGTGTACCTTAAATTATGTAGTAGACACAGCACATATTATCGGCGGGAGCTTGGAGTTGTGTGGTGCAAATGATGACTTGGCACAACATATCTTAAAGGATGCCCGCGGTAGTCCCTTCATAATCTTTGTTCTGTGGTGCCTTGCTGTGCCTTATGTTATCTTAAAAATCTTCGAGGTATAGAATGGAGTGGTATCCTTTTATAAGCAAGTGACGGTACAAAAGGAGACTGCAGAACAAAAGTAGGAGCGCTCTCTCTCTATCTCTGTGTATACTGTGCCGGAGGATTTGAAGTATTTCTGAACCAATTTGACTTAGGGTCCTTCAAGAAAAGAGTACTAATTTTTAAAAGGCCGGCAAAGCATTCGCCAGCCTTCTGGCAATGGGTCCATGGGCGGCGGTATCACTTGACATAAAGTGTGCCACCTGCCTTTTCCGTTTTTATATATTTAAAACAAGGGGTATTTTCGGGGATTTCAAGGGATATATTTATAAAAAAACTTCTACTGATACCACTGTCTGTTAACAATTTCAATTGCTGTTTATCTTGATCTAGTCTAAAAAGCTCCTCGGCAGATGTGATGTTAGTCCACTTCCGTACGCAAACTACAACTTCTTTCTTCTGCTAACTGCAACAAGTCGTATCGATGATGACGCAAAAAGTGTCCGAGATTTGCGACTTTTCGTATTAAACAGTCTGCATACAATTCGTGTGGTCCCGATTCGTTGAAGGACTCTTTCATTCGTCACTCTTTGGATCCAGCTGATGCGAAGCATGCGACGGTAACACCACATCACCTTCTTATGTCTTCCTTAATAGTCCATGCCCCTCAGCCGTAGTGCAACAAAAAATTACTTTCACTAATTACTTGCCTGTGTTATCGGCGAAGAAAACTTACATACCATTATTTTATTTTCCAACAACTTTGCACGGAGAATTATTCATTTGTACAAATACCGTGGAAAGTTTCGCGTCAAACTTGGCTATTTCCCTCGAACTTTCTGCAGCCTCCGCGTTTTTCGCTTTCAGCCCGAACTCGATTTGCATATACAAAGGTGAATCTCTATTATCAAGCCTTTTAGGTGCTTTACAAGTGCTTTTAAAGTATTAAAATGTTACTTAAGTGGTTATTTTTATGTCAGGCGTATAAAAAGTATAATGGTTAACATACATTTTTACACTTTCGATCTTGTGTTGGAATTTTAGCAGCAGCATTAAAGGTTGGTAGTTAAAATGTAAAGGTTTTTTTTTCGAAGATATTGTCATAAGATAAAGTGTTTTTCGAATATAAATATATATGCAATTAAGACTTTCTCATATTGTTACAGTTTTTATATATGGAAATGAAAATAAATATAAATAAATTATATCCGTTTTCATCAATGTAAACAAAAATTGACTATAAGAGACTGATCTTCTTCTTCAGTCGCACACTTGATTCTGAAGGTCGTCTTAGTGGCACCGCACAACTTCCTCCACTCTCCTGTGTCTTCGGCAAGCATATGCACCTGCGTGATGATAAGACCTGTAAGGGAATCTAGGAATCATCTAAAATGTGTAGGGAATCGGCTTCAAGCTCTGGCGCCCTCCATTTAAGGGACGAATAAGTACTAGTTAGAAAAATGAGAAAACCCCTATAAACATTTTCTCGAAACCAATTTGAATGTTCAAACTTTCAATTCGTAGTTCGGCTGTATCCAACCAATTCTTCAATCATTTCCCTGACACAAATCTTGCTGGACATGGCACACAATCTTCATCAATTAGCCGATATCCGTCAACTAACGAACAGCTAGATTGACAATCTGTTTCTCATTTCCATATTTCCTTGGCTGTCCATCGTGTTCGTTAGTTGGACTAAGTGATCAAATGTACATACGCATAATCTGAAGTTAGTTATCGTTAAACACAACCTGGAGTATAACAAGATACAATTATAATATTTATAGTGTGTTCCACCATAAACTATTGACATCATTTTATAAGCTATTTACAAAATACGTAACCCACGATATATTTATGTTGCAATAATGATTTTCTTTTTATATACGGCATTGCATCGGATCACCAACAGACCACATATACATAAAAATATATGTTTTAACATTGCCACATTTCCGTTCATTACAAATTAAAATCATTTTACGCCATACAGTAAAGATCAACTTTAAAAATATTCTATATACCAGCGACAATTAGAAAAGAGTTTTTGAGTAAATTTGAGTTTCCTGGCAAAGTTCGATTTATAGGAACAAAATTAATTACCATAGATAAATAATAGTACTAATGAACCATAGACTAGCTTACAAAACGTTTTCGCAAAAGCCAATTAATTAAATGCGTACTCAAACGTTTTCATACGGGCAATTATGCTTTTACGATCCGAATGGCGTCCTTATTGGTCTAATTATACCGATAAATAGCCGTCATTAAGAGATTTAACGCATTTGTGTTCTCATTTCAAAATAATCGTTGATATTCGATAACTTACATGTCTTGTAAAAGACAACTTAGAAACTTAATAGACAACATAGCTAACGAAGGATTCGTTAGAAAACATTTATTTTTTAACATACATAGTAATAAATAAACACTATTACTACTAGAATTTAATTGAAAATAATTTTTAGTAAAAATTATAAGAAATATGTCAATCGAAATTACTTAAACAGATAATAGGCATTCAATAAGTATTTAAGAAATCAAAAACTAAAATGGGTATTTCATTATGTTCCTATATAGGTTAGTATCAAAATGATCGTTAAATTTCAAAACTGAATTCCATATACCGTATATAATAAATCATTAATATTTGATGGCTTTGCTACGAACGGCGTAGATATTATTACTCTAAATTATATATTTTTCTTCCCAACACTATGACCGAGGTAATATTATCCAAGCCTTATAATTTATATTCTATACATAAATAATAATAACTTTTATAAATTTATTTAAAAAATTAATATGAAAACGGCTCGCAACTTTTGTCAATAATAATTGACGATATTTTCTTCCCAAAAAACTGTGAAGAAGAAATGACGGAGTCTGTCAGAAACGAAATAATAAATCTTCGACTATCCCGGACAGAGCAACAGGTGGGTCAAGGACACTCCGGGCTGCGTATTAGGGCATTTATTATTCATATTTTACTTGTGTGCATTTTATGTACTTTCTTAGTATAGTTACCGTGAATTAATATACCGTAATCTAGACACTAATATGACTTGGATTTTTATAACACAGTCGTGACGCCTGACTTAACTATTAACCTTGAAGTAACTATGAAGATGTTTTAAATTGTATTGGTAAGTACGTTACATGTTTTTTGATGCTTATAGACTGAAAGGCAAACTGAACGGCGATGGCCAAGACGTAATATGTGAGATTCAACGTGTGAATTATCATCTATAATTCGCTTACGCCCGCCTCTCAATAGCATCCAAGACATGATAAAAATTTAGACCACCGGCCCAGTGATGACTGCTTGTTTGACTGAGGTAACTTTGTTTGATGATTTGCTATTTTAAAAGAGTACCAAGAGTTTTTTATGCCGGCTTTTTCTCTCCGCCTACACCCTCTGTCTTCTTTGTCGATGAGTAGGGATGCCTATTCAAATTCAATGACGTGGAATAAGTGATACCTGTATCTTATATTCCATAATAAACATATTTTATTTTATTTATACGAACGGACTTGAGCTTGGTAAAGATTTAGAAGCTGTTCCGGTGAATAGAACTGACAGACTTGCCAAAATACTAAGATTTTAGGCCGCCGCTTGGACCTTAGAAGTAATAAAACGCCCAAAACTGGAATCAGCCGTCAAGGTAACGCCAAGGAATACGAGACAGTCAGCTATTTCCAAAGAAATATCCTGGAAAGTTGGACTGAATCCAAAAGCACTATTTTTGCAACTCGTAAGACAATACAAGCCTTTTTTTATTTATGTTATTGGACTAGGTGTGACATAAAAATTCTGGGTACTGAGATCAAGATGTATAACTTACGCCTTAGATTCTATTTGATAATATTAGGGGAATTCTAATATCTCGTTACAAAAGATAATGAATAAAATAGATAAATATCACTTATACTTATAAAAGCCCAGATGGTTAAAGAAATGTCAAACCTGTCTCAATGACAGGATTTTACGACACACTTGATTAACTTAAGTACTCTGCAGATTCGTGAAGCCTTTGTTCTTATGTGAGCCTAGTATTCAATGTAACCTGGATTTTTTCAGAGTCTGCTCTCAACAGTTCAAGGTAAAGGTCAATCCAGACCCCTGTACCCTCAGTTGTGATGAAAGTCGTGTTAATTATAAACCATTCTAAAGGCAACCACAGACAGAATATTTTATTTTCTTCTTTAAAATAATTATGAAGGTTGGAAATGTAATGTAAAATTGCGTGTGTTATTTATTTCACATTTTGGTGAATTACCAGTTACAAAAATGTTTTATTTTAAGGCAGAGTTGGTCTAGTGGAATAGGTGAGCGACCCCAATTCTGAGTTGTATGTATATTTAATGCCACATAATAATAAAAAAAAAATTATCCAAGAAATAACATATTAGTTTTTGGGGTGGACCACCCTTAACCGTAGCCGATTCTCAGACTTACAGAATATGCGTACAAAGTTTCATAAGAATCGGTCAAGCCGTTTCGGAGGAGTATGGGAACGAACATTGTGACCAAGAGTGAATAATATCTTTTCGTTATCCACAAAAACGGGAAAGTTTTATCCACTCTTAATATGAAGGAAACGGAATAAAACTTGCGAACAAGGAGAGAATTTAAACATATGCCATTTTATTTAATTTGAGATAATATTGAAAAAGATTATTGCATTTCGTACCATAAATTAAATTGGAAAATACTATTTCTGTCAGATTATATAAACAGAACACCATATCTTTGTCAATAAGATATATTAAATATTATTATTAAAATTTACTGACATATTTCTATAGAAAACGTTTTTCTTACTTAATAATAATTTATCGTTGATCGTTCCAGCCGCAAGCTGGAAATGTATGACAAGGCCTTTAACAATATGATACGAAATATTGATTGCTAGATGGTTGTGTGCGTGATAAGCACGCCTACCATTTACATTACATCGTACATTTTTTATTCGCTAAGTATGCTTCAGCTTTACGATATTGAAAAATGTACATCTTACAAGTTTCTGAATAGCTGATCAACATAAAGATTTATTTATTAAGTGTAAATTAAATAATATGTCGAGGTTATTCAACTCCTTGACAACAAGGGCCTGGTGAGAAGACTGAATACCACAAAACCATTTGAACTAGTGAATTAGTATTAAGTGCAACACCGTGACACTTTACTATGTAAAAAAAATCCTCATTAGTAAAGTAGGTTACACTTAAATTACATATTAGTCTTAAGTTAGGCTAGATTGTAATGTTCCATGATGTCTTAGTAAAGACACATGTATATAAAAAAAATAAGTTGGTCTAAGCACTCAACTACTTGTTAAATTTGGCAAAATAAAATCGCTCAAGTTTTGAATTTCTACAACTGACCGATTAATAGCGAAGAACTAAACGATTGTTTTGAACAGTTTAAAGGGCAATGCTATAATTGAAACGCCACCAAATTGTAGAACGTTTCAGCAATTGATTCGAAATTCATGTTTCAGTAATGTCAGTTGATTAGAGTTCAGACTGTTTGTTCTATTGCATAATTAATTCTTGGTAACGCTATCACACCTTGAGGTCGTTTTCTCTTTTATATATTCACTTCTTATACTTTACCCGCAGTAAATGAATCCAAATTGAAAAGCAGTAATAAACTGAATACATAACTCGATACGACTTTGTTTGTTTGTTATGAGATTATTAGAACAGTACGCGTCAAACTGCGCACGCGTTTCATACAATCAAGTCAACAAATGGTTTTAATGGTTATAAATGCGTTTTAAAAAGAGCGTTATAAAAATACTGACGCTCTGTGTGTTAATTGTGACAATATTGGGATGTATTCTATTTAATAGTGAAAACATGACAATATCAAATCGTAAGATACACAGTCAAATTTTTTCTCAAACAAGAGTATTTTTTAATATAAATAACCAATATGTACATAGCTCTGGTAGGATAAAATATATTCTCCGATGGACTTCGGATCGTACTGTACCATTTGTGTATATGGGAGAAGGAAACGATGGATTCCTTAAAAGGAAATGTGCATACACAAACTGTATAGTGACAAACAATAGATCTTTATTAGGAGATTATACAAATTTCGATGTTATTGTTTTTAATGGACCCGAAATTATTAATTTACCGAAAGAAGAACTGCCACAAAAGAGATCCCAACACCAGAAATATGTATTTGCCTCAATTGAATCTTCAGATAATTATCCAATCTGTAGAGATGATTTTAATCATTTTTTTAATTGGACTTGGACATATAAATTATCCTCCGAAGTTCAATGGGGTTACATGACTATAAGGGACGAGAATAAACAAATAGTTGGACCGAAAATAGATATGAATTGGTTGGATTTTGAAAGAATGAAGCCAGTAAGTGAAGATGTAAAACTAAAACTTGGAAATAAAACAAAAGCGGCGGCTTGGTTTGTATCAAATTGTTTTTCCAGAAGTAGAAGAAATGAATTAACGAGAGAATTAGCAGCTGAGCTCGCTAAGTATGATTTGTATATTGATATATACGGATCGTGTGGGCCTTTCAAGTGTTCCCGAAATGATGAGGACGCATGCGATAACATGCTTGAAAGAGATTACTTCTTTTATTTATCATTTGAGAATTCATTAGCTGAAGACTATGTGACAGAAAAGTTGCTGCATCCATTAAAACATCTCACTGTACCAATCGTTTATGGCGGAGCTAATTACACACGGTAGTCATTCTATTTATTAATTGTGTATCAAATATTTCTAGAAGATCTATGCGGGAATACATGTTTGCTTATAACAAAGCTATAGAATAATTTTTAACGTTATAAACGTATATTTTCAATTTATGTACATACACATAACCAGTCCGCCGAAGTTCGACGTAAGAAGCAGGATTCTTAAAAGGCCTGCAACGCACTCGCAAGCCTCTGGTATTAAAAGTGTCCATGGGCTGCGATATCACTTAACATCAGGTGAGCCTCCTGCCCGTTTGCATCCAATTCTACACAGCTGTACAGCCATTGATGATGATGCCATAACCAGCCAATATAATATTTAACATTTCATATAGATTTCATGGTAAAGTAATTAACAACGTTAGTACTAGTCTATTAAATTGCTGTACTGCATTCCAGTATAGATTTACACACAGACGACTTAATTATTCGATATAATCACAAATATATTTACACAATTTGTTACTACAGGTTCATGCCAGATAGCGCGTATCTCAACGTGAGAGAATTGGGAGTGAAAAAATTGGCGGAAAAAATGAATGCACTGATTGAAAATCCTGAGGACTACATAGAATATTTTCGATGGACTAACCATTACAGCTATCATACAAAAGCTGAAAGTATAGAAACAGATGAATATTGTAGATTTTGTTCCATACTCAATGAAGAGGATTTGGTGAAGAGGAAAACAGTTTATGAAAACTTTAGTAAATGGTGGGATCCACCTTTAAGATGTTAAACTAGAACAAACACTTGTGTAAGCCTTTAAAAATATTATAACCATTACAAGCAATTGGAATTTGTAGTACAGTAAATAGAAATAATAAATAATTATTCTCATGATAACAATAATTTACGACTGACTATGGACGGTGATTTTCATTAATATCCCCAAAGATGTTTTTCATTATCGTTGTATTGTTCTTGAAGAATTAGAAATTTACATTATTCATGTTGCATACTTTATGTTACATTTTATTGCTACCGATTATGAGATTCAATTTCTGTAGCCTTTACGACTTTTGCTGTTTTGCTGTGTATGAACAAATATATTTACATATTTCTCTAGATAGTAGCCATTAGGTTCGGGAAAAACGTAACGATTTAGCACTTTACTTCAGTTTATAAATAGATAGGAATAGATAAATAGACAGTTTAAAATTATCAAACACAATTACAACCTTTATTTAAATTAAATATAATCAAATCCCCAAAAAGAAAGAGAGCCAATTTGGCCAAAATCCATAACTCTGTAAATAACACCTATGGGAATACTTGAATCCCTTCATGCAATGAAAAACATATAATTCTTGTGTGTTTGTAATTAAACTCCTCTTCTTGGACCGATTACTATTAAATTTTGTATGTGTCTTCAAGTGGATTCGAGAATAGTTTAGATTTACAATTAGATTATTTTTTTTATTTAAGACGTATATACCGGACAAAGTCTGTTGGGTCCGCTAGTAATAATAATTATAATTATAATAAACTTTATGTACAACAAAAGTGTGTGTGTGCGTGAGAGTGAATTTGCGAGTTTGGCTGAGAGATGTTATAAGCGTGTGTGGGCTTAAACTAACCAAGACATAGTTTTTGCAATCTCAGAGTCATGCCAAAGCATGGCTTCTGTGGAACCGTATGCAGCTCTACAAGGCTCAAGTACGGCCTCATTGGAATACTGCTCACATCTCTGATCCGGTGCTTCCAAGTCTCTATACGTTTTCTAGAAAGTGTACTATGGAGAGTAGTTTGTATTGATCCCTCCTGCCTCGTTTCTTCCCCGTACTAGCCGTATTAACTCCAGATTCCATTCGCATCACCTTAACTTAAAGACTTCCACGGTCTGCTTCATTAGACATTTTCTTTTGCGAACTATCGAAATCTGGAATCGGCTCCCAGTGGAGCTCTTCCCTCGGAGATACGACCTTTAAAAAGAGAGCGTACTTCTCCCTCAAAGTAATACGTACGTCATGAAGTATTAAAAGGTTTGTAAAGATGATTTTATTATGAATTAAACACACAAAATATATAGTAATAAGATACAATAATTAACCAATTTGCGATGTACTAAGGATTCGCAAAAATTAAGTAACATTGATATAAATAGGGAGTCCAACCATGTTAATCCAGCTTCAACATTTCGTCTAATTGCTTAGTGGCTGTGATCGCTTTGAGTCCGCATTAAAGATTCTCAGTGACATCAAACAGATTACCCTAAAAAGGTTAGGACCCGCCGTAGTTTAAATAATACGTTCGTCATATGTTAATTAAATGTTCTTGCGACGGATTTTTTTTCGTTTCTTAATGGGCACGTCAGTTTTTGCCTTTCGACCTGGTGCTTGAGACAACAATACTTTACAACAGACGTGACCCACTACCACAGGAAAAATTTGTATGAGGATGACATTAGCTCACGCTTTGTCACGTGACCATTTCCATAGAAATTTGTTTGGCGTAAACATGTAGCATGTGGTTTGATCCCAAGCCCCTGAAAACAAATACGTTATCGCGCAGTATTGAATATGGTACCTCCAGTAAATAAGTGTGCATCAATAGGTATTTATTAAAAATCACACAAAGAACATCACTCGATAAAATTTGATATACAAAGAGGACTTTCCCAAAAATATATTTGAAATTTTATTTATAAATGAAATTCATGAATAAGCCCCGACAAATACGAAAAGCTCACGAAATAACGAGATTTTCCTTTCGGGTGTAAGCAAATCCAACCAAGATTAGGAGGCAAACAAAATGTGGGCTATCCAATACATAAATATGTCTAATAGAAAAAAATAATTTTCACTGTCTCATACTTTTCTCATCGAATTGAATGTATTATATACCGTCTGGTCAACGTAACACCGGTATTATTATATCAAGGCCTATTATTAAAGTTGGTACAGTTTGTCAGACAGGCAATAAGGGAAGTACTAATTGTGTCTTCATTTACACGAACGAAGGCTTCTAGAGTCTGGCTAATGAAAGAAGTTAATTAAATTATTTGAAAACTTTCGGATGGCAACACAAAATGTCATTGAATTTCTTAGGTTAGTATAATTTATTGTCTTGATACTTCATGCAATTAATCATTTTAATTTCTATTATATATTTTTTCCGAATAGTGAACAGGTATAATAGTCTAAAACTTTGTTTTATTGATTTTTTTGATTCTTATTTTGATTATTCCGAATAAAGTTGTGTAATAAATATAGTTTTAGTTTTCCATGCCATGCTAGTCATTTTAAATAACAATAGTAAAAGACTAAATACGTAAAGTATTTGATTTCATAGAAATACAGTTACTATCAATGTAAAAAAAAAGAAAATAAAATCAAGTATCAAGTAAGTTTAATCCACAACATATATGTATATCAAACTTTGAGGGATACCATACAATTTTTTTTTTAATTTGCCGCGCTTTTTCGTTATCTTCTTTTATTAGCCAGACTCTAGTAGGACTTCATTGTAGTCTTTGACTTCAAACTGTAATGCCAATTATGTAACTGACAAATAAACTTGTAAACAGCTTATAATATTTGTGTTATTTCGTATATAGACTTAGAGAAAACTTCTAAAAAATTCAGACGTCAGAGCATTTCGATCTCAAGTTGTAGTCAAATATTTTAGTTCATTTCCCTTAGGCTTAAATCCTATATCAGGATTGGCATGGCATTATATATTCACTATACCAATTTCGTATTCATGTGGAATATATATGCTTAAATTTATTATAAGTTTAATATACTAAAAACCTGATAATTAACTCGTATACTGGTTCATAAAATCTCAAATATTACACGAATTCAGTAATTATAAATGAAAAAATACTAAACTCACTGATATGATAATTTGATGAGATATTATTTTCAAAATATTACGTTAGGTACCGATTTTTATCTTACGTTACGTTACGCCATAGAAGTATAACTTCTAACGCGGGTACAAGTTACACACGTTTTTTCCCTCTCTTTGTTTTTTATGGGTATTCCATACATTGTCTTGAACAGGGATGAAAAATAAAATACTCTTAATAAATATATACCAGATATAGATATATATTTTACCGTTTATTCTTTAAATAATAATCAAAAATAGTCTTATAAAATTATTTCCTAATATTAAATGACTATATAATGTGTTTGCTAAAAATATTTTATATAAACTGTGCTAATGGAAAACTGCAGATACTTATGACAGGGACTGTCCTGTGATTAAGTGCACGCTGAAAACTTGAACGTGTAGTTAATATAGATGTATAGGCTGCATATGTACACTGTACAGGGGCGAATGTACCTGGGCTGCAGTCCAGGGCCCTGTGGATACAAATGGAAATCCCCCAGTGAAAACAATAGGCGATATTTTAAATTAAAAAAAAAAACAGGAATTTTAAAAAATCCCATCATAAGGTAGGATCCCTGGGATCAATCCACCCAGGTGCGATGTACGTCTATCGAATGGAATGTGGAATTCACCGTCGCTTGTTTTCGGTCGGTGTAATTTTTTTTTAATGTTACAGGAGGCAAATTGACACTCGCACTGCCAAAAGGCTTGCTAATACGTGAGGGTTTCCTGTCTGGTTTCCTTCGCCGTACGATAAGTTTTAATGGTGTGTATAAATATCTTGCACAGCCGTGATTCATGTCAAAATTGAGAATCACACGCTCTTTCTGCTAACACTGCTCCTAAGTTAATTCTCTATCCATAAATTCTTATTCAAATTCAAAAATCATTTAATCATATAGGTAACACATTGTACACTTATGATCGTCAAAAAAAGAAATGTATATGAAATGCTTCTAACTTTACATTTAGTGCCAGTTCTCAAATCAAGGGCGTAGAACGAAAGAGATATATAGCTTAGAGGATAGCTAAATCGTAACAAATATGAATTAAACCCCTAAAGTAATATACCTAAATATAAAATGAGTTCGTGCTCATAATATTATTAAGGGTATAAATCAAAGGTCCCAATCCATCACGGCTTGTGAAGGGCGGACCTCGAATATTGTGAGTTTATGGATTACGTAGAAAATGGACCGCGGTCCAGATTGTGACTACATTATCCTTGAATCCTTATTATACTGATGAAAGGCGTCTGCTTAGTGCGCGAATTTTCTGTAAGATATCTTTGGAATAATGTCGACGAATATTGAGGACATGGGGTGTTATCTTTTTGTACTTATATAATAGTTAAAGTAAAAATAAATTTGTAGTAATTATCTCTTCATTTTTTATTTATGTATAGTGGCAAGGGCACATAATTTTTTATGAGTTTTATTGATAGCGAAGACAAGTCTTGTGGTTATGTAAAGATTTGTATTCATAAAATTATGTTAATTAAGCAATAGCGAAATATATATGTAATTTTATACTACTTATATAGAATCCTATAAAGCCTACCCACAGAGCGCTATGTAGCCCTATAAATCAGATTATTAAGGTTTCAATATTCTGTGTCATAAACAATAGATAAAATGCAAACATGACAGATATCAAATAAAATTAAGACGTAAGTATTCACAGGATTTCGGGTCAAAACATTGAATTTTATTTTTGGGGTCCGCATATCATGATGAGACCGAACGCGTCTCATATGAACGAAATTTAATCTAGAATTATTTAAAAAACTACTATGCGCCGTGTTTTTGTATGTAAAAAATATTGTTCGCAATATTTTAAAAACGTAAAAAGAATAGCTTGGTACGTATTCCATTGTATTTTCATTGAGCCCGACCAAAAGCTGTATTCATTCGAGTTCGCTCTTCAAATATAAATTAAACAGGATTTTTTGGTACATATAAACAAAAGGCTGTCCTATTTTGTACTTTGTGATTATTGATTCTACTTTTGCGGAGTTTCTATAAAAATCAGTATGGAGATTTTTTCACCTAATTCATTGTTTCTCTCTTTTGTTAATTATAAATAGTAAAAAAGGGTGCGTGTACTTATGTACGCGCGTAAGAAGATATACTTTGGCATTATTAAAAATAGTTTTTGAGTGCATGCAAATAATTAATTACAATTAAATTATCAAAGACTGGAAAAGGAGTCATTATAGTCAATAGATTTCAGTAAATAAATATTATTATTACTATTCTCTTACATTAAGTGTAACATAAATTCTATTATTATTCGAATGTTGTTTTTAAATTATGTCCAATGCCGTAGCATCCTCCGTGGGCAACTTCATTCTGTTAATATTGTGTCACGGTGCGCGCGCATCGTAAAATTTCACTCTCATCAATTTTTCATAACGCGCCTAAAGAAGTATAACTTCAAAAAGATTTATATGCCACACTTCAGCTATGTACTCGTTTTTATTAATCGGCCTAGGCTCGATTCTGGGGAAAAGCTTATTTTTGGGAAGTATACGAACTGCACATGACCGTAACTTCTTTGAGGTTGTAACTTCTGTATGTATGTATTATTCATTGCGTTTGTTTACTCTGATGGATATAAAAATAAAGAATTAATATTTACTTGTAGACAGTGTATTCTTTAAAAGCATTCTCAACTTATTTTGAATTCTAAGCTGATTCTTTTGTAATTTTGAAACGATCTAAAAATTTGCATTTCAAGTATATTTAAATCTCCAAGGAAAATCCTTTCGAATAGTGAGCTTTATCTTAATCCTCCTAGGAAATTGAAAATACAAAACACATTAATAATATAAAACTAAAGTAAAAATCGCCATTCATATTTAGAAATACCAATGATATTTGGATTATAGATAAGTAAATCTATAATATTCTTTACAAATAAAAATTAATCAATTACTGTAATTAGACGTTCTTCATGAAATATGTTTTTTTCGTTATGAATATAGTCCTAGACAATTTATGTATCATGTTATAGTACCGTGTGATTAGTTTATTTTATTCCAGATTTAGATTTTCACATTGAACAAATCATTTGACCTACTTTGCCACAGATAATGGTCACAGAATCCCAACATTACGTGAATGAAGTCAAGACAATGGCTTTATACATAACTAGTAGACCCCACAGACGTTGTCCTGTATGATATTTCAAGCTATTAGGATATTAAAGTATGAAAGTACCGACTGCAGCGCCACCTGCCGGGCTGATTTGTGAATCTAAACCATTCCCAGATCCCCTTGAACACACACAAAAATTTTCATCAAAATCGGTCCAGTCGTTTGAGAGAAGTTCAGTGACATACACACTCACAGAAGAATTATATATATAAAGATATACTTTCAGGTACATATATTACACATTCTAACTAGCCAAATGTGTTCGTACGTGGCTGCAGATTATATGGAAGATTTGGTTGACTGTTTTGAGAGTTTTATACATAAATCCCTACTGGCGATTATAATAGCACTCGCTGTGATTGTTGCCAGTGTTATGTATCTATTAAAAATACTCTCTGAACGTACTCTGGAGAACTCGCCTTCACGTAAGTTACTGTTTATTATATTGTTAAAACCTTTTAAGTTTCTACTATAATTATAGTAGAAATTTGAAAGTGTTTAATTTCGATTACCGCTTTTGCAATTTGCCATTTTATCAGCGGTTATGTTGTCTCTGGACCAAAAGATGATTGCCATTTTAAAATAAGGTTTAAAATAAGTTCTTGAAATACGTGAATATTACGTTGGCCAGCTGTATATGATTATGATTCATCCATTTAAACAGTAAGACGGGTCAATAATCGGCGTTTATTGAACAGCGCTAAAACCTTATGGTAGACATGAGGAGATATATCATGACGTGATAATTTTCGTGGAAATACTACATTTATTAATATGTTATTTACGCGTTAAAACAACAAGCATTTACGAGTTTTTTTATCAATGAACATCATATAAATCTTAACAGAACATGAAAACAGTTCCAAATCCCTCCATTTGTAATAATGTATCGATCAAATACTTATTTATTGGTCAGAAAGTCCCAAACGGCATTAAACCGCCGGTCACGTAATTGTAACAAAATCGTTTTGTAATTCAGAACAATGGCTGAATTTAAAAGGGTCTATGAAATGCTGTCAATTGTTAATCTAGGCTTTTCGCATCGTAATTTTATAATAAAAAATCGGTTGTCTGTAAAGTCGGTTTACTGACTATAGTTGAACGTGACAACGTCATAAGAAAATACTGATGGAAGTGTTGCATTTTTCAAAAGAAAATTTTAATTTTGTTTGATAGATATTTTGTATGGATATAGAGAAGGAGGTAAATGGAAAACACAATTGAATTGATCAAGTTACATTTATTTGTACGCATAAAAACAATTATGTCATTTTTTTAACGGACGAACGCTGCCGAACGCGGAGGCCGATTGTGCCTCTTTGTCGCTCGTTCCGCGCTCTCGCTTGCACTTCAAGCCTTACATGGAACGCCTCAGAGCGAGGTAACGCCGCATGCGTCATGTTTTTTCGTGCGTGCAGCCGGCGGTATGAAACGATCCGTGATAGTGCCCAAAGTAACGCTGTTATCTTCTTTATTATTGCAGTTAGTCTCCCCAGACAACATGAAAGTAGAAGCAGTAGAGGCCCACGGCCTACCACTAATACGACGAGCCGAGAGAGTCGAAAATCGAAAAAGAATTACATTCAAAATGACACCAAACAAATTGCAATGGCGCATAGTGTACCGAGTTATGATAACAGTGAATTAAACATGTCTTGCTGTGCTAAAGTATGTCCTAATTATATTTATCCTTTCATTTTTATATATCTAATCGTCCTCGTACGACACCTAGAAAATCGGTCTAGAATATTCCTTCATCAAAGGGGTATAAACAGGCCTGCAATGTGTACCTACCACTCGACTACACTTGTTCTGAAACTGTCTGAAAAAATGTATCAGCCTCCTGAAAACTAGGGTAACATTCTGTAAATTACAATTTTCTAATATGTGATTGACCATCTCCTGAAACGGTCAGAAATCACATTTCAGCCTGATGAAAAGTTCTCTAACTAGTAGAAAAGTCTAGAAACATTGCAGTCAACCCGTCTTCGTAACAATATGTTAAAGTACTAAATAATGTTTTGAAAATTACGTTAATATAATAATTAATAAATATAATAAAGCATCCGTCGAAATAGGATTCATATTACCTTTTTACAATAACTTGTTTTTTTAGCCGTGTTGTAAATCAAAAACGAAAGTCAATGGAGTGGACAGTAATACAGAAATTCAGTATGTATTCCTTATTTCAAATCTATCGTATCTTTTGTTAATCTAAATGGAAATGCGTTCGCACTTCCCCAGACACAGACTAACAATAGGCTATTATTCAAAAGTTGATAATGAAATTTGTTGTCTTATGTAAAAGCACAAAAATTATTTAAAATGTAAACTAACAAATCCAATTTTTTTATAATCTTGAAGTGAAAGTGTTGCAATAAAAATATAGGGTCCATACATAATAGGATCGCAATAGCAAAGTAGCATTTATATTCACTTAACATTAAAAGTTATTATGTACTATCATTTAGACTTATTGAAGTGAAACTTACTTATCGGGGTAACTTCTTTATCGGGGTTGGAAAAAAATTTAGTGTAACATTTTTTCGTTACGCGTCACATTTTTCCGTTACGCGCCATCTTTTGAAGTGAAACTTCTTTATCGACGTATGGAAGAAATTTTGTAGCATGGTTACGCGCCATGTTGCTTTTTGAAGTCAAACTTCTTTATCGGCGTTGGAAAAAAATTAACACACATTTGTCACATTTTTCGGTTACGCGCCATCTTTTTCTTGTCCCTACCACGGTTGATCCGAAGAGATTCGAAGCCATTAGTAACAAAAATATATAATAACGATAATAATGATAGTAATACTAATAATTCTATTACAATTAATGAAATTCTGTAATAATCTTAGTAGTACATAGTAGTACAGTAATAAGTTAAAATGAAATAATTGTATTTGTATTCATGTCTATGATAATAAAAGCCTTTTGTTAAACTTTATCTAATTTAACTTTATTAAACCAATTTCTGTAAAGTTGCATATAGTAGATCATTTTTCGAAAAATAAGGTCATAAAGAAGTTTCACTTCTTACGTGTGTACACCTAGTACACGCACACATTTTTTATTATATTATTGACGCTTCAGATTGTCTAATACCAAATACGGTTCCAGTCCGATCATTAAACAAGAAATGGAATATGAAATGAGGCCATCCAGGTAAGTATTAATTGTGGATCGATTTTATTCAATTAACTGATGTCTGCGACTGCGTGGGTAAATGATAGTCTGTTGTGTTTAAGTTTTATGTATCACACACATAATAATTCCAATTATACTCGTACAATTGTAGTATTATATAGATATATTTCGATGTATATAATGAAATTAACACAGGCAAAAAACGCACGTATGCCAGTATATTAGCAAAGCTACTTTAAGTATGTATATAATTTCTTTAAATTAATAAGTACTTATACGTTGTAGACATTTCTACAACCTTTTATGTCTGGGCCTCAGATTTATGTAACTGTTTGATGTTCATTTGTCAATCTAATACGCAAGTAGGTGATCAACCTCCTGTGCGTGACTCACGCCGTTGACTTTTTGGGTCTAATGGTGGCTGTACACACTCGGCGAGAGCCTCTCGCCGAGAGTCTCGACCGAGAGGACCGAGAGAAGAGCGCAGCCTGTACACACTCGTTACGTTATTTGTATTTAAAACACCGTTAATAATGGACGTGGAAACCGCTGCTGCTGTTTGTCTTTGTGCAATAAGTTATTATAATTTTCTTCACGTTTACCATAAAAAAAAATTACGAAGCCATGGCGAAGAAGAAGATGGTGGATGGTTACTATGCACCGCAACAGAAATAGGTAATTAGGTTCATAAAGTTACGTCCACGGTACGTAGCCATGAGTGAATCTCGCTTTTTCTTTAGTTCCTCAATTGGGATATCCACCGGCCGGCTTATTCGCATCCAAGCATCATGTAGAGATTGTTTATTTTTGTGTCCTACATCCTTCGGATTCCATAACAACGATTCCCTTTGGTAACACTCCAAAAACTCTAATTCGCGTTCGTTAGACCACATTGTGCGATACGTCCTGTCACAACCACAGTCATCGAGCAAGTGATTGAACGAGTGTGTACAGGTCGCTCTCGTTTTACTCGCGAGACCCTTTGACTCGTGCGCAAAAAACCGACAGGCGACCGAGAGAGGCGAGACCGACTGCGAGGAAGCGAGGCGAGACGAGAGCTCTACTGTACACTCTCGCCCTCGGCCTGTCTCGGGGTGTCTCGCCGAGTGTGTACAGCTACCATAAGGCAAGTCGATATCCTCGCGATGTTTTCCGTCGCACAAAGAGTGTTAAATGCACTCATAGACAGAAAGTCCATTGGTGCACGGCCGGGAGATCGAACCTGCGACCTCAGGTATGAGAGTCGCAAGCTGAAGCCATTTTGCCAAAATTGCTCTCGATTTTGATGTATATAATAAAATAAACCCATAGACAAAAAATCTCTTATTCAACTAACGCTGTCAATAACACTGCACTGTTACACTGTCCCACATTTGTACACATATAGCTGTCTAAATGTATACAATGTCGGAATCTAAATTCAAAACAAACCTGTAAATTCGTATTCGTGTATGCATACACATTTTCTTTTGTTCATCTGACACATTGATGAAGAAATAGACATCTAGAGAGAATTTAATATGTATTATTTCGTGAGCGCTGTAGAAACGTATTGAATAAACAATGTGCGATATCAATGTCAATCGAATGCATCTGCACTAGTGTTTTAATATTATCATAATGACAGTGTAATAACCTTTTCAGAGCCACAATACCACCAATGCTAAAGGAAATTAAGAAGGAAAAGTCAACTAGGTAAGCCATTATAGTAGTTATCTATTCTTGCGCTACAAATTGCAATACATAAGTACATATATAAACAATGCTTACAATATATCTTAATATATAAAACAAAGACGGGTTTGTTCGAATACAATATACGAACCTTGAGAATAGCTGGACCGAATTTCATAGTTTTTGATTTGTTGTATTTGTCAAAGTTATTACAAATTAATTATTGTCAAACATTAAATTTTCAACCCGTCTATACGGTAAACTTTCCTCTCAAATAAGAAGGGCATTCAAATAAAGCTTTGAATCGACAAGATAATATATCCACAATATTCAGGTAGTGGCGTATTTTAAATTTAAAATATATAGAATACTAGCTGATGCGGCAAACGTCGTTTTGCCATGTATATCATTTATAATAAAAAAATAGGGGTTGATCATAGAGGGGTGAAAATTAGGGGTTGTATGTATTTTTTAATGCTGTATCATAAAAAAATATAAATTAAAAATTTTGTCTAAATAATAAAAATAAAAATTTAGGGGTGGACTACCCTTAACATCTGGCGGGCTGATTTGTGAATCTAAACCATTCCCAGATCCCCTTGAAGACACACAAAAAATTTCATCAAAATTGGTCCAGTCGTTTAGGAGAAGTTCAGTCACATACACACAAGAAATATATATATTAAGATTGTCAGTAATAAAAAAGGATTGACAAAATATTATATGATTGCGCTCAGACGCTTATTTCGTTTTGTGTGAATTTCTCAATAAAGTAGTGCAATTAATCTAGTAGTGCACTTTCTATTTGTTTTGTATTCGTTGTATTACTAGCATAAAATCATAAACTTAACACAATCACACGACATTCATTTTGATGTTCGCCAGGTCAGCTAGTTTAAAATACTTTTTACCCATATGTAATTAAGGATACATTTTGTTTTTTTTAATGGAATTTTAAATACTTATTACAAATTACCAAAACTTATACAGATTACAAATATTAATAAGGTCCTATCTCTTTTCTGGTTTAAAAAAACTGTTTCAGTATAAAGGCCCGAATGTATCTTATTGTAAATTAACTGTTTTTTTTTAGAGCAAATTCCAGTCCAATCAGATCAGCGAGTCCTAAGCGTAAGTATTTTTGTAAATTAGCTTCAAAAGAAAATTTGGATAACTGTGTTTCGGAAAAAAACTTTAATATACACAATATACAGGATATTTAGGTAAAATAAAGTACACTAGGATTCCCTGTGTTGTGGGCAGCCAGTCTCTTCTTTTTGACATGTAAACTGTATTTTACTTTATGATTTCTACACAACACAAATTTATATTTAAACTATTTTTGCACAGTAAGAATATGCTCTGTATCATCATAGGACAGGTTGACAAGTTATTGTTTGAGATTTTTAGTAAGTGTACAGATACCGGCAAACTTCTTGAGCATTAAACAAGGGAGTGGGGGAAAGTTAAAAGTATACACAGCGCGGGACTCAAACGTCAACTGGCTTACCAATCACGCGATCGACACGTTACTCTCCCGCCGCCACCGACCACCACTGCTTGCCGGTATCTGTATGTAATGTTAGTGATAATTTTGTTTTTAAGGAAGTGGTTTAAGTCTTGTTAACTCGTCAAGAAAACCGTTTATTATTAAGCCTCACAATTAAATAAGAAAAGCCTCTAACAATAATGACAATTAAATATAGAAACTAATGAAATTAAACACAGATTAAATTTATATTTTATTTCCTCATACAGATAGCACAGAATCTCTCACCATTTGCCCAAGAGCAATTGATCGTTCATCATGCTGTTCAATGTGTTGCCAGAAGGAAAAATTATAGTGTGTGATTTGTATTTAAATTTCATGTTGTTAATAAAATCTAAAACGTCTTTGGATTTTTAATATTGATTCCTTCAACGATATACAGTCGCTGCTGTCCATATGTATATGTTAACGTAAAATTGTAAACACCGTTAGATTGTAATCTATCTCGCGAGATTATAAACTGTCGAAAGATTGTGAACCTCAGCTTACTGCTTACAATTTAACATATTATTATTCGGTAGATTGTACTACACTAACCTATTTATCATTCAAACTTCTTTGGTCAATTACAGATTAATTTCACTTCCCAACAATTTCATATAACTACCGAATAATAATACGTTAAATTGTAAGCAGTACGCTGAGGTTCACAATCTTTCGACAGTTTACAATCTCGCGAGATAGATTACAATCTAACGGTGTTTACAATTTTACGTTAACATATATACAATACAACATATACATAGTTTATGTAGTTATAGCGTCCACATGAATTCCTTTTCACCTGCCAAACGTAATGGCTGCAATTTACTTGAATGGGTGTCTGGTGCAACGTAAATGTAATATTATCTTCACGAGACATTCAGCGCTATCCTTTGATATAAAACTCTAATCATATTTCATTTTACAGTCTACCAAAAATGTCGCAAATGCATTTCCTTCCTTATAGTCGAATATAATATTACATCAAAATAAAATTGTGTATTATGATTAACATTGAAATTTATTTAAATGCACGAAATAGTGCTTTGGAGTGCTCCAGTACACTATATTTGTATTTCTATTAAAATCATAAGTGTAAAATGTGACTGTGTAAAATCTTTAAAATTCAATCAATTTCAAAAAGTCAAACTTTAATCTAGTTTCGTGATTTAAGTTTCAAAATATGTCACTCAAATAAATGGCATACGAGGTAACGCGGGTCCCGCCGATCAACCAGCTCCAATTCACCCATATCATGAGGATATTTCCGGAGTAGCTGTCACCCGGGCCCGGCGATAGACGCCAAACCTTTTAAGAAAATAAAGTCCCTTTTAAGAAAGGGGAGATTTGACACTCCCCTTCTGTCTTGCTTCTCGGCCACAGATCTGCGTGATCGCGTGCCTGAGAGGCTACTAAAAACCTATAAATAAAAGAAGTCTAGTTTCCAAAGCTGCCAAAGCTTTTTTCCTGTATGAAGTTTGACAGCGCTGAAGACGAGATTGAAATGTGAATATCTAATACATATATATCCAAGATACGAATTAGAATAGGATCTTAGATATATAATGTACTAGCGGACCCGACAGACGCTGTCCTGCATGGTATTTCAAGCGATTAGGCTATTAAAGTATGAAAGTACCGACTGCAGCGCCATCTGCCGGGCTGATTTGTGAATTTAAACCATCTAGGGCGCCACCCAAACGCATATAAAAAGTCATTCAAATCGGTCCAGCCGTTTATGAGGAGTTCAGTGACATACAAACGTACAGTAGATGTATAAGGATATATATAACTATTTACTTGAGATCTTCCCTATTAGAGTAGATATTTACGTGCTAAGCTCCATAGATAAAATGTCTAAAGTAAACTATTATATACCCAAAATTTAACTTAAACAAACTAAATAATTATGAGATATGAAAATTTTTGAAAAAGAAATAAAGCTTAATCTTTTAATATGTACTTAACAAAGTAAAAATCTGCAATTTTCACAACTAAATGTATAGTATAAAAACGTATGGAAGACTGTATCATAAATAAATAAATCAAAAATAAAATTCTATATTACTTTAATTACGTCACTGTGGCACAGGAAGCGCTGAAAGTTTCCCGTTTCGTAGGCACGTTATGGTTCGCAAAGTCAGCGGATAACTGCCCTGCGATTCTGTAACTCACTTTTCGAACTCACACAGCGGATTTTGCATCGACGGTCGCTCTCAAATCAGTCGTGAAGCAGTCATTTTATGATTTGGCATTCTGAAAAGGTGGGAGCTTGTAGTTTATTGATTATTAGAATACCAAATCATAAAATGACTGCTTCACGACTGATTTGAGAGCGACCGCCGATGCGAAAACCGCTGTGTGAGATCGAAAAGTGAGTTACAGCATCGCAGGGCTGTTCCGAGAATGAACTATTCCACAATACAATTATTCTTACTATCGTTTGGGAAGCCTGGGAGTGGTCAGTCTCTAATCTGTAATCGCCACAGCTAAGGCAACTATGGGATAAATATTTCTTAATATTCTGTCATAATAAATCAATTGTCATGTAAATGACAAGTCTTAATATTAAAAGTATGTAAATAAATATTCAAGAAAATAAATTATTGTAAAAAGTACAAAAACATTAGTGAAAATATGATGTAACTTCAAGTTTAATGGCGAAGCGACATGGCTGTGGTAAGATCACAAAATTCATCGTAAAAAAATTATGCACCCTTGTTCCCTTTAATAGACTTCTAGCAATGTTTATTGGACACTTTTATGATAAATATTATATTTATAAAGTTAAACTAGACTAATATTCTTGATAAGTCTTGAGTAAGGCAAGGTTGAAATGTCTAATGATGCCACATACAATTCCAATAGTAAGCTTTAGTGAAATCATTGACTCCATTTAAACATCCATTATGTAATATATATTTATTTTAGCAATACACTGATTGAGTGAAGTATTAACTAACTATTAGTTGAAGCTCTAAAGGCTATTAGCAAATCCGTATAAACTCGGAGTCTAATTACTTAGTAACAGATGTGCCGGCTCAATTGATATTACACATTATCATTATTAATTAACAATTACCTAATTAATCTAATTGACTAACGGTATCACAGGAAAGAAAGGCAGCAATATGGCTATGTTCAGATGGCAAAAACTTGACGCGCGTTTTCAAATCACTTCATACAACTGTTCACATGAGCGCGCGTTAACGCGCGCTCAGAGAAAAAGTCTCTAGACGCAGGTGATCGCGCGTTGACGCGCGCTTTGATATTAATGTAATGACCGTTTGCTGTTCAGATGAGCGCGCGCTTTCATCGCGATCGCATGTAATTTTGTTAATTTTCGTAATTACATTTTGTTCTCGCATTTAAAATGAGTGAAATTGAAGATATTGACATCGACTTACTAATCGATGAAGTAGAAAAAAGGCCAGCAAGTTGGAATATAGCAAATTTGTATAGAAAATATAATATAATTTGTATTTTTTTTCAAAATTGGATGAACCCAATGTGTACGTTTTCTTTTTCTATATTTTTCTTTATAATATAACCACAAAATAATAGCCTCTTCCACGTCCATTTTCTACGTTCTACCGAACTAGACTGACGAGTACTCTCGCAACGCGCGTTAACGCTCATCATCTGAACGCTCTTTAAATTTGATCGCGCGTCAACGCGCGTTGCATGTGAACATAGCCTATTGCAACTGTCTTCTATATATTAGGGATTAATTCTTTGTCAGTATTTATATCTGAATTTGTTTATTATATTTGATTCTCTAATTGACTTACTATATCATGACGTTATGACGTCCGTCGTACCACTATTGGGCGTTTTATAAGGCAGGTTTTTTCCGCGCACCACCACTCTGTGGAACTGCCCCACACTGCAATACTTCATATTTCCGAATCAATTCGGCTTAGGATCCTTCAAGAACAGAGCCTTCTAGCAGTTTGTGTTCATGGGCGGTGGTGGAGGAGTTTGAACATCCCCGAAATTGCCCCCTGTTCATTTGCTCTATAAAAAAACTACTGCAGCATTAAATCAATGCCGTTTATCATGTTAAAGGCCTACCTACGAGAAATTTGCTTCCAGGTTCTATTCGCCGCAAGACATCAGATTTCATAAAATTAAAGAAGATCTTTAATCAATACAGATCATTGTTTTACAGTACTATCACCTCTAAACCTTTTATCTTAGTCACATTATCGCTCGTCCTATTTTTCACCTTCCTGCTACCGGATTTCTCTGAAAGAATCGACAGAAGTGCGGAATTAAAGGAAATGAAGAAAGTTTTGGATAAGATCACGGTACGGCTTTTTCAATTAACATTAATTGTATGAAAACTAGATTCGAAACGATAACTGATTAAAAACAGTTTGATTCCATTATGAATTTTCATAAAAATACGTTCGATTTTTAAAATACGTGGTCTAATTAAATCGTTATTAACCGAAAGCTATTCGTTTTAGATTTTGTTGATATCGATTGAATTGATTAAGAATTAGAAACTGTTTGCAACATTGCCATTTAAATACACCATTAGGAAAGCTGCAGACAGAAGCTATTACATAGGCAGTGTACACGGATTTTCAAATTATCTTCGACTATTAACTTACCACAGTTGATGTGGTGCTTAAATTAAGTTATATAAAGTAATAAAGTAAACCATAATATCCTTTAGTACAGAGATTTGAATTTATGGTTTGTAGGGAAAATGTTTATTTAAATTTTGTGGGAAAACTAAAGATAATAATAATTTAGACTATGAACCGTACGAATGTGATCTAAAATTATCTATATTCTTCTTAAAGATTTGTATACTAAATTACAATGGAGCTCTGTCTTAATTAACACGTATCTTATAGGTATTATAACCATCAAGTAGATAATGTTGTGTCGTTAAAATAAACGTAATATCATTATTGAATTATTCATTAACTTATTTAATAATTTCACAATGATTTTAACTTGATCAACTTCCTGTGTCAAACAAATCCGTTTTGTCATTTCCCGTTTTATACGGATTTTATCCCCTGAAACCGGAAGTTATTATGCATTGATATTTATTTCTAGAAAGATATAATACAAGCTGAAAGAACCTGTTATACAGCAGCTGAAGACATCTACGCTATATACAATTTGAACAACTTTTATCGTGGAATTTAAACTTGCTTTGATTCAAGGAAAAGATTTAATTTCTTTGAAATTAAGGTTCGTAAACAAACACTTATTTTTGTATATAGCGCTGGATTTATTGGATTTTAAGAATTTCTAATAATGTAGCATCATGTCTGTTTGTTTATTATTTAACGTGATTTTAAACTTCGTAATATAACACTGAATTAGTATATAGATATTTAAGCTGATGATAAAGAATAAATGAATTCGTTTTTATTTTAGCGCCATCTACACAATCTTTAAAGCAACTGCACATAGAAGAACAACAAGACATATATCTCCAGTTCTAACTTCAAAGTCAACCATAGATTTAGAGTTTGATAATACAACTAGAGGGCAGTTATATCAAACCTCACAAGATATTTACACAAATAATTAGATCTAAAACATAATTTTAAAGGGAAGTATGCCAGTCCGTAAGAACTTCATTTTGGAATTAGCCATTTTTGTCTCTGTTATACTCATAACGTCGCATATTACCACTCATCTTTGGGACAGACACTTTTTACGCCGTGAAATTAATAATATGAGAAAGAGCTTGCATTCACTTAAGGTAACGCCCATTTTCCATAATTATAAATATTCAGTAATCATTATCAGTTTCACTTCTTTAAATACGAAAACTTTAGTTGATTTCGTCCATAGAAATCTACGAGTTACCAGATATTTTTTATTCAGCCATTTAATTTTAAGATAGACATTGTTAGTAGCGACATATATAAATTAATTCTTGTATCAGAATGTAGATGTCGCTACATATTTTTAAATTTTTAATGAAATTTAAGTCCTTTACTATTTCGAATAAATTTTACAAAAGTTTGTGCTATCCTATTGGCTAATTTATTTGAAACTGTATATGATTGGATTTTTGTTTTGTGCTTGAGTCTGTATATATTTTTTTTTCAGAATACGATGACCGATATCGGTACAGCGTACGACACTTTACACAAAGATGTAAAACAAATTGTGAAACACAAACCCTGCAAAAGCTGTTGCCATAGTCCAAATCACGCACTTGACAGAAGAAAACAACATGACATAAACGTCGTGTCTATGATAGAGAAGAAAAAAGCCTCTATGGTCTGTAAAGAAGTGCAGACTCGACAAAATACAGCCTTTAACAAGCACTGCCTAACTACTACTAATGCCTCAACAATAACTAGATATCCCCTTAGATCAACCGGTGCAGGCATTGAAACTAGACAATATTACGCATATAAGGACGATTGCACTTGCAAAGACATAAGACGAACAATTAAAGTTTAAAATATTTATTCGATGTTTGTTTGCCGTTAAATAAATTTGAACATATATTCTGTTGTATTTATTACCAAGACGTGGTAATAGGATTAATACATTTAATATTAAAGGGCATATAAATGAGCAATGCCTGGATCGAACAGTACCTACAATTTGTTATGAATGTCTAAGGCTGAATTTAGTGTCACGCCGACCGCACGCGCACCGTCGGCGCTGATGGTCGAGATATATGAACTTCTAGGAAGCGTTTTTGAATGACGCGTAGCTATCAGCGCGCACGGTGGTCAGCGCCGATGGCTGCGCGGCCGTACGCGTCGCGCGTCGGGGCGCCGCGTATTTGTCAGCGCTGACGATCGCTAGAGCGCCTCTGCTTTCAGTGAGCGTTGTAGTGTCGAACGGACGTCGTCAGCGTGTACAGTCATGGCAAATCGCGAAGTGGATACAGATCGAGTAAGGCGGTCAGTACGATACTAAAACGAACCACGCTGAGCGTCAGCGCTGACGAACTACGCGCCGATCTATGAGCGCTGACGGTGAGCGTGAGACTAAATTCAGCCTAAAGCTGAGCACTAAAAACTTAAACCTGAAGCCCTGTTAAAATGTAATATTACTACCACGATATTTCAGTTTTATTTGCTTTTTTGACTTTGAAATCTCCATTCAGAAAAACGTCGACGTTTGGAAGAGCCAGGTGCGTTTTCGGGTTCCATCCGAAGTTACCCCGTTCTATTGTATTTGCCAATGCTTCTAAAATGTCCACTTGACCTTCTATTTTCGGTAGCTCCTCAGAAAATTTGAGGATACGAGATTCCAAATACGTATAGGAGTTTTTCATGTCCGTTAAATTATTCTGAAAGGAAATTTAGAATGTCAGGGAACGGTACCTATAACCAATTTTCTTTAATTTGCCTGATTAGAGAACAGGTTCTATAAATGCTATGTTGGTTTGTGTACGCTTCAGAAACTCAAAAAGTTCTGCACCGATATATAATCCTCATCAAGGATTTTTTATCTATTTTTTACATCAGTAACATATCCGCGACCGCGAAAAAACAGTTTTTAACGATCAGCTGTGTGCCAGTGACCGCGCCATCTACCGGAAGCGAAGAAAAGACTCGCGGACAACCGCAATAGTAATGGCGTTTGTCCGCGAGTGTTTTATTTACAAATAAAATTACATCTGATTCTGATTAATCTACAATCATATAAATGTGCCACAGCGAAGCGTGCACATTTAGGGTACAGCTAGTCCTTGATAAAATTTTCAATTTGTATATCGAGCTCTGTCTTTACACGATTACGCTATAAAATGCACTTTAAATACATTCATTGCTTCATGCTTGCTAAGTTTCTTTAGATTTAGAGGAAAGTTACTTCAATTAAAAAATATAACATTCTTACACTTATATCATTAAGTTCTTTTGCAATACTGAACACATCGCACTTGCTTCTGCATACATTACAATGGTGTTCCAATGACAAAAAAATAACTCCCATCAAACTCGACATAATAAGCAGGTTACAGAGACCATCAAATAATGAAGAAATTTTTGATTTGGGCGCAAAAGCTCGTGTCTGAATTAATGTCGCCCTGGTTCTTCCACGACGTCGCCTAGGATTGTGTTCCATTCTTTTTTGTTTAGCCAGAATTTGTGAAACCAGGGTTCAGGAGATTTTTTTTCTTTAATCTTTCATTTTTTGTATTTATTTTGATAGATCACGAAAATTTTGAGAATTTGTATGACATTGTGATATCAATGTTTATTCAGGCAGAATTCTGTCATTCATTTTTCACAGCATAATCAACAAAGGTTTTAATTGAAAATTTATTTTCAAGGTTGAACTATAACTTGCAATTAGATGCTTAAATTTACGTTTTGTATATTTATTTATTTATAAAAGCTTGCCAACGATCGGCACACTGATACATTGATAAAAGAAAAATAAAATACAATTTTTAATGTGTCAAGCACTTACAGGCAAACATAGCATATAAGAAATAATAAAATTAATTAAGAAAAACAATAATATACTTTAAATAAACATTAAACGAAAATCGATCTTAAAGTGTGAGGTGAGCAACTATGGATATCCAGATCCAGCGCATTTAACAGAATGCTCAATCTGGACATCGGTGAATTTTGGCCAAATGCGTTCTCCGGAAAGGAGGGATAAATGGAATGATGGGATGTCTGGGATATCTACTGGGTACACGGAATTTAAATTTTGTTAAAAGGTTGGGGCAATCTAGCTGATTGTTAAGTATCTTAATGGCAAACGATAAATCAATAAATTTTATTGTGTATAACAGACATTTACATCGCTTATACAAATATTTGTGGTTTAAAAGTGTATCAATAATAAAAATAAACTACAAAATAGCATTTTTTATAGATCATAAATATAATACAACATTACAACAAGTCGGTGGATAGGGTTGGGAGAAAAATGCTCAAAACAGAGAGAGATGGAGCTAATCGGAGGAGGCCTATACTCAATAAGAGCTTATTAAGTTAAAAATTTAAGTGTATATTATGAAATTTTTCAAGGAATAAATAAGGCTTTATTATTATTATTTAAATATAATACAGATCAATGGCCATAGTCAGGAACAATAATGTTCTACTATTTGTTACTAGTAAAAGGCATTACAAGTAAGGCCCTTTCTGCACTGCTCCGGTCCGGCGTCGGAAGCCGGAATGAGTCATTAAAAAAATATCGGAAAGCCGGATTGCGCTTCTCCACTATATCCGATCCGACAATAACCGATACTTGTATATTTATCATGCAACACTGATATTAACTAAAACCCATATACTTTATTTTATTAATAAAACGTTCGAAATTCTGAATATTTTATTGCCTGGCTAGTTTATTACTTTTTTCATATTGTCTATCTTGAAATATTATAATCTACTTAATAAATAGTTCACTAATACTTAATGATATAATATAACTATAAATAAATAAACCTATGAATAATAATTTATAAACTCTTGGATATACTTGGACCGATAAAACACCGCGTTCCGATCTAGCAAGCTATCGGCCCGTTAAAAACCGGATGCCGGAGTAGTGGAGAAGCACGTAAGTACTGTTGTGAGTTTCTAAATCGGATCGGTAATTAACGTTTGCCGGACCGGAGCAGTGGAGAAACGGCCTAACAAGGTAGCGCATCTCTATGAAGAATTTCACGTTGTACTAGCCTGTCACAGACTCCACTAACGCATGCGAAGTGATGCTGGATTTTGGCGGCATGTTTCGTTCAATTGTATATACCCAATTAATTTCAATTCATTTAATTCATCTTTACAAATACATGCGTAGAGAATGTGACGACAAAATGGCCGCCCGAACTTTTACACGCGGCATTCCAAAATGTTCAAGAATGTGGGTGACTAAGTCGAACAACATTATAATTCTATCACTGCTTTGTTCGGAAAATAAAAGAAATCTTCCTATTATTTAGAAAACGTACCATTTAGTAATATAAAATGTAGAAAAGTAGCACCTTAACGAAAACCCAACAAAATTTCTCAAACTAAAGCCTTATTTGAAATTTCGCGCTATGCCTGAGGCGCCATGATGCTTTTGGGAGCCAACTGCTAAAGCCGAGTGAGATGACCAGCGTAATCTTCTATCCCTGTTACTCGTATTATATTCCATACTTGGTTTTCATTTTACATTCATTCTTGGCTTATAGGGTTGTTCTATAATGTTTATTTATCGACAATTTTATTATCAAATTATAATATTTTTTTGATATGCCTATATTTACTAAGATTGGAAATATAATATTGTTATAAAATAAAATTGAGTTTAAAAAATATATATATACAGTAGAGGTAAGAGTAAGACTTTGTATTATGCATGCCAAATAATAAGTAATAACCTTACTACTATTTTTTTTTTATTATTATGAGAGTCTTGAGTTATTTAATTCTGTACCATCGTGGCTAGATTGGTATAATTTATTGAACCTATTGTTTTTAGTATCGACAGAGTTATTGGAGGACAACACTACAGTCGTGCACCGGCCGGTCGCGCTCGCGGTTCGTTGCATGATGTCATTCATCAGCACACACTCACACATAGAACAGGTCGCCAGTCGACCCGCGCGCTGTTTACATTTCTATAGCAATTATATCTTCCTTCCCGTGTGTGACTTCACGACAACTGTGTAGACTGTGATTTAAATTATTATATTTATTGTACCAAATAGTTTTTAGTTTCAAAATGGCAAACAACAGAGCAGCGAAATCTGGATTTGCCGCCGAGGCTCAACGGAAGGTATGTTGTTTTTTATTTAAAACGTCAAAATTTTCCTAGGCTTGTCGGTTAACCAGCCAATTTTGGTTGTTGCTTTTCTGACTCGTGTATTAATTTTGGGGCGTATTATGTAGATATTGATTTGCCCTGGATAACTGGGATGCTGGGATGGACCAGATGACATTACAAGGACTCAGCCGTGACCTATTTATGTCACGTGTGCCCTTAGTAACCTATTTATTAGTTAATTTATTATGATTTTCAATTTCTTATAAGAACGTTCGAGAAAGAGTATTATGTCATATTGTTATAGTTTTTATTCTAAAAGTAATAATGTGAGGGTTACAAAATGTGGTGGCCGATGAAACATGCATCCTTAAACGGAAAGGAACTGGTTTCTTTTCAAGTACCTAACGGATAAGATTTGGCGGGGTTCCAATATTAATTAAATGTATGGAGATCTTGTTGATACGATTTTCATTATAATTAATTTGACCAAGGGACTTACATTCCGTTCCGTCCGTCTAAGCGTTTCCGCTTCAGTAATTTTAAAAATTTTCACTATAACTCTACAAAAATCTTATATGTAAATATTATAGATTATTTTAAGAACCACCAAATAGAACACGGTTTATTACAATAGTTAATCTAATTATAATCCAATTGAGAATTTTAAATGTAGAACTAGAATGTAGCAATTTTTGAATTTCGAATTTATGGATGTTTTTAATTTAATGGAAAATTTATAGTGTAAATAGAAATGCTCCTAAGAATTCAACATCTCAATATAATGAGAGATCGTAAAAGGTGACTAATGACAATACAAACAAAACAATAGTAATAGTGGCACCAGATATTTCTTGTAGCGAATGCTGTAATTATAATATTCATATTTTTTAAATATAATACTTTTCTGAACGCAACTGAACAAGTTTATTCTGAAACTAGGCTATTTTGTACACTTCAAAATTCATGAGGTTTTCCGTGAGTGCTCTTGCGACCCGTGCTGTAATTTTCAACTGCTTCAAAAATAAAAATATTGCATTCACAGGGAAAAAGTAACGTTTTTCTTTTTACGGATTTGTGTCTTGTTAATTACAATAAGACAAGTTCTAGCTATTTTTAATTGAATTTTTCTAATCTCGTTAAGTCTTACGGTGTACCAAGATTTATTTTTGTATGAGGAAACTCCATTCGCTGTAGTGAGTTGCATTTTAAATACATTCCGGGAAACATTTGCAGTCATGTTTAAGCACTTCGAAGGCACGGTATTTATTTAGTACATACGCTGTTTAATTTGCAATTTCTCTGAAGTCGACATTGTAAGAACATTTTATCGTCGCGCAAGGCGAAACTAATAAGAAAAACCATTTATAATTCAAAATTCAGTTGAAGAACAATTTGCGTCGGAAGAATTATTGATTTTTGTCGTAGACGGATTGTTCGATTACGTAAAAATATCGTTATTTTATAGTTTACCGAAATATAACGTACATTTTCTAGACTATTTGTATATTGATTTTTCTAATATTTGGTGATAGAAACGTGCCTAAAGCTATATGTTTACAACTAGAACTAATTTCGATTGAGCAATTATGTTGAACTGCAATATTAATTAGAACGCTGATATCACACGTATTCTAATAGGTATTCCACATGTTTTGTCATCCTTGAGCGGAAAGAATAGATAATGAATAACTAGGCAACTAGCAACCGTTTTCGTTTATTTATATCCTATATAAAGTACCTAATAGTATAAACAAAAATATAGATACTCAGCCAGGCACGCTAAGCGTATATTAATTTTGGAGATTTTTTTAAATAATTGTTGTTAAACATCCAAAAAAAAAATGTAAACGTTACCTATTTTTCTTTCTTTCATTTTTGTCAGTTTTATAGCGATATTTTCGAAATTCCTTTATCGACAAAAAAGCCTTGCTTGCGCTAGCAAAAAAGTTATGAACATATTAATCGGGCAAGCGCATATCATGTATGCAATATCAAACATGAGATTTTATTGTTTTTCTCGACGCAACGAGTAAAATATGAATTTTAATATTGTCCTTAGTTTCGAAATCCGAAAAGTGACTGACCAAATCACTTGCAACGTCATGTTATATAATATAATAAATTCGCGTTTATTTGTATAAACAAAGCTCTGAAGACAATATCAAGCGGATTTTTATAAATACTAGTATTCGTCAGTTGTTTGTATAGAGTTTTTGTATGAATCATTGATATGATTTAGAATCCTGAGCCATTGAATGCCATCTACTCCAAAAGCAAGTGGCCAATTAAGTATACCTCATTGTAAATGCAAGTAACGCGACAACCGTTATCAAAAATTGGTAACCACCTTTCTTCCTGCATACAGGTCAAGGGGATTCGACTTTCAACCGGTTCTGATGGCGCCAATGCACTTTATTAAAACGTAACTTCATAAGATTATTCGTAGCGTTTACATTGTTACCAAGCGGTTCGAAAACTGATCGTTTTGGTATTCTTTAAAAACATACAATTTATTTTAAAATACTAAGTTTCTCTGTCGTAAAATTCACGGTAATGTCACGATATTTGGGTAATGGCGTGTTATACATAACAAACTGTCATTTGTTATTTAGTTAAATACATTGGTAGATTTTTCATTTCAAATATCGTCACAATACGAATAAGAACCTCGTATGTCAAAAAACCATTTATTTTTTATTCTTAGACTCTTTAACTGGTATAATCGTGAAGTAAGGACTTATTTAAATTAATAAATAAGTCCTTTTTACCATCCAAAACTATGGACAAAAACACTTAATAATATTTTAACGAACATGGACGAAATGAAACATTCATCATTAATTCATTCATTCTACAGCGACAATATATAGTTGGTGTAAATTATTTTGTTCTAATGTGTATTGTAGACACGGTCAGGAAATTTCTTCTACGTTTCTTGGAACTTAGAACAGACTAATAAGTGAGGTACATAAACGATTATCATTTAGATGAGAGGTAATATATGAAAAATAAGTTTATTTGCCTCACCATTTTAAATGTTTACATAACATAGGTATTAACTATCTTTGTGAGACGTTGGTGCTTTTAATAGAACTTCTAGAAAATGTTTAGCGTAACATGTTTTAGAAGAAGAAAAATGTTTAAAGTAACAAACAAAATAAAACAAAAGCATGAGTGGTCGTGGGTGTGTGATTATGTGTGGGTGTGTATTTTTAAGTGTGTGAAACAATTTAATTTAAAGTCTACTTTAAATAGCTATACTGGTGCTATGACCCCTGGATAGGGCAAAGGGCATACACAGTGAGCCTCCATTGCTTTCGGCATTAGCTTCGGATCACTCGCTCCTAGCGACTTTCTTTGCCTCAACTGCAAATAACTATGGATCACTAATATTCTTTTGTATCGTTATTAAGCATTTTTCGGAATTTATAATCAGCTTTTTTACAAGGAAACGTAATTTGACTTTACCAGCTTCCCTATACCGGATTTCCTTCAAATCTTTAAACTCTTCTGTCTTTGAACGGCTTGTCGCGCTAAGAGCTGTAAAAAACTCTCATCACGCCGAAATAAATATAGTAAACTAAATCCCTGATACTAGTAGTGCAGTTGGAAAAGTTTAGATTACAAAAGGTTTCACTGTGCTCTCGTAACAAGATTAATAGTTTTACCTTCACATACTAAATATAATAAAAAAGGAAATTTTATAGTAGTTGAATAGATTACTTATTATGTTTTTGGGCCAAAACTATTTATGTCTTCGATACGTCATTCGTTTGAGTTAAGATACAATGAAGACTACAAATTCTCGTGAATCCACGAGATTTGGAAATATAACGAAACAATCTTGCTAATATTATGAAGTATAATATATCAAGTATTCTCATAAAAAAAAGAAAATTAAAAATAATTACACCGACTTTAAATATCTGTCAATTGAAAAGGTAAATAACGAAATATTGATTAAATTGTAATATTGTCAAATAACTTAGGCTGTTTTTTATATTCATGTAAAAAAAACAAATAAATAAATATTACTACTGAGTTTATTGAAACATAGACTTTTAATATAATTGATTTTTCCGGGAAACTTCTGGACAAACATAAATATAATAAATAGATCATCGTAGTCACATTCAATTGCCACAGTACATAAGCTATTTTTGTAGTCTGTTAAAACGATGGAGGAAACAATGCTGTCATCTCCATCTGGCAGAATCTCGCTTTGATGTCGCGAAGGCTGTAAAGCGTAAACCACTTTAAAATGTTCACTGCAGGTTATTCAACGTACTCAGCATTTACATAAGCCAATGCCCTGAGCGCAAATTGTTGAATCAAGCTAGAACCAAATTACTTTTAGGCTAATTTAGCTACTATCTTTACTATATTTGCAATTTTCTTTTAGTAATCACAAACCAAGGTAAAATTTGTTTGTCACAAAAATTGTCTGGGAACAAGATATATGTGTTAGCCTAGCAATGGGCGACTCTTAACGCACGTTCTGCACATTGATTTTCCAATGTACACATGAAAAACATGCTTTAGAATCGACGACAGGAAACCAGAAAGCGTATAGGCTTAAGGTTATAAGGAAACAATTCAATGAACTAGACACAGATATCACTTTGAAATTAATATGACATTATGTTCGTGAAAAATTTAAATAAAAGCTGTATATTGTTAGGATGACGCACATTTCTAGAAAATTCTAAGCGCATCATTCCTAATGTCAATTATTGCAATGTTCTTTTGGTAATCACAAACCAAGGTACAATTTTTTTGTCACAAAAATTGTCTGGGAACAATATACTACGTTTATGTGTTAGCCTAGCAACGGGCGACTATTAACGCACACATGAAAAAAATGCTTTAGAATCGACGACAGGAAAACAGAAACTGAACTAGACACAGATAACTCTTTGAAATTAATATGAGGTTATATAATATACCGTTATTAGCATTTGTTCGTGAAACATTTAAATAAACTGTCAAGCTGTATATTAGGATGACGCACACTTTTAGATAATTCTAAGCGCTTCCTTATGTTAATTAAATGCCAGACTGAAAGTCAATTGTCAATGTTATCATACTTCAGCTGCTTAGTGAAGTGCAGCAACTGAGAACCTGGAGTGGGTTAAGGCCCATATATCCTCGTACTCTCTTCCTGCACTACTGAAAATGCGAAAATACATTTCCATATCGGATATAAGAAATTTTTTTTTATAAAGACTAAAGTTATCATCACAGCCTAAATACTATACTACAGAAAGAATCGAAAGAGTACTGTAATTAAAAAAGTGCAGTTAAACTAACATATTTTGATGAAAGAGTAAAATTATTAATCTGTTGTTAATAATTTTATTTCTCGTTAGAATATTCGATCTTCAAAAGCCTTTAACAACTTATTTTATTTTAAACCCAATACCAAACGAATCTTACGTTAATAATTATTTACCACCGCTATGTGGAATCAGCTGCCCACTGAAGTATTTCCGAACCAATTCGACTTAGGGTCCTTAAGGAGCGTACCAATTCTTAAAAGGCCGGCAACGCACTCGCGAGCCCTCTGGCATTGAGAGTATCCATGGGCGGTATTATATAACATCTGATGAGCCTCCTGCCCGTTTGCCACTGTTTTATAAAAAAAAATTTTTAAAGTCATTCAGAAAAAAAAACATCAAAACAACATCTTTGTCTAGTTCATATCGCTGGTATAGTCTATTAAATTAACCTTCACCTACTGAGCTTCAAGCAAAAGATTTAATAGGAACAGATGTTCGATTAGGTGCAAAATAATTTTTTCATACTAATTCTTGGCGATGACTCACATGGCACGGTTCACTTACAACAAACCTCGCCTTATATGGTGTGGCCTTTACGCAGGACGTATTTATAAGGCTTAAATATAGGCTGCTTTCAAAACAGCGCCATATGTTTGAGATTGACGCTTGACCAAATTTTATTCGAAAGTCTCGAAATAACTATTATGCAAATTATAATGATTATATAAAAAAATATGCAGTGTTGGCTTCAGCGTGCGACTTTCATACTGAGGTCGTAGGTTCGATCCCCGGCTGTGCACCAATGGACTTTCTTTCTATGTGAATTTTAACATTTGCTCGAACGGTGAAGGAAAGCATCGTGAGGAAACCGACATGTCTTAGACCCAAAAAGTCGACGTGCGTCAGGCACTGGAGGCTGATCTCATTGCCTATTAGATTTTCAAAATGATCATGAAACAGATTCAGAAATCTGAGGCCAAGACCTAAAGAGGTTGAAGCGCCACTAATTTATTTTATATAAAAAATATAAGAGGAATTGTAAACCTTATTTCGTATCGATTACTAAACATCCTATTGCTTGCGTGTGAAACATCTAAAAAGGCGGGAGCTTGTAGTTTATTGTTTATCAGAATGCCAAATCATAAAATGACTGCTTCACGACTGATTTGAGAGCGACCGCCGATGCGAAAACCGCTGTGTGAGTTCGTGAAGTGAGTTACAGAATCGCAGGGCAGAATGGAATAAAATCTGGTTTTTGGAGAAGTTTGTTCCCGGAGAGATCGCGCGCTCTCAGATTCAATGAATTCACTCCCAACACTTGTTAGTTCGGAGAAAACATCGTGAGGAAACCGGTTTTAAGACCAACATTGACGTGAATTACCTACAGAAGGCTGATACTGACTTGTCCATAGACAAATTATTCATGAAATTGCTAATGCAAAAATTCGTCTGCCACATGCATACTATATATAGTACTTCATACAATCGCTTGAATAGTGTAAATAATTTATTAGTATCGACGAAAAGTTAATACAATTTTGTACATCACAATATGAGGCAGTTACTACACTGTTATATTGAAACCAATTTGGTCCGTTTTTCCTGTTTAGGACTTTTCAATGATATTTAAATTCTATTTAAATTATTATACATATTTACTTAGTTGGTATTGAAACCATTGCCATCTAAAATAATATTTTTAATGTTTTATGGACATCGACGATATCTTTAGTATCACATTTTTTGAGTTAAAAATATAACAGAGTTATAGACTTTGAGTTTCTTATTTCAATTTTAACTAAGTTTAATGATCTATCTTATCCTTTATATATAAAATTAATTGCTGTTTTTATCTCGCTAAAACTCGAGAATGGCTATACC
Source organism: Pieris napi (assembly GCF_905475465.1). Taxonomy (NCBI): domain Eukaryota; kingdom Metazoa; phylum Arthropoda; class Insecta; order Lepidoptera; family Pieridae; genus Pieris; species Pieris napi. The sequence goes on along the minus strand of NC_062238.1, from coordinate 7,040,874 downwards.
GATTTGTCTCATTTTGATCTTGTAATATTTGTCGAAGGTCAGGGAACGATTAAACGATGGGAAACTAAAAAATAAACTTAAATCAGTAAAGAAATATGTTAAAAACAATTATTGAATTTTCCAATTAAAACTGTTCCTGGCTGGGAATATGTTGTCTTTTAAAAAAAAATTGTAACTTGTTTGCCATGTATAGATAGATGTTGATTAGATAGAGATGGTTAGAAATTTGTGTTTCATAGCAGCTGCAGTATGAGGTCCGATGTTTTTGGTCTGATTAAAAAATCTAGTTTACTATATAAACGTAAATTTTCTTCGTAATTATATTTTTATATATTTTATAGTTATATTATATTTTTATTAATACAACGTAATTAATACGTATTTCCACATAAAAACTTTTACAAACATACCAACTAAAAAGATCTTATTCGTTAAGATACGAATGAAAACTAGTTCTGTTTTGTTCCTGTGTGGTCCATGAAATATGAAACGTTGTGTCATAACTTATAGTAATACAATACACTCAAAGACACACACACACATCGATATGCTCTAGAATCTATGATTCGATCATATTATCGAACAAGGTTTTACCAAAATTTTCGCTTCTTTATTAAAACGATGCACGATATCATTTCACACTAGGTATATACAAATTGTCAATGAAATTTTTAATAAATAACTCGAAATATATAAAACACACTATAATATTTTCTTTTTATAAAGAGAAAATTATTGGAAAATCTTAAACAATGCACAGAATCTCTCACGCCTACAATTATCTTGAACTTATAGCCTTTCGAACATATTTTAAAGGTTAAGATTATCAAAGTATTATTCAATGCTTTATTACTGTCGCAGCTCCTCAATGTTGACCAGTGATAATCACAAGGTGATATGATAAAAAATATTATTTTATTTATTAACACTTCGTTGCAAAAAACAATAAATCAAACACAATACAAAAAAAAATATAAGGGATGCAACGGGCGGCCTTATCGCTAATAAGCGATCTCTTCCAGGCAACCCTAGTTAAAGAAAAAAACTAAAAAAAAGAAACATGATTCGTGCGAGAAGTGCAGAAACAAATGTTATATAAAAAAAATAATAAAATAAAAATATATAACTCCAAGTACAATAACTAAAGTTTGCCTATCACACTATATGAACATGAATAAATATAAAACATGATTATTAGTTCATAACAATAAAATATACAGTATAATTACAATTTTCTTAACATACATAATAATAAAAATAATAAATATAAGCAAGACTCGCTGTATTGCGAGGAAATGCTGCCAGCGTTAAAGGTAGTGGCAAAGGGAACAAATTTTTAAATTTGTTTTAATTTTCTTTTTATTCGTTTTTCATATAAAACTAAAATAAATTCAAGAAGCTTTGTCCCTTGGCATCTTTTTGAATTATTCTCCTATGGGCACTGCGTCCACAGTGAGTCTTCATCACGCTCCACGTCTTTCCGGCTCTCTTTACCTCATATGCAACTGTACGACGCCAGGTTTGCTTGAGACGGCCACGCTTCCGCTTTCTCTCCTTGTTTCCAAACAAGGGTCTGCTTGAGGATATGATTGGAATCTCTTCGGAGTGTATGGCTATCCATTTCCACTCGTATCACTTGATCTGCTGGCTAATCGATGTTTTTCTACAGCGCTCTCAAAGTGACTCGTTGGAGATCTTCTCGGCCCAGTTGATACATGATGATAAATAAATAAATAATAATAAATCCTTTATTTGCCATGATAGTGGTACAAAATAAAATAAAAAATCTAACAACAAGAAAAGTCCGCACAATCAGCCATACAATAACAGGCATGCAAATGTCATAATAAGAAGTCAAGTCATTTATGAGTAATTGTTAAACTTATGTTCTAAATATTCGGTCACGCTATAAAAGCACCTTGACTTTAAAAATCTAATCACCTTCCCCTTGAAAACATTACATGTCAGCGATCTATAATTTTTAGGAAGGTGATTAAATATTCTCACAGCCATGGCGTAACAATTTTTCGAGTATAGCGCGGTGCAACATGCAGGCAGCCGTGTTGGATCCCTCACATAAATACATTTCCTCGTCGATGTTGTATTTTTTTTATAATTGTCCGCAACTTTGTCCTATTAGAAAGTCGCTTTATTATAACACCACAACCTAATGGTAATTCGGGGCGAGAATTATTTATAATCCCCGTAAGCCAAAAAGGTATTGGGATTATATAAAAAGTAATAGATCAGTGGCGCTACAACATCTTTCGGTATTGGCCTCAGATTTCTGAATCTGTTTCATGATCATTTTTAAATCTAATAGGCAAGTAGGTGATCAGCCTCCAGTGCTTGACACACGCCGTCGACTTTTTGTGCCTAAGACATGTCGGTTTCCTCACGTTTTCCTTCACCGTTCGAGCAAATATTAAATGCGTACATAGAAAGAAAGTCCATTGGTGCACAGCCGGTGATCGAACCTATGACCTCAGGTATGAGAGTCGCACGCTGAAGCCACTAGGCCAACACTGGTATTGGGATTATATATTGTAGTCCTAATGTCAATGTCTATATTGGTTAGTTATCTTCGACCTCGGGACGTGATCTGTGGAGTAAGCTAGTAGAACATAAATAATAATCCTGTGACGCTACAACACTATATAAGCGCCTTAGATTGCATCCGTAATTTTTTTCTATTTCAAAGACAAGTAGGTGATCAGCCTTCTGTCTGTTGTCGATTTTCATGTTCTCGCGATGTTTTCCTTTACCGTATGAGCGAGTGTTAGAACGTTTACTGGTGAACACTGGGGATTGAACCTACGGGATATTCAGGTATGAGGTACGCCAGCCACTTGGCCATCACTGCTCTTGAAAATCTATTTATATACATTGAGTAAGGAGTACCTCATACACGTTCTATTTGTTCCGTTCCCACCCTTGTTAGGTGTGGCATAGTTCTCTGATACACGTGACACATAAAAATAAGGTTGGTTACATTCTGTGTTAATTAATGCCACTGTTAAACGTGGTCACTATATATTAGTACTAAAGAATCTATCGTCGCTGTAGAATGATAACCTTGTATGTCCAGAGAACCAAACATTACAGGAAACGAATTTTTTTTTTAATTTCGTCTATGTTCGTTAAAATATTACGTGTTTTTAACCATAGTTTTAGATAGAAAAAAAGGACTTATTTATTTATAACATAAATAAGTCCTTACTTCATGATTATACCAGTTCAATGACATAAGAGTCTATGAATTAAAAAAAATGTTCTTTTTGACATACGAGGTTATCATTCTACAGTGACGCTATGAAATCTACACACGTTATTAAAAAATACTTCAATTGAAGACCTCCGAGTTTTTGAAGCTGGTTAAAACGTATTTATCAGCAATACTGGCATTTTTCTTTTCTTTTTTACATTCTTCATTTCTTAGTATTACAACTTGTTTAGTTGATTCTGCAGAAAATCATGACGCCAATATAACAATTATCTTCAAAGCTAGAATTTAATAAGTAGTCATATATATACAGTATTTTCACAAAAAAATAATTTCCATTAATCCAATGTCCTGTTACTTATGTAAAAGACAAGAAATTCTTATTAAATGCGTAGTTGCGTCATGGTTATTTCTGTGCAACGTTTTTGTTGCCAACGGACGTGTATGGACAGTCATTCTATAGATTCAAATCAGAAGGACCTCTTGTAATAATGTTAATTCATCGAATACAGCTGGTGATGTTTACATAGCGATGACTAAAATATTTTTTTACTTAATAATAATGACAAAACTGTAAAAATGACTAATCATGGACAGAAATATGGTTTTGTCAAAATTGTTCTAACTCCTCACTAATCAAAGTAATTATCAGTTATTATGTTAATGTCCTTCCCTCCTCCCCCCCTCTTTCTACCCCTCCTGCCCGTTTGCCCCGTTCTTTATTATTATTTTGCAAATTCCCTCTGCAGACTTCCTAAACAAATGTTACATATGGTTATTTATAGTAGTATAATATTCTTTATATAATACCAGTCGTATTTTTTTTCTTTTTTAATGGCTCTGGCACGATTTGTACATTAGCCAGCGTCAAGTATAGGATTTTTTTTATTATTCATGCTTGTCTAGAAATTCGACCGTGTCCTCCATGTATGGTTTAAGCACTCGCCCGGTACCGCACAACCCTCCCAAAGGCCGAGAACAAATTTAAATTAAATTAAAACTTGCCTTCGAACCGGGAATCGAACCCGGTACCCCTCACCTAGCTGCCACTTAATAAGACCGCTAGGCTATGAGGCCCCTAGTCGTATTTTACGAGTCGTAGGTTTTTATGAAAACACACCTGTCAATTACGCTTTAGTACAACGCGGACGTAAGCACAAAGTAGTTTGAATAGCACATAGTTAACGAACAACTACTTCCTTCGTCTTGCAATACAAATTAGATAACGCAAGGAATATTAATGGCCGGCCGAATAGTTGAGCGTTATCGGCCAACTTTATCGACACGTCTTTGGAACATCCGTTATATATTTTTAATTTATACAATGTCTTATTTAATATGTAATTAAAGTTCTGTGTTATAACTGTACCACCATGAATTTACCTCCTATATACATAAAAACCAAAGGATTGCATTCTTTTGTCTCTTTCTGTCAAGTTGTGTTTTCGCTCTGATGACAAGAGAGACAAGAGTGGTTTAGTTTAATAAGTGCAATTTGTCTAATTAAGTAATTATGAATAAGTGGTATGTCCATACAATTAAATATTTATACTATTGACGTATCGTGCCTTTTTCTTCCAGTCCACTCAGCCCTGCGATTCTGTAACTCACTTCACGAACTCACACAGCGGTTTTCGCATCGGCGGTCGCTCTCAAATCAGTCGTGAAGCAGTCATTTTATGATTTGGCATTCTGATAAACAATAAACTACAAGCTCCCACCTTTTCAGAATGCCAAATCATAAAATGACTGCTTCACGACTGATTTGAGAGCAACCGCCGATGCGAAAACCGCTGTGTGAGTTCGTGAAGTGAGTTACAGAATCGCAGGGCTGTTCACTAAGATTTACAGATACCTTGGCAACTACATGTCACCAGCGTATTCTCGACTTGTTTCATTATGTATTTTATCCTTATCAAACACTTTATTTTTGTATAGCATACACAATAATAATAATTAAACTGTATACAAGGCAAATAAACACAATGTAAGGACAACTAGCTAAAGACTGACTATGCATCGTTTTCATAAGAAGCGAAAATTTGGGTTCCCCTTTATTTGATAATATGATGGAATCATAGATACTAACTAGAACATATTGATATGACTCTTGGAGTGTATTGTATTTCTATGAGTTCAACTCAATGCTTCAAATTTCATGGACTACACAGAAACAAAACAAATTCATATGTTTTGGTATATTCAAAACATTATTTATACCATAAATATTTAAACAGTCAAATCTTTAGATACACATACATATTTATAAAGGTTTAAAAAGTATTAATATATCAATCCTTTAATTTTAATTTCAAAGTGGGTTCCATTAAAACAACAACAACAAGTGACAAATCCCATGAATGATTTATTAGCGGACATCGGGGAATAAGGGGAAAATATAATGAACTCATTTTGGTATCTGACTAATGATTTATACGAAATTGGACAATTGTAACCATTTATAACCTCCGCTATCCTCGAGTTCGGTGACTCACAAATCCTTAACTTATTACGTCACCCCACAGATACTTGGCTGTCTCATCTCTTATACATTTAATAATGACTTACGAATTTCGATATAATTCAAATTAAGAACTCATTTAAGTCTAGTCTAGCAAATTGTTTTTTTGAAGTCAAGGTTTCCCCGGACACCAAATATATTAAATGTTGCGTTTCTTATAAATATTGGCTCATACTGCCAGTGATTCGACCAGTTACTAAGATGATATGATGAGAAGCTGATGCAGAAGTTTCACCACGCAATGTCCAGGACCTTTTATTGATAAAAAACACTTTCATCAGACGCAGTAATTACTTACCAATATACTAGCGGACCCGACTTAAATACAAAAACTTAAAAACAAAATCATCTAATTGTAAGTCTAACACATTCTCGAATCCACTTGAGCCGTTTAGGTAGAGTTTAATTAGAAACACACGCACATAAGATGTAATAAAAGTATAATATGTTATTAGAACAATAAACAATGGATTGCTCATGCAAACTTTTGTGTTCTGTGTGTGTTCTTTACATTAAGGGATGATTGATTTGAGTCTCAAACACTAATTTAATTGGATATCCAGGTGAAATCGTGTTAAAACAAAAATAGGGCTAAATTTAACTCAACGGTTTATTTTTAGAATAAAGAAATTATTTAGATCTAGATTTATTCTATACTCACTTCTCTATACACTATACACTATAAATATTCGTGAAATTAATTTCTGCCTTGATTACGTGGATACTACATGTTCACGTTTCGTTCACACAGTAATGTAATAGTGTGCTCCTGTGCTTGCACCACGCCTATTTCTTTAGTTTTGATTATTCTATTATTTTCTTTAAAAAGTGACAAGAGAGTGAGAGAAGCATTAATTGTTTTCTCAATTAATACTTGATTTGTAGTTTACTGCCATTTCACTATGTTTTCTGGTTGAAAGGTGATTCGCATAATAATACATTTAAATACATGTAACTAAACAAGTGGTCTTAACCAATACTAATGACTACTTAATATCTACAACACAATTCAACCAAGAAATGCGATATATGTGTGGTATTTCTTATGTATATTTTTAATATTAGCATTTTGTAAGAGTTTTTTGATGTAATGACGTAATGAACATGTCGATAACATTGTCTATAGTATTATGTATGTTAAAATTTATTTTACTACCAAATTAATTACAATTAAGTATATTTTTTATAATGAAAATTCTCATAGTTACTTGGAACTAAAAGAGGATTTTTTGCGGATCCAAAATACGTATTATTTCATTTGTTGATTTTGTCACAACATTTTTATTGTGTAGTGCTTATCTATGGTGCTAACGAAATTTTTATATACATGATTTCTATAAAAATAAATTGAGATAAAAAAGTTTATAACTGTCTTAAACATTTTAATATTAATGAGAATTCTCTAATCAGGTAGCGCTGACCCCTATTGACCTACAATATAATGACCTTATTTTCATATAATTATTATCATTCTTAAAAAAATAATAATTAAAAGATCACACTAATTAAATACTCGAAACAAGAATTTATTATATTACTTGTAAAACTGGTAAATTAAATCATTTATGGAATTAATTGTATAATTGGAGACAATTTAAAAAAGTTGTTTACTACTTTTTGTATCGGAACTCAGCTTAATAGGTACATAATTTTGTAATAAGCAGAGTTCTGCACTTTGAAACCCGTCGAACTCTGCTTATTAAGAAACAGTCGTCAAAAAATTATACACTATTGAAACTGGATTTCAGCTTCATATAGAAATAATAACAATTCCCATTTTACTATATAATATCCAGCATTGGTAATGCAAAATGCCTTTACGTATAGTCAATATACGATTATTACTATTACGATAACTACTATGTAGACCTTAATATTCCAAACCGAGACATATAAAGCCTAACTGGATCGTTCATCACATTGATGAGGTATAAATTGTTTTTATTGAGCAAGAAACGATCATACGATCAGACGGCGCCAGACTGATAACAAGCCATTTCGTTGATCATGGAGACCTCGTCTCAAGTAAACGTAACGTATAAGTCATACATATAATACAGTAGAACCTCAATAACTCAAACCTCTGTAACTTAAATAATTAAACTCTGAATTGGCCCTAAGCCCCTCAGTAACTTATAGAAATGTTTCCACAACATATAAAACATAAAATTGTTTGTCAATGAGTCATTTTGAAAGAGTGTGCAAATCAAAAGGTTTCGGTTTTAACAACTGTAAGATCATTTATATTTATATAAAATCACAGACTTTTTTTAAGAAGACTAAACCTTAAATTGTTGTTTTATTGTTATGTTACACACGTTATTTGAATAAACAAATAGGATTATTTAAATTCCTGTATTTTATTGAACCAATCCATCTGACGCATTCGAGTAAAAATAGGAATAAGGGTATATACAAACATATGTACATACCTACCTCTATATTAACCTATCCCTAACATAGACCCTTGATAACTTTAAACCTCTATAACTTAAAATATTTTGTGTTTCCCTTGGACTTTAACTTATCGAGTTTTTACTGTAATAATCCTTCGTTTGCATGAATATGGTATACAATATACACCCTCACTCCGCTGGTCTGAGGCCGAAAAAGTGTCCTCCGAAACGAGAAACTTCCAGTGCTCCCTGTCCTCTGACACCTGCTTCTAATTGCTGGCTTACAGATGCAGTAGGTCTAATACCAGAATAATAAATAATTTGGTAAAATTTTGAATTACGTAATTGACAAAAGAAAACTATTTAATAACTACGTCATTTGCATATCTGTATTATTACCGAGTGTTATGTTTGAATTTTGCAACGACTTAATAGAACCTATATATATTTTATATTGTCGTAATATTATAATGTTTATCACAATTAAGTTGGAAGCTGCAACCACAGTTTTTAATCACTTAATTTTCCGTAATATTCGGTTCAAAACATTGTTTATCGCGGCGTATATGAGGCCGCGTTATTATAACTTTTTGAAGAGTTTTAAACATGTGTATGTTATTCTGGTTTAGCCCCATTTTAAACCATATCGTAAAACGGACCTTGATTCAAAGTTATGACTATGATGTAATTACCACAGTTGACTGTTATGGTCGGGTTAACATTATCCTTTCCTTATCAGTACTACCTTCGCGTTAACATTGCTGAAACTCGCATAAATTGTTTAATATAAATATGCGCTGAAATTAATATAATGCGTATGTAGGCACCTCATATTAAGAAATACTCAAATTTAATAATTTTCCAGTTTTATTTATTTTCTCCGATATTTGAAAATATTTTGGTTGTAACACAATTGCGGTAATTTTTTTGTTTTTATTTGCTTTCACTTGCATTAGGTATTTTAAATATTCCCACGTGTTTACTATGTACCAAGCAACCTGACACACGACACTATATATTATGGCCATTATAGATTCATCACTTTATTGACATGCGATACGGATTATTAAAAAGATCAGTGTTATGTTTCGTGTCAAAATCTTAATTACGATTCATATTTTTGACGAATACGCGTTCTATAGAAAATAACGTTTCAAATACGCCTTTTATAGATCAATTATAAAGTAAATTTCAATTGCCTACTAAGAACGTACTAAGCAAAGTATTTGATCGACAGTACTTATAGTATACAATATATTCGCCGACCTTGTTCCAACATCTCTCGGCAAGCGGCTGGCCTCATTTCTCTTCTCGTTAAGACGAAGGTTGCAATTTTCTCGTAAGTTATCTACTTCATGGCTTTCTGTTAATTTGAGAATTTAACTATATAAAGGCTTTATATACCTATTTACCATATTGAGCGATTACGAAACCGATACAGAAATGTGAAACTATGACTTGGGGGACTGATATTAAAATATATTTGGGAGCGTTCATTACGTAACGAATTTTGGGGGGGGAGGGGGTCCTTTTGTAAAATGTTACGATGCGGGGCAGGGATTGAATTACGCGTTATTTTTAATATTATTTTCGACTTTTCAGTACTTTACACCAAATTATGGTTTAGGTATAAAGAGTCACTAGGTGGTCACGAAACGTCTTACTATACTTGGGTACAGAAAAACGTTACGGCGCGTTACATGGGGGGGGGGATCAATAGTCTCAAAAAATTGCGTGACGTAATACTTGAACGCTCCCTTTAACAACCTTTACTATTTACTTATATCAGGAATTTTGTAATTATAATGTGGTGTTCATATTTCGTTTAGACGTTATGATAGTATTGTATAAACTTTACTCGGAACTACCATATCACAAATTAGACTATTTTTTTACATTTCGCCAAACAACAAAGGTTATACTTTATTCAAGGTAATGAAACAATTTTGCTAATAATGCTTATAAAAAGACACACAAACCATAGACAAATTTCAGGCTCAAAATTCGATTGGCGACAATAAAATTGTTCTAGACATGTTTTGCGTATTTCCTGCGATGTCAAAAAGCGGTAGGTACCTAAGTATACGTTTCTTACTTATTGAACTCCTCGTTTCAGATTAACAGCAAGTACAGTGAAGAATTGGCAGAGGAGTGCTTAGAATGGATCAAAGTGATCACCGGCGAAAATATCGACACGTCAGGTGACATGGACAACTTCTATGAGATACTTAAAGATGGAACTCTTCTTTGCAAGTAAGTATAGTTACTGTATGTAAAGTAGAGGTACCTAGTACTTATTGTACTATATTTACTATTGTTTTAGATATTTTTTTATAAAGTCTTTCGTAGGTTTTTATTTAATAGTTATATTATAGAGGTATCTCTATCTTTTCATCATCGGAGCTACGTAAATTGCTATTTTTCCTGTATGTATTTCCAACATATTATGTTGAAAAATTTCTGTTCTCCAATCAATGAATGATTTTTAATGTAATCTAGTATCGCATGTTTCTGTTCAACGCAAATGGCTTATTATATATTATTATTAATTGAGTTCGAATTTTAGCGAAATATAAATTGATTCAGGGCCACACTGACAGAAGGCCTAAAACATAAAATGTAAAGAAAATTTTGTTTTAGCCGAAATGTCCATATATACATTATAATTAATTTATGAATCGAATATTCCAGATTGGCGAACCACATAAAACCTGGCCAGGTGAAGAAAATCAACGAATCTAAAATGGCGTTCAAATGTATGGAGAACATTAACGCGTTCCTTGAAGCCGCCAAAATATTCGGCGTACCTGCGCAGGAAACCTTCCAGACCGTTGATCTGTGGGAAAGGCAGAACCTCAACTCCGTAGTTATCTGCTTACAGTCGCTTGGTAGAAAAGTAAGTTTTCAATTAGCCTTATGCTATTTCCTAGAAATTTCTTCGTTTGGTGACCAATTCAAACAATAGCAGAGTTGGTGTATTGGATTTATATAATACCAATTGATTTTTCTCAATGTGCGCATTTAACACTTGGCTGATCAACTTTTTGCCATAGCTTTCTTTCCCTTCCAAATTTATCAAATCATAGATTGCAGTGAACGAATGATGAACTTTACATAATATTAATATGTCCTTTCAGGCCCATAACTACGGTATGCCCTCAATAGGACCTAAGGAAGCTGAGAAAAACGTTCGCAACTTCACTGAAGAACAGCTCCGGGCAGGCCAAGGTGTTATTTCGCTTCAATACGGCTCCAACAAAGGCGCCACTCAGAGCGGAATCAACTTTGGCAACACTAGACATATGTAAACGTACGATAATCTGTGCATTACCAACTTTGACCACAGATAATAACAATGGCGCCAACTGCCACAGTCAATAAATGTTCAATGGTTCAAGCCATAGTAGATGTAACAAAAGTACTTAGAGTGAATGTACTATCAGCAAAATAGTTATCTATACATAAAGATTCCTTTAATGGACTTATTACAAAAGATAACTTAAATACTCTTTACATCCAATATCCTATACTCGGCAGATTTGTTTGACACCTGGTAGTAAAATCATTATAATGCTTGATTTTTTGCTGCTCTTTTAAATATTTTGCTGATGGTACAATTTAATTGTATTAAGGACCATTTTACAAAGATTTGTAGAATCTCTAACAATTTTCTCTTAAATGCTTTTTATAATTCATTCCGACGAGTCATTCCATGCGATTTTGTAATTCTTAAAGTATAAGCTTTTCCAACTTACTACCTAATTAATATTAGTAGCTATTTTCGTAAGCTAGCATTTTTTTTTTCTTGAATTAAGATTTTTATAATCCTGTCAATATTTAAGTGCCAATCTATACTTTGCAAATTCCATTTATGAAAAATAATGTGCCTTCGCAAAACCCATAGGGTTTTTTTATTGTGGAGGGTGACGTAATAGTTTACAAAACTATCTAAAGACTTTTGATTCGTATAAGAATTTAATATTCATTCCAATTTATATTTATTGTTACTCTGTGATTAACCGTTAAAAATCCTCTATTCTTGTAGCTATAATTAATATTATGTATATTTTTATGATTTTTGTAAGTTTCACGAAGTGTAAAAACTTTTTGAAAGTACGTAGAAATAAAGTATCTCAAAAAGTGCTTGTTTTAATTTAAATACATTAAAAAAGTGCGTGTGTACGAAGTACACATGTCAGGAGTGAAACTTCTTTGGCAAACTAATCTTTAAGTCTTGTTCATATTTATACAAATCTAAAACATTTTTTTAAACATAATTGTTTATTTACAATTAAGTATACAGTATTTACAATTTTCTTAACCTACAAAGTAATAATGAAAATCAAAACAAATTTAAAAAGTTTGGTCCCTGTGGCAGTGTATCTAAAACATTAGATTTCCAATACTTAGAGGGAGGGAAAGAGGAAGATATGTTAGGAATTTAATTGTCTTTAATGACAAAGTTGTATTGAAAATTAATACAAATTACATTTTATTTTAAATTTATTTATTATTAGAGATGAAACGGATAGCAGTTTGGCCGGATACCAGATATTCGGCCAAGTATGTGGCAGAATATCCGGATATCCGGCGGAACTTAGCCGTTTGGTGTGTCAAACATACACACACATGCGGGTCATTGATGCTGCAAGAGCACGCCAGGAGATCTTATAGGAATATTTGAAAATGTCTTGCGAAGAGTCCTCAAGTAGCAGTTCATTATCAACACCGGCTAAAAAGAGGAGACAGAGTCAGCTGCAAGTATCTCACAAAGCTCATGACACGTTTTAACATTGCTTTGATGAGGTAGCAAATGAAAACAATACTGACCAGGTTCAATGTGAAGAAAGAAACGCGTTAACCTGTGAGCTAGATTTTTATCTCAAGTCGGTGCGAATTGATCGCAATCAATACTCAAATTTAATTAAGTTTTCCAAAATCTTTCTTTCAGCACCTTCCAGCGGTGTGTACAGCGAAAGACTTTTTTCTGAACCTGGCTTTATTTATGAAGAGAAGCCAAACTGCTTGCTACCTTCCTAGAGAAATTAGTATTTAACCAACATAATTTGCCTTTAGTGCAGTATGAGTAGGTACTAATTAATTCATTTTCTATTGTGTGATTTAAAATTTCAAGTAAAACTAATTATGTTTCTTAAGTCATACTAAGGTTCTGTTTCACAATGTACGGATAAGTTCCAAATTAGCTATTTATAACTTATTTGTAGGATAAACACTATTGTTGCATTTCATAACTGATAGCGCTATTCGTCACATAAAGTCCATCTTAAGTTATGAGTCCGATGAAGTGTCAAATAGCACAATTTATCTTCCAAATAATTTATGTGTTGCATAGCTATTTGGTACTTTATCCACACATTGTGATCAGACCCTAATAATAATAGCCTTTATTCAGATACATTTAAACAAATTTCCATTTTAATCCTCTTCTAGTGTATCTGTGTGCCCTGCCTCTTTTTTGGCAAATGCCTCCTCCAAATCCCGCCATTCCTCTCTGCACTGTACCATACAAAACAGACCCTAAGACTAACTAAATAAAGCAATCATTTACTTAAAAATATATTTTTTATCCAGTATTCTTTTTTAATTTATATCGTTTAATATAACTACACAAAAATAGACTCTTAAGAGTAAAATACCGTTTATGAGCCTCCTGAAACATCAATGGTCTTTGTATAGCCGCACAAAGTTAGACGACAGGGCGATTTCGCCCTATCTAAATAATATGCCCATCTGTTGATAGTACGATGTACGAACATACGGCTGATTCCAATATTTTGAAGTGTCTGGAATATGACCAACGGCTCCATACCCACTTTGTGCAAGGCGATCACTGCAATCTTATTTTCGTTAACACCCCATTCCATATTGTAATTTGATAATGAACACGAAAAAATATGTGAAATGGCGCAAAATCGAAAGAAGTTTTTAAAATAATGTACTTGTTCCAAATTCAAAATAATAAAAAGGTTGAAAAAAAAAGAAAAGTTTTAATGTCACAGTATTTATGGCCAGACTAGTTATATGTATTTAATTGTATACTAAAATTCGATCTTGCGTTAGACTATTGCATCTATTTTAGGATAGCAACATAAATTCCGCGATAGTGTAGACATACCTATCTATTGTGTGATATAATGGGCTTAATGATGTGAAAGTTGTTATTGCTATTTCTCCTTGCGGGGTTTGGTTCTGACATAATACAAAATACCTACTCATAGTTTTATTTGAAATACGACAGAATTTGGTGTTTATTGTTTGACATCGTTAGGATATAAAAAGTTTTCAGTTCGAATTCTGCAAAACATTTATTTAAATATTTAATATATTATTATAATCGACTAAAAATGTTTTCACGAGTACGTAGGTATATAATTTCGTATTTACCATCATTATACCTAATGGGGCGTTCCCACGGAGCGTTAATCACGACAGTCAACTACGCTAGTCAACTGTCGTTCGTGACACTCACGAAAGTGTGAATTGATGAAACGTTCACATGGTTGGGGGATTTCGTGCCGTTCACGCTTCGTGTTTCGACTTAGTTTATTTATATTTATTATTTATTTTTGAATTTTGATATAACTTCTTTTGGTCCAAATCCAGGAATATTTAATTCATGACTTATTCTCTTAGCTGCGGCGGCACGTAAATCTCTATCACGGTATTCCTCCAAACTTGGATCATATAACACCTTTTCCATAGAATATAACTCCAAAAAACGCGTAGTTTCACTGTCGTTAAACTTAATTCCACGTTGTTGTGACGACATCTTGGCTTCACGAACGGTATATCACGACTGAAAATCAAACACGTTTGATCTATCCACGCTTGTGTCGTGCGCCGTTCCTCACGAAAGCAAGTTTAACGCCTATGCGTTCACACAGAAGTGTATTTCACGAAAGCGTGGTTGACTGTCGTGATTAACGCCTCGTGGGAACGCCCCATAACAGTCCTTTGTTATAGACTACTTAAGTGTCACGGATACCATTGCCCCCCAGCAATGTCTTATCAATTCCGATAAACCCAAGTGACCTTTCGACAAACTTTATACATACATTATACATATATGTGTATGCATATAATTATATCTCTTAAACTGTAGTTACTACCCACTACATTTCTGTATTATTAAAAAAACAAAAAATCGTAGGTATAATTCATCGATTAACACTCAAACCGTGGTTTTATATATACCAATAACTGGAATGCGGTCACGTGAATTAAGCTAGAATCAACGTGTTGCTTTTCTCATATGAGAGATCTTTTCTTCTATATACCTAACGAAAACAGCTATGGTCGCAACTAAATAAATGTAAAACAATCATACATAAAATTGTTAAATGGACGGTTTGAGTCGACAAAGACTATACCTACTTAATTTCATTATGTTAGTTTATTATGATCCGCAATATTGCGAGAACTTTAAGACGTAAGTACCTTAATATATTTATACCTATAACATCTTGGTTACAAATGCAAAAACATATATTGTATAGATATACGTTCATAAATTATGGTTTTGTAAGAGAGTGATTACGGCTACATCACCACACATTTCTTATGTTCGAATATAATATTATGTATATACGCCTCCGTTAATCCTAAATCTAAAAACGTCTCTTTTATATATTAAATAAAAACTATCGACTGACCAAGACAGGATAGCGTGAGTTTTATATTTCTAACTAAAACCTATCCAACTGATAACAAAGCCCTTTCTGTCTTTATTGCATTTTTACAAGACAACCTACACACACACACACACAGCCTGTATCATGTTGATGTATTATTGTAATATGTATGATATGGGACACATTGAGTAGGTATGAGATCGGATTTAATAAAAAAAATCAATTATACAATCTGACAGACCTGCATGTATGTCAATTGTCACTGACAAAATGTCAGTATGAACGAGATTATAGTAAATATGTCAGCGTAAAATAGCGTATAATTCGGTGGATTATAATCTATCAAAGTAAAACCGTCAAATTACAATCTTAAAATTGTCAAATTGTCAACTGTTCGAAGGCTGTCCCAGATTGGTCGGCTTTATAGTAGACCGTTCTGTGTCCATAGAGTTAGGAATGAAACACAGGTACACTATTACTTAGTAGGTAATCAATAATTATTCTGATATCACATGGTAAGAAAAAATTGTATCAAAACGATCGCAAAGTAAAATCAAAATTAAAAAAAAATATCGTAAACATGAACGTTTTCGAAAACGTAACAAAATTGTCTATTAGATAAAAAATATGAAAGTACAACAATAAATATGTTCACTAAAGAAATCTTTAATATGAATATATTTATTAAGGTAATAACAATTTAATTAATAACAATTATTTAGATTGAAAAAAAAGAAAAAAAAAACTAAACTTAACATAAACTAAAATATATCATTAAAAGGAGTCCCTTTAGGCAACGTTCCGAAGATACTGGCAGCGTTCCCCCTTTGAATTGCTAGACTAATTCTTTGTCCGAGGTAGCTGCCAGATCTTCGGTCTCCTGTGATGTCGACTAACCTTTTTGAAATTTCTTTGAAAAGCCTTAAAGCGTTAGGACCCCACGGACCAAGGGTCTCGACACCGAATGGAAATAATATATAATAAATAATAATAATATGTTCACTTATTGTTGCACGTCAACGAACTGTGGCACCTGAAGTTACAAAAAACATTGGCTTTTTTGCAATTACACTTCTTCGAAACGCATTGTCCATTTTTATATTTTTGTCAATTACATTGTTTCATTCCTTGCTCGCCAAATGTTGAAGACATTGATGCAACCGTTCTCAACGGTAATGTAATCTGAAATAAAATTGAGGTATATCTCAATGTTCCGGTTTGTAGTGCCATACCAGCAAATATAAATATATATTGCTAAAATGTATTTTACGGTAACATTAAAAAGTAAATTAATACTGACCGCTGGAATGACACTTAGTAGTTCTGCATTTGGACAGGAACGAACAGCATTTCGAGGCATCCAATCTTTAATTATGCCAAAGGCAGTGCCAACTTGATATAATTCGTTCTTTTTCATTAAAACTTTTCCAATCAGGTATTTACTGTCCAAAGGTCCCCTGTCAACTTTTGGGACTTCAACTAAAACAGTGGAACCAGTACTGATATCTTTAAATTTCTTAGACGATGTGGATATCATTTTATCTGCCGCTCTTTTTAAATTTACGTGCGATTGTGTTCTTTCTTGTTTGATTTTACGTCCATTCGCACACAATTTGCAAAGCAATTGCGATCCATAGCCCTCATTTCCCTCAGATACCACTCCACATATGGCGTGAACTATTTTCTTGCATTCGGTACATGTATGAGCTCCAGATGCTTCTTCGTTGCATATGTTACACATCAAATAATTATTTTCTTGAGTGATGTTTTCTTCGTCAATATTTTCATCGTCAATATTTTCATCCAGTTTCTCTTGTTTTTCTACATTTATGCTATTCGTACTATCTAAAGATATTTTTTCCTGCTTATTATGTGGTTTATGAATAATAGCCTCCGTAACTACAGGTAAATTCTCATGTAAAGCAGGGAGTAGTATTTGTTCAAACAAAAATACTTCATGACCCTCTGTTGTTGTTTCTTCTTGTTTAATGTTCTCAATTTTTGGAATATTTATTGTATTTACAATTTCCTGTTCTTCCTCTTCTTGATCTTTTTCGGAATTTTGTTCTTTGTTGCTATTAATTTCCTTTAAAATTTTTTGCAAATCTTCTTCATTTTCTAATTTGGATATTATATTTTTAGATAAGTATGTGGATGAGAGTCCAAGTTTTGGATCCTCGCCAAACAAGGCTTTATATGGTGTTCGAGCAATTGTTGAATGGTAAGATGAATTTTTCTGGAACTGAACGAAATAGCATCCAATGGACCAATTAGTAGATTTATTATATGTCATCCAGGCTTGAATCATATTTTTTACGTCTTGATTTGAACGTTCTATACTTTCTTCGCTTTGCGGAGATCTCGGTCTTCCATTAACTATTTTACAAGTAGGCCACAAACTGACTATTTCTTTCAGTACAGATGCTGTGAACTCGCGTCCACTATCACTTTGGAGGATATGAGGACACCCAACTTCCAAAAAAATCTTAAGAATTTCGATTGCCACTTCTTTAGCCTGTTTGCTTTTCAATGGTCGCAAAAAACAGAATTTTGTTAAATGATCCTGATATTGTAATAACCATTTATACTCTTCATCTGGAGATGTTTGGAAGTCTACAAGATCCATTTGTCCCCTTCGATTGAAGTCGTCAGAAATCAACGGTTTTACGACAGTGCCTTTTTTTGGAATGCTTTTCTTTGATAGACATGTTTTGCACAAATTTAGGAATATTGAAACCGCAAATATTGGCACCACATATTTATCTTTCAAGGCGTGAACAATTTTGTCTCGACGTCCATGTCCAGTGGCAATATGTGCTTCGAGTATCTTTTGATAATACTCTTCCGTTGGAATTATTTGTACAACAGGATCTGAAATATCCTTTCTCTTCATTATTAGAACTTTCTGGTTATCAATATTCATTACATCGTATTTCCTTGCATGATGGTAATGCTTGTTTGTTGGTCGCCTACCTTGAGATTTTATTGTGTTGTACTCGTCTACCAATTTTATCACACTTTGTATTCTTTGATTTGTCCATTGTAATTTTTTACTATTTTCATTATGCCCGCTGTAATAGTTTTGTAACTCTATGGTAAATTCATCCTGATTAACAATACCGAATATTTCTGAGTTTTGTTGATCGACAGGTTCAATATACGACATTGTAAATGTTATCAAATGAGATCACATAGGTTCACGCGCATAAAAAATTTTAAAACACGGAAAATGTAGGTTAGTTAGTTATCATTCACACTGCACTTCTTTGGTTAAACACAGATTGATTTTACTTCCACAACAATTTCATATAACTAATTCTAAAGCTGTGAGTTACTTTCAACAGACATCAATTTATATTTAATTCACCAAAACACTGTTTACACTCGAGTTTCTACAACAAACGAATAATTAATAAACAAATATGGTGGCGCAGAGCATATGCCGTTCAACCAATCAGCGCGCGAGGTGCGTTCCGTTTCACAATTTGACGGTTTCACTTCGATAGATTACAATCTACCGAATAATAATTCGCTATAATAATAGCTAATAAGCTAAATAAGCAGTACGTCTACGACCTACGTTGAGGTTCACAATCACAATCTTTCGACAGTTCACAATCTCGTGAGATAGATTACAACCTAAGGGTATTTACAATTTTATGGTGACCCGTGACATATAGAGTATAGACTTCAAAACAAAATAATAACCTTCAAAATTATTTATTCCGCATTAATGTAAATTTTTATAATGTATGTAATCACAGAAATGCTAATTTTTACGAAAAAAAATTCGAATCATGACATCTTGTGACTTGTGGTCGAGAATCCAATATTAATAATGTTAAATAATCTTTACGAGTATTTTCAGAGCTCATTGTTTACATAGTGTTTTCTAGCCAATTTTCTTTAGATCAATTAGATCATGAACTAATAACGGGTGATGTCGCAGTTACCAGGGGCATACGCGAATGGCTGGGCAATCGATACTGCGCCAGTTGACCTGAAGAATAATGATAAAGACGTAAGTGGCCCCCAGCAAAGTTGTTTGTCCTGATAACATGTCCTCTTTGACCTAGCGCACGCAATGAATACGTTTATTCCTTCTTTATCAGACGTCATGTTTCATCATTGTTTTTAACACTGGGTAAGTAAACAAACTACAAAGCTACTTAAGTAAGAAATACGCCACTATATGTTTGATCAGTGATTTGTGTGACACATGGAAAGTACGCTATTCAATCAGGTAATTTTTGGAGTTGCACTGCACATAAAATTATTCTCCATGGATTAATATACTAATTATAGTGTCTATTTGATATTGATAACTGTATGCCGATACAAATTTTGCCATCGAAAAATTATCTTAATATTAGAAATAATAAATTCATAACATACTGTTGACAAGGTGCCTATTTTTAAATACAATCTAAGGTTTGGGATATATTAATAAAATGTTTAGTACAAGGGTACAAGTCAACAACAACAAACAAATATTTAGTTGTTTACATTATCTCAGTACATAAATTGATCTAAGTATAAACATGTTAATTAGATAAATTCCCTGGCTACTGACTTGATAAGGAAATAAAAATGTTTCAAAATAATTATTATATATACATACTATTAAACTTATCAAATTTCAGAATCATTCTTATAAAATATTTAATTTAAGTTTGGATGCAAGTTAATTTTTTTATAAATGTACAGAATTATGTGCATTTTACTTTCCAATAGTAAAACTGATTATTCTAGGTTAGCAACAGTATTATTATGCTTTAGTTCACAAAGCAATTTCGCACAAAAAATGTATTAAAATTTTAAATTGTTTAAACTTCGACAGAATTTGATTCACATAACAAAAAATTATTTTGATAAATATTATTACTATTAGTTTTGCTGTGCAATACTTTCTTCACTTTCTGGAGAATCTTTAAAAAAGGATTTAAACTTTTTGCTGTTAACTGTGGCTGTCTCCACTTAGCAGAGTCTAATCTGCCTCTCTTGCTTTTATGTTAACATTGATAAATTTTATAAATTCTATGGTATATTCTTCTTCTTATCTGCTCTATATCATTATATAGACAAAACATTACGGAAAAAAATCTTACATGTGGTCTTATCTGCCTACTCATTACCCCCTAGCGCGGATCATTGCTATCAAGGGGTATCCAGGCTTGACCTTTGTCTCTGTCTGTATGATAATGGTCTCTATATAATATGTCTTCGCTGTAAAAGATAACGTCACTTGCTTCTGGCATCTCGCGCGAGTATCACGTACAGATTTACTGAGTTTTAAATTTTTAAATATTCTTTCTATTTGGTGTCCTGATGGCTAAATTCGTGAATTACTGTAATTTCCTGTCTCCAAATTAATTTCTATTTGTGGTTGTGTGAAAAGACTTGCAAGACTATTTTGAAGAATTTTGTTTCAAAAATTTATTCTGGTGGCATACATGTATCAATATACAAACCGGTTCATCCAAAAAATGACTATAACTTTAATGTACCGCGTAAACCCAATCTACTATTCGGACTACTCGGATACGATCTAATTTTTAGAAAACAATTAAAGCTATTTCAATTTAAACGTTTTCTTTGCTATTGGCTTTACGATTTTGATTATTATAAGTTCGGCGTGTACCCAAAAGACATCACCTGATCGCGAGTACATCTTTGTGAAGAATATATATCACAATGGATATATTGGCAAATGTAAGTTGACCCATTCCTAATAGTTCAGAAGTTATTTGGGATCAAAACTATAAAGAAAATGGCTATCGCCAGCAGAATTGGTGTCTATCTTAGCTTGATTTACAGCGGAGATCAAAGTTTATCAATTGCTTCGTTATGTTCAAATTGGTAATTAATGATATTTATATAATTTTTTTTTGTTTTAGTATCACCCGGTGTTCAAAGCGTTCCTCGCTGGCTCCTTTTCTGGCACCTTTAGTACGATACTCTTTCAACCATTGGACCTTGTGAAGACCAGGCTACAAAATCCTACCCAAAATGTTGTTGCGACGACAGTCAGGTAAAACTTCTTGCTTTTTCATTTCTATTTCTATTAGTATTTATTTAGAAAACCATTTTGACATAGAAAAAATTTCTAAGAATCTATCATTACCTTTCAGTGGCAGAATCCAACCCGGCATGATAACAACCTTCGTGAACATTATACGTCAGGAACAAATAATAGGGCTGTGGCGTGGTATGGTACCATCTATAGCCCGGTGCGTTCCCGGCGTGGGACTTTACTTCTCATCTCTCCATTGGTTGAAGACTAAATTGGGGAAGAATAGACAAGATCTAAGTGCCATGGAAGCGATCGCTCTAGGGGTCGTTGCTAGGACTATGAGTGGCGTGGCGTTGATACCAATCACTGTTATTAAAACCAGGTAAGCATGTACTAATAGTATTCTTAGACTATAAAAATGTATAGGGAATAGGTAAATTGGATGGATCATGGTGTCTCTTTCCTACCGGTAATATTAGAAGGCAACAATGTATTCTCTGACTTATTTTATTTAAATGATAATAGTTTTACCGGGATATCAGAAAAATAAAGATAACATAAATACAATTGTGTATTGTGCAAAAGGCATCAAATAGCTATTAAATGTTTGTCTCTATCAATATTATGTCACTTAAATAAACAGGACAATACATTTAATTAAAACACTATTTTGACCGGATTGAAGTTATGTAAATAAAGTGCTGTAAAGCACGCGAAACGTCGGATAAATTTAAAATTATGTTAAATAGTTGTAAATTTATAATAATACATAACTTCAATTCGGTCAAAATAGTGTTTTAATTAAATGAATAAAAGTTATGTTAATCAAAGACAATACTAGAACAATACATGTTTGACTAAATGAGGCTCATAGTTAAATGACAATCGCAAATTACATTATAAGAAAGATACAATTTCATTTAAGATAAAATTTTCAATTTCCAACGTTTACATAAATGATTATTTTTATCTGTATTTATAGACACTAAACAAATATTTAAGAATTCATGGCCACACTCTCTTTGTTACAACATACTGTTTAATTTGAATATTCCATTTCATTGTTATTTTAATCAAATGTAAGTTTAGGTTACTGCGCTTTAAATTTTCGTATCCATTTGAATTATGTAGGGTCATATGATAAGGTATTCTAATGGATGTATAATTACCTTCCTAATGGTTTAATTATCAAAATAATGCGTATCAATCAGATGTTCCAACACCCAACTGGGGCAAACCCATTTCTCTGATTTAATAATTTTTCTTTAGTATGTTGTATTTCTCATTATTTTTGGATTAAATTGTACTTTTTCGGGTGATATCCTAATAAATATATATTTTATTAGAATTTATAGGTTAATTTATAAGTCTGAGTTTTTTTACAATTAAATTACATTTTGTAAAAAAGCTTTTTTATTATATATTTATTATATAAAATTTCAGATATGAATCAGGAGTGTACAAATACAACAGTCTTAGTGGAGCCCTCAAAGCGATATACAAAGCTGAAGGCATTCGAGGTCTCTCCTGTGGCTTAGGACCAACTCTGGCTAGGGATGCACCATTCTCTGGCCTTTATCTCATGTTCTATACACAGTCAAAGCAGGCTGTGCCGAAAGGTGAGTTTTCGGAAAATAGATAAGAAATTAAAAAGAACCTTAATTTTATTACAAATTATACCACACTTACATAGTATTGCACGCGAACGGTTGGCTAAAGATACTTTGAAATATTTATGAATTATGATAAAAATACGTTTCCGTCATAGTTGTTTTAATATAATACATATAAAAATTTGTTTTCGTCAATAAAAAGCCATTAAAAATTAATACTATTTATTTCACACCGCGAATGATGAGTCCAGATATTTTAATAAACAAATTTCATCTTAAGATTGTGGACACAAATTATTTGCAACAGCGCCATCTAGTAGTGAAACGGAGAACTGTTTACATAATATTTCAATTTTGAATATCTTTAATTAAACTACTGTAAAATAATCTGTGTGACAATAATGCCAGTAGTAAGATAGAAATATAAATTTAAATATTATAGTAATCATTAGTATTTAATAAGATTTTTGGTGATTTAAGTACATTTCATTTTAGTCCAATGAGAACATTAAGAAATACATATCTGAGTCTGATTCATTGTTTATTTTAAAGTAAAGTAGGCCCTTGGTTAACTGGAAGCAATATCACCCTAAATTGAACCTAGGCACTAAGGTTATACGCTAATTGCGCAGTACTACTGGCACTATTATATAATATAAAATGTTATTATTTAAATATTTTCAGAATGGCTACAATCTCCGACTGCATCTAGCGGTATCCATTTCACATGCGGCGTATTAGCTGGCATCGCTGCGTCACTTGTCACAAACCCGGCTGATGTTTTGAAGACAAAGATGCAATTGTATCCCGAGAAATTCCCTAACTCATTCAGTGCCGCCATGTATGTGCATCAGGTAGGAAAAATAAAATTTGTTTGTTACCGGATATACATAAATAGATGCGGCCCAGAACATTCCACAGATAAGATAAAAATTTAAAACACATTCACAAAGACTAAAATTAATCGTAATATAGATGGCGCTTTTCTCAAATAGAAACGACTAGAACCTTGGATATGAACCATATATTGTATGCGTAATTACCACATAATCGAAATCGTTACGAAGATATCATAACAAAGAGGCGATTTAGACCCAAAAATCGACTTTTCTATAGAGAAAATTATGGTTCTCAGATTTTTTAATGTTTACTTCAAAATGATAAGCGCAGTAATCACTAGTCATCAATTAGTCCACACGCGGTTAATTAATGCGCAAAAACTTATCGACGTCTGCCCCCTAGTGAGATAAGTTATAATTTGCAATGCTTAAGTTCGATTAGGTTCAAAGTTATCAAAGCGGGTCGTTTACGTGATATGATACTCAAAATATTGTACAATACATAACAAATTCAACCGTAACGAGATAATTAAATATGGTACCGAATTTTATATAATAAATACTTGGGATACCTTAAAACTTCGCTCCCATAGTTAACTCACTGTACCAGGATCCAACTTAACTACAGATAAGACTGGTTTCAATTTAACCCCTCGTGGGATCGATTCTTGGCGAAACGATAATTGAATCATGTTGGTTGTCTCAAAAGGACAGTGGCGTAACAATAGGGAGGCAGGGCTGGCAAAATGCCACGGGCCCCCGACCCAAGAGGGCCCCTGCCCGAGACAAATTATATTCTATGAATGAATGTGTAGTTTCTAATACGCATTGCGCTAGCGTGGGGACTACAGACCATTCCTTCTCGCCTAAGAGAGGAGGCCCATTAGTGGGACAAAAACAACGTGTAATTGAGTACGCTGAAAATCTCGAAGTCCATTAAAATTAAACTGAGTACAACGTGACGATTTTTACTGATAGGGCCCCATCAAAAAAAAATTGCCATGGGCCCCAGATGGTATAGTTACGCCACTGCAAAAGGATCCACTTTTTTGCTTTAAAAAATGGAACAAATGCTGAAATGTTACGCTATAAGCTGCTGTATTAAGTAATTCGTAGATGTGTATCTAAATGCCTGTCTTTTTCCTTTCAGACCTACGGATTTCTGGGGTTCTTCAAAGGAGCAGTCCCAAGAATGGTTCGTAGGAGTCTTATGGCAGCAATGGCCTGGACGGTGTTTGAGGAAATAACTCGATCTATTGGCTTAAAATAAACACTTTTTTGATTTTCCTTAAGAGATGAGCTGGTATATGTTCCTAATTTTTCAAAATTTTTTGGCCCGGACGTGAAGGGGCATTGTTTTATAATTGTTTATTTGTGTTATTTAGTACTGTTTTTGTGTTAGACAGCCTTTAGATAGGGTTTAGCTAAGCTTTATAAACAAAACATATATATAATAATTATAAATTATAAATTTATATCAAATCCAATTGGATGGGACGGTAGAGTTAAGCGAGCCAAATTATTAAAAATATTTTTTTTTTATTATATCATACAAACGAATTTATTATAAATTAACTTAAATTTTGATGTAGTTCCCTAAATATCCGTAGCGTCGCAACCAAGGTAAAAAATACAACAATGAAATCGCGATCTTAAACACATTTCGACCATTATACCTGCCATATTCCAGCACAATATGATTATCTGACCATAAACATATCGTGACCTATATAAACTATTTGGGCACACAGAATTTACTGTTAATAGGACTTTATAATCACACTATATTAGCAAATTTATGAATGAAGATTACGAGTATGTATCATATATTGACACGTTGTCTGATACGATAATAAAAGTCGGGTTATCAGAAATCATCCGATCGATTACGTCACCACAATAAAATAACATGTTTATTAACAAATATATTTAACATTATTTACAATCTTGATCTAAGATTTGTCTCATATAAACTCGATTCCTTCAAATTTAAGGTCTTCAACAAAAGTATTGTCTAATAGCACAGTGCCATCCGTTCTAAATGCTGAAATGTATGTCGCGGTTTTCCCTTCAAATTCTGTTGTTTTCAATGCAACTATTGCTTCGTCATCTGTTCCTGGTATAAATTTGAATGATGAAAAGCCATGTTTAGGCTGGAGTTTTGTTATCTGGAAATGAAATAAAATTTCAAATTCCTACACTGTCAAGATTTAGTAGGTTATGGTGTGTAAAGCCCAAAAACTAATAAAATACCAGCCAAAATGTAGAAATAATAAGATTTGACGACTCATTGGTCTAGTGGTTAGTACCCCTGACTGCGAATCCATGGGTCCCGGGTTCGATCCCCGGCTGAGGCGAACATCGATGTGATGAGCATTTGGTGTTGTTCTTAGGTCTTGGGTGTTTAAATATGTATTTATATGTATATTTATCTATAATATGTATGTATATCCGTTGCCTAGTACCCATAACACAAGCTTCACCAGCTTAGCATGGGACTAGGTCAATTGGTGTGAATAGTCTTTTTAAAAAAAAAAAAAATTTTTTTTTATAATATCACTGTTTCACCATATTATTTTTAATACATACCTGTTTAGCCTTACAACTATTGAAGTTATTGTCAGCAGTTATTAAATAGTTACAACCCATAACTTCATCCCTTGATTCATTATAGGGTTGCTGACTACATCTTCTCGGTAAGAAGTACCATTTCTTATTAATCTCGGACCACATCCCTGATTCGTGTATCATGTATCCTGGCCATTCAATGCCAATGGACCGTCGTATTGTTTTGTATTGATGGACCCAATTTAAATGTTGGACCTAAAAGTAATTAATTGCCAAATTTTAGAATATAAATTGGATTCAAATTCTTTTACCAGTAGAAGGACACATTATTTACATAATAATTATGCTTTATGTTAACCCAAAAATAAAAAGACTTTCAGGGTAGTCAGAAAAAAAAAGTCAGTTTGTGTGTGTGTTTAGGGACTTATAATAACTGTATTCTTTACTAATATCATTATATATATTCACAATCACTTAGTTGCGTTAAAAGTTAAAAGTAGAAATAAAATTAGGTTACTTTTATGATTAGGAAGGCCTGTACTATAAAATACACCTTATAATTTAATCATTGACAAACTTATAGTTGTTATATAATTAAAATGGTTTTTTCAACAAGGTAAAAATAAACTACAATGACACACTTGTGTGCCGACTGTGTCATTGTAGCCATCCTCAGGCCTCTCCCTCTGTTGCTCAGTGTCTTTCTCCTGCATTACATGCTCACAGAAGGAACCTAAGGGAGAGTGGTTCACCCGAATAACTGATACAAGGTTGTGGCACTACTTCTACTATGTTACATAAAGGATTTAATTACCTCTCCATGAATATTAATAGCTTTCACCCACATCGGGTCATATGTCTGAAATTCACCAGAAGCTGTTGTCCATTCTTTGCCCATAGACCCTACATATAGAATTTCATCTTTGATGGTCGCCCACTCCGATTTAAATCCTTTCTCATTGTAGCCATTACCATCTGACAAAATTGCCCATGGGACTACTTTGTTGTTAATTAATTCAAAAATCTGCAACAAAACATTTGTGATTCAACACACACACAACAATGAACACATTGTTGCTTAAGGTTATTATTTAAATATAAAATGTTGTTTAGCATGGCATTTTTATAAAAGTAATTTATGCTTACAAGACTACAATTAATATGTTAGAAAAATAAATAATATAGCTTACCATTCCCGACCTATCATCAAAAGTAAGCAGTCGACCATCAAATACTATCAATTCAGATAATTCCATGCCTCGTCCTTTATGTGAATAAGTAGATGATAACAAAAGATTTGGTGTCCTATCCCATGAAACAGTTACAAACTTATCAACAGGATTGTAACTTAGGTGACCTTTTTTAAGATAACTATTAAAAGTGTAGGCCTTAGCCCCGTTTTTTGAATTTGTGTCCAAATCAGCCACAATTCCTATCCTATATGTAAAAATATCTCCGGAATGTATAACAGGTGAAAGTGGATATGTTCCATTGTACTGTCTTGAACTCCTCGTCCAACGATGTATTACTTGGTCACTGGTCCACCAATTATAATAAAATAACACTATTAAGAAAGCACCTACTAAAACAATTAGTAACATAAACTGAGGTTGTAGTCTCACTGTATTTCCTACTCTATACGTCGCTGGTGTCCTCAAAGCCTTTCGCCAATCGCGAAAACCACGCATTTTACGATCTTCAAATTCGTAATAATCATTCATAACTTCAACATTTAATATTAATTCATCATTTCTCCGGGATTGCAGTCGAAACAGAAAATAATATGTATAATGACTAGAAAATATATACTTTTAAGCACTTTTTATAAAGTACAGGTCATGATAACTTTACACCATAATTTAAACATAAAAGTGGAAATTTAGACATGATTAAATTTTTTAAATATAATAAACTTTTAAGCCAACGAATAAAATACTGCTGACGGAGGGGCAGATGACGATTGACAATTGACGCCATGATTGACGTTGAAGTTTTAATTAAGTCAGAATCGAGAAAGTAGATTATAATATCATTTTAAATCTATTTAATTGTTGTCTAAAGTATGTATTCTTAAAATAATTTAATTATACCTTTATTAAATGTCGATCAAACTTAATTCTAGGTTCAAAAGCTGTCTTAATTTTTTCTGTATGAAGTTTTTCATAATAATTTGACGGCTACGAGATTGTGACTTGAGATAGGGATTATCTATATATATAATTTTTAATATTTTGGCCTAAGAGTTGATTTTATTTTAGTGAACCGAAATTTATTGAAGTAAAAAATTGTAACGTTTACCTCGTTTTACTCTTGATTTAACATTATGTTTAATATAAATAAACATGATTCCATTCCAGAATGAGTTTAAATAAGACCCAGTGTTTTTTTACTATTTTCCTGTATTTTATGCGTATTGGTGAGAAAATGGCAATCTTTATGGCAATGTCTAGCTACAATTTATCAATTATTATCATTGCTGCGAAGAGAAAAAGACCCTTAGGAGACTGGTGGCAAACAACCGAAGTTGATAGTACAAACAGAGACCACAGCTTTTTTCAGCTTTGTCTTGCTCCTGCAGGATTATCTGCCTTATTAAATTAGGTATGTATTTACAATCATTTAACTGCAAATCTAGTGTTTGCCAAATTAACGGTAATCATTATTGTCTTTCTCGATTTTATTATGGTTTAGCCAGAGTTTGTTATTATAAAATTGGTTATATTCTCATTGGCATAATTTTTCTCTATAATCAATATTCATGTGTCAAAGCTTTTAATGAAACTGGCATAATAGCAAATACGTAATAAGAAAATTCAATTTCTATGTCTGTTATTGTTGTCGAATGGAAATTATAGCAATTAATTATCTTTGAAGTGTAGTTTTTATACCACTATTCTATAATCAGTATCAGAGGTGTTCCGGTCGCACTCCTTAAAAATATAAACAGTTTTATGAACTATGTTATTGGAGACTAATTGCAAATATAATAATTAAAATGATGCACGGTCAATTCACAAACGTTCTATGGTACTTGGAATTCTTTGCTTTTGTGGGAGCCTTATCAGCTTTTTTCTGTTTCATATTTTATTTGGCAAAAATTAATTACGTGACATATAATATCCAGTACGATATGCGGCAAAAGTAAGTCGTTATTTCGGTGTTTTGTCACTACGTTACCTACGTTCATAATATAGTAAATATTACTCACCCTACGACTCCAAAAGGGTTTGTTTAATATTATTTCTAAATCAAGGGTGACTATGGACTTATTGAGGTCATGACCTCCTGGTGTCTGGACAGGTTTCACATTTTCACAAATGTTTAATTGCTACTGTAACATTAGTCTAGGATCGATTAGTTCGACATATTTCACCATCAAATATCCAACTTCAGGTGCAATTGAGGTTGTATATGTAGCCATGTACTTGTATTTCTAATTCTTGTTAATTTTATTTTTTGGTGGTTGGTTTTATTGAGACGTTATGTTTATTGTTGCAATTTTATTTCAATAGTTTTATAAATTGAGAATTATTGTTATTCCCCCTAAAAATCTTGCTGCTGTGTATTCTAAACAGTTCAAAACAGGACTCACGAGAGTACACTATTAGTATTATGGATATTTTGCCTTAATTCACCTAATTTATTAAATATTTTTAGGTACATGGCCGATGATACCTGGTTGATTCAAAGTTAGTACAATGCTGAGCCCGGAAACGAAAGTTAACATTTTACTGTACGTTTTGCTATTAAATTATTCAAAGGAACTTTGTTTTAAGAAACTAGAATTTATATTCAATTGCATGCCATGGGTATAAATTAAACCGTTAAATCGTCTTAACATTTGATGTTTTCATAATTTATTTGCAAACTCCAACTCGACACGTGATCTGTTCATTGATATCTTTAAGGCGAGTAGATGCCTTCTGTGCAACTGGCAACAATTACGCCAGGAAACAAACTCACAGTTATGGGGTCATAATAATATACCAGAGAGCATTGTCATAATTGTCTTTAATATGGCGATCTCTTTTCATAGAAAAGACCTCCTTACTCCGTTCTTATTTAGCACCGAATTCATTTAAATATATAACGTATGGCTCTATCCAGTTTTCTATTTAAGGATTAACTCAATTTAAAAAAAATCTATACGACTTAGAAAAATCCCATTAATGTTAATTTCGCTAATGATAAACTATTGCCAAAACCTTGTTAATAACTAAAAATACAAAAGTTAGTCTATGAGCTGTCCTTTTTTTAAAAACAAAACTGGACCACGTTTGGCCACAATCCCACCTGATGTTAAGTGAGATGTGGCCTATTGGAGGGCGTGCCTATCCAGGAGATGCATGTTTAACTGCCGCTCCTTAAACGACTAATTCTGACAAATGTACCTTGGCGTACGCTGTATCATTTGTAATAATTCTAATTATAAAAATATAAACGTGAAACAACTTTTGTTTAATACGATTTGAAGCTTCCACTTACTACATCTTTATTATATACGAGATAAAAATGAATCCCTATTTCCCTTAGTCATGGCATCACGCGTGAACGGCTGGACCGATTTCGCTAATTCTTTTTTGTTGTGTTATTGTCAGGAGAAGGTTCTTATGAAAGAAAATCAAGAAAATTTGAAAATTTAAGAATACTTAACCACCATATTAAGTAATCCTGAGTTTTGTTACGATAGCAAATTTTCCAGTGCATAGCGCTTTTACAATTCAAACTTTTTTGATGTAACCTTATGGCGTTTGACATAACATTGAACAAGCGAAGCCAACGGAATTGATGGAATCGAAATCAACAACATAGAAATGATGCGTTTGACCCCTATCGAGCTGCTTAGTTAATTATACCAATTCGAAATCAATATTCATAGTTAAGACAGGACCACGTCTGTCGGGTCCGCTAGTTATTAATATTTTTAATAAGACTGAAGTCAAATGAGCACTGAGAATCAATTGCTTATCGCCACCCATGGACACCTTCCAGGAGGTACTTTGCTGGCCTTTTACTCTTTACGCTCTTCTCTCGATCCTTGAAATAAATCTTCTTCGAATGGAAAAAATAGCCGTTTTTTAACCTAAGTATTCAAGTGCATTGTTTTTTGTAGACATCAAAAGCTGTCAGCGAGACCCAAAATTAAGATAAAGGAACCTCCCCAGAGACCAGTATGCTGTGACCTTGGCTGCATTTGGTTCTGTCGTCTGATGGGCAGCATTATAACTATAGCCTTATGTTATTACTTCGCTTACACGTTCATATCTGACACTAAACTGAAGTTCGGTTTGTTTGTACCCTAAATTCCAGTAAATAGTTACATATTAAATGCTAACATAAATAATATTAATGTATTTTATTATAAACAGTAATAAGCATAAAAACCTTTAACTGTAATAAAAGCGACTACTAGGATTACATTTATACAAACCACAGCGGTTTTCTAATGTAATATGTTATGATTTTATTATATTATGTAAAATAAATAAATTTAAAAAAACATCTAAACTTAAAATCAGTGGTGCTACAACCCTTAGTTTTAGCTTCAGATTTCTGTTATCTGTTTAGATTTTCCCGAGCAAGTGATAAATGCGTAGGTACGTAGACAGAAATGTTAATTTTGTACAGCTGGGGTCGAACCTACGACCCATATGATGAAAAACGCTCGAGCCACTACACAAAACTGCTCACTGCTTTTTTTGAGCATCTAAACATACAAAATATTTTTTTTGTTGTACAGACATAACAAAACATCTGTATTTAATACTACCATAGACATTTGGCAAAAGCAAATTTCACTTTCCTTACATGAACATAGATTAGTCTATTATTTTTGTCGGCAGTTGTCTACTTTCAAAATCAATTCTTTAAGAGAACAAAGAGGCGTTATGAACTAATTGAAACTAATGCGAATCTAAAAGTGAAAACAAAATTAATGGTAACAAAATTATATTCACTTTAGCTTACACTAAACGTAAGCTAATTCATCATTCCTTAATCTAATCTTAATTGACGCCCCTAGCACCAAATACTGCTATTAAACTCAAAAGTTTACGAAAAGGTAATAAGTCAAATTGAAAGTTTGTGTTCAGGTGTATGGAAAATACTAAGGTAGTACAAAATAACAGTTTTTTTACATTGCCAAATTAATGGTACATAGTAATAGACACGAGAAATTAAATATATATTAATGTATGTTTGATGTACGCTAAATTGTTTCATTGTATTGGATAAAAGATCAACAACTACTCTATATGATCATCAACTATAACCTCTTAGTACAATACGAATACAAGGCCTATGAATTACATTGGCTGGAGACAACTTGAGCGCATGGGCAGTAAAGAAAGCTCACATGTGCCGGTCCAGTAGTAGACCAGTAGGTCTGCCTAGGAACCGCGGAGAGTGGAGAAGGACTTGCTGCAGCTAAAAGCCAGCAAGCAGCAGCCAGCTGGTGGGTGCAGACTACAGTGGTACAGGTCAGGCGTTGGACGTATGTCGTTTCGGAGGCTAAATCACTTATCTGGGTTGCAGTGCCAGCAAATTGAGTGAACTTTACAGTTCACTCAAAAGAGGTTACCCTAAAGAGGTACTGGAATATTTGTTTATTAAACACCTATGTGCAGAAATGGTAATTATAATTAAGAAGATTAAGAAGAAATCTTGGGAACTGCTGAACTATTTAGTAACAATTTAATCACCGTGTAGTATCCTGAGTGGTACATTTGTTTCGTATCCTTGTAAAGAAAGTGCGGACAACAGTTAGTATGAAATATAATAAAACTGCAGTAAGCAGTTTGTTGTACGTTTTTAATGTGTAATTTTTGCTCCAATTTTTTTCATAATTATACATAATTAAGGATTGATTTACAGTAATTCTTAATATAATGGCAGGGATAGTTTTTTTAAGTTAATTTAAGCACATTATTTACTTATTTAATTTATTTAGCCAACAGTTTTTATAAAAATTACAAAACCAAATGTATAATTATTGTTAATAATTTAGAATTGCCATTAACGGCCTACCTATGTACGGTATGAGTGTGTGCGTGTTTGTGTGTGAGTGAGAGAGTATTTACTATTTTGTACTGTTATCATTGTTTTATGCTGCTTATTCTTATGTGCTAACATGCTGGGTTCGATGGAATTTCTACGGTAGTTGTACTTTCGTAGACAGGACATTAGCAGGTCTAACTAATTTCTCTGAAATTCCCTGGTCAGCCTGGATCTCTTATGAGCTATAAGGTTAATCTTTTACATTAAATGTGTCGTTTCTCAAAACGTTGATAGTATTCTAGGTTTGTTTAATATTTAAATACATTTTCACGAAGTAAATCTCGATGACCCGACACTATCTGATCGGTTCCACATTCTCCTTGCATTTTAACAAACAGATTTGGAGTGAACGCGTGACAAAAATAAATATTTGGTCTAGCACGGATGATTTTGAATATTTGAGTTCGACTCTTTGTTTTAGCATTGTTTGAGTTTGTCTCACTAAGTGAAAAGGGGCGGATGGTCCAATTGACGGAACTACAATTATTGTTAGCTACTTATTAGAAGCGTTATATGATATATAGGTAATCTATGTTTGCAATAAAATGGTAAGTGACCGATGTCGCCAAAAATTAGGAAATTTTAGAAACAATTTTTAAGTAATAATTTTTTTTGGTATGTTTTAAACCCGCTCAGGCAAATGTAGCATAGAATCTGTAGAGTCATACGTTGGCAAAACACGTTAATTATAAATCTCTAGACGTTACTTGTATTTTGCAACAAGGGTGACCTAACGCTACGCTTGGGAATGACAGTAACTCACTCGGCACTTCATTTCCAACAATTCGACTATAGTTAGCGGCTCACGTCTTCCGCAGACTACTTTTGTTTAGGCCTTGATTATTTTGGCCTAAATCTTCCTGATTTTATCAGTATAAGATATTCTTAATTTGAATATAGAATGCCTGTTTTTCAACTGATTACAGGGGCATTTAGATTGTGTTAAAATTAATCTTTTATCTTTACATTCATACGGAAGTATTAAAGTACACAAAGATGACTATTTGGTCTGACTTCTATGTCTAGACACTAGAATATCTAGTATAATGAAACAAACACAACATAAATACAATGTTTCGTGAAATATAAAGTAAGTAAAGTACAGAAAAGATAAAAAATATCTACTCAAGTGTTGGTACTTTAAAATTATTTTAAGTGTCATATTTGAAGTGTGTTTACAAACATAGATGAAATGAAATTACCTACATTACATTTACATAAAGTTCAATGAACTAACAAATGTTTAAGTCGTGGAGATGGTTTTACAAATACAACTATGCAAGCTTACAAACAGAGTAATAAAATAACTTTATATTTATATTATCTATGCTAACGACTGCAAATTCATTCGATTGCACTTTCTTTTGCACTTGGGGCTGAATATCTGATACATCTGTTACGTTAGGCACTGGACAGCAGCAGCGCAGCTCTACGTGTCCTTCTGCGATCCTAAAATCCTAACTAAAAATCAAATTATTAATTACATAGGTAAGCAATGAATGTTTCAAAATTAACATTTACTACCAGTTCTCAAACAGGGGCGTAGAACGGCCGAGATGAACTGGCCACTTTATTTAATCACCAAGTATTAAACCTATCTTGGCTCATTGTAACTATGTATATGTTACAAATTAACTAATAAATAATAAATTGTCTATTCTTTCTTGATTTGAACCGCAGATTAGTACTGTATTTGACATTCCTGCGTACGATTCATTGATTTCTAATGTGTGCCATGGAAATCGAAGGACTAAACATATCAACCGTTACAAATATAAGCCATAACAGAAGCAGAGCTTGTATATGTTGATAATAATATGTTTGGAACTCATCGTCGAACTCTTAGACAGATAATATACTGATATCATTATGGGAATAGGGCAGATATACTCGTATATATTTGTCGTTCCTCCGAAATACTAAGACATTTTTTTTTTTTTGGAAATGACTAACGCCTAATGTCTGTATCTAGAAAAGCTAGCAAGCAGTTAAACAATTTTATTATTGGTCCCTATCCCCATATTATACCACCTATATAGGTAATCTGTGGATATTATAATCAGCATGTTGCTATCATTTGAACATTCAATTTCAAATGCGTGTACACATGACACACGCACTTAATTGTATTATGCTCTAATTACAATTACGAGTTAAGACACGCGTTAATTTAGATAAGAAACAAAAAACTAAAAGCATTTCCAACGCAAGCTATTTAATTTTCTTATTACTGATTTCAATCGCATTCGCATTAACAATGCTATATTTTTTAAATATAAGCTATAATTAAAATAATTGGCGTACCTGCATTATGCACCGTAATAACCAGGTAGGTACCTAATAAAAAAAACCTTAGCTCACTTTTGAAAATGCTTCGGTTGGCTTATGATGCAGAATAGTAAACCTACTTTATACACACAAAAATACTCACCTGTTATATATACATGTTTGAGGGATAGAACACTGTATGAGCCTACTGTCAGAATTGCTTATCCTGTATGTGCCTGATGAGTTTTTCTGATCTCCGAAGCATACCCTGTTGTTTGGGTAGAGCTCACGCCGGCAGTCCCCAATTCCACTTATGATTCCGCTGTAATAGCGTTCGGGAAGTTTGACGGATGAATGTAAAAGGTTCTGTTTAGGTTTTGTTGTAAAGAAACAAGTTTTTTGTATTTGTATTAATCATACAATCTGTCTTTGCGACTATAGGTTGAGTGCTTCTTGGTAAAAAAAATAAGTAATTAAACATTAGAATTTTATTTATTTCTGAACAGTGTTCGGATCTGCAAAATACGAAATTCTCGCTGTACTTGTCGTCATTGAACGTTTGAGGAAGTTCAATAGCTGAATTCTTGCTCTTCTAATTCTTCTTCTTTCCGAAATAATACAACTTGGAATCCTTCAAGTAAAGAGCGTAACAATTATGCATTGGATTTGCATTCAAAGTTAAAATAAGATTTTACTTTAATATGAGAGTAAAAGATCCTATTATGTATGGCAATATTTTATCAATAAAATTATTTTCATCATAACTTGTATTTTCAATTTTACTAATTGTTTGCGTTTTACATTTGTATAGTTTTGGAAAACAAAACACCGTTTTTAGTTTTTAAGTAATCTCAAGGCGACATTTAAGTTGCGATATTAAGATATTTGCCGTCTAGTGGACAGTTTTTATGTTAGTGACTTTACATTTATATAAAGAAACCACTTATCCGATTTACTGTTACCTAAATAAGTAAAAAATCAAGTACTTGCTAATCATGACACACAATGTAACAATTTTTAATTTGTTTACACAAAAAACATCTCGACGCCTTATCTAAATTAACATCATCTGTTTGACAATTTTTCTTGAATAGCTGTAACAAAAAGCAAATAAAGCACTCAGCGCATGACTATATTGTATAAAGAGCCTTAGACATACATTTTATCGAAAGATATCAAAACTTATAAAGCAAGCTTTAATTAATGATTGCTAATATTGTTTACGCGTGATTAGCGATTATATTCTAGAATATGCACCTCTCATTTCTTATATAAAATGCTCGAAATAGATCGATCAAGATTTCTCTTAAAAAACGGTGAATGGATAAGATATTTATTTTGATATAATGCCTTGTCTAACCAAACATTACAAGGCATCTTATGACCAGAGCTTTAGAGCCTTAAGGGTCCATATGACTGTACTCTACCCTAAAATCTATTTGCGTAGCGAAAGTGCGAGCAACCCCTGTGCACAGTATAAACGCGCGCAATGCACGTTGCGCGTCACTCGCGATTTGAGCGCGTCGACGTGCGCGCGGTCATTGACGATTATCCGTGTCTTGTGTCAGTGAATTTGAATTTAGAAGTGTTTTTTTTCTTCCGGTGCGATCTGCCTCCGAATTTCCGTAAGTGAACTTTGCGTTTTTTGAAATATTTTATAATAAAATAAAACACAAAATCTTGTTAAATATTTAATATATATATTTTTATTTATACCTTATAATGAAGCAAAAAAAATATTATAGAAAAAAGTTGATTAAAGTTGCGAGAATGTTTTTAATTTGTATATTTTAATCATAGTAAACTTTATTACCTTTTGTAAAAAATATTCCCACTATAAAACAAAAATAAAACAACTATGTATCAAAATATTTGCTCCCCGCAAAGGTACAATAAACCAATAAAAATAGATACATTAATTTCAAACTGTACTGGGAGCGTGTTTCAGCGAATCTGCATTTCATTCGAGTTCAAATCACCTTATTTAGCATATCGTAGCGCACCAAGAATTATTACTTCTAGTTAATTATTCTCTGCAGGAACGGAACATATGAACTAAATACTATTAAGCTATCTATTCCGTGGTCGCATTACGATGTAAGTAATGGTTGAAGATTTGTCGCTTTATGAGTAAAAATCCAATGAATGATAAGTTGGTAACACCTTTAACATAAATTCTGTGGTCTTGCTACATCAATAAAACTACGAGGTATCTCTACCTAACAATAAATATAGTTATTAAGCAATAAAACAATGTATTTTCAAATTTATGATAGAACATATTTCCAATGTTCCATTTACGAAAATAATCTAAAACAGTATCGAAATAATGCGATGAAATGCTGCCAGTATTAAAGGTACACAGCCACAGGTACCAAACTTTTAAAATTTGTTCTAATTTTTTATTATTATTACTATGTACGTTAAGAATATCATGGATACTGTATAGAGTTCATTCATTATTCAATTTATTTTCCTTTGATCGACGTTTATGTGTTGCCATTAGCGTCGATTCGTTACGACGACTCATTGAATTCGATACGTGAGAAAATGCAAAATTAAAAATTTCGCATCGACAATCTGTCATACAGATGATGTCGAATAATTTTTGACAGAATCTGGCGATACTTTCACGGAAACGCGCGTAAAACGAATCCATTACCGAAATGGTAACGTGAAACGAATATGTCTAATTCGAATTTTCATTGAATCGATTATTGATTGTCATTTTATCGTTAATATTTTGACGCTTTCGTTTTAATTCGATGATTATGAGTGGCTTAACTCGGACCGTTATAATTGTTTATACAGTTTGAGTGTTTTGGTATCGAAGTATGTACAACGTATATAAATTATGAATGTGTATTAAAAAATTAACTTATACTAAATACACAAATCTAAAAAGATAACTAATCTTGGTAAGGACATTACTTAAAGGCTTAGACGGAACATATTACAGAAAAATAGGGAATTTATAATTTAAAAAAAATCTGGACTTTGCGGGCCATTGAGATTGAGTACTTAACTTACTTTTCAAATTTTGTATGAAATATGGCAAGTCATTAAAAAATCCAAAAAATACCTACATAAAAAATATTTGTCTTCGTTTCCTTGCACTTATTTATTATTATTATTATTTTATTGCTTTGTGATATTTTAGCGAGACTAATCTAAAGTTAATATTTAGGTTAATAAATTATATGTTTGATTTAAATTTAACTATTAACTCTCAAGTGAATTTTGTTCAATAAGATGAACTACATGGCCGTGTGTTTGAATCTTATCAAGTAAAATGTTTTAGTTTTTTTTTAAAGACAATTCACACCAATTGACCTAGTCCCATGCTAAGCTGGTGAAGCTTGTGTTATGGGTACTAGGCAACGGATATACATACATATTATAGATATACCTAAAGACCAAGACCTAAGCACAACACTAAATGCTCAGCCAGGGATCGAACCCGGGACCCATGGATTCGCAGTCAGGGGTACTACCCACTAGACCAATGAGTCGTCAAAGGCATAAAGTTTAGAAGGCATTTTTAACATAGGGTAAGAAAAAATATACCGATGACGCAATATAGCCCATTCAAAAACACTATTCGCTAATAAAAAAAAAGAATATTGTTTTTATGTCTCGCAGACATTTCCGCAATACTCTGCAGTCTGCACTAATTTCTATGTATGCCTCAGGATCATCTGTAACGGTGATATTTTATCACTAGTCCGTGCAAAACCGTATCACGAAGCGAGTAATGGGTCCTGCCATTATTAAATTCTATTTCTATTTGTGGAAATTGCCAGTGATAAATACATTTTATGCGACAAGCGTAATCGAGCGATTTTCATACTTTAGGAATATTCAATATATAAAACTTCTTTATACAGACTAGAGTAGTTGACTGTTTCTTTGACATTTGACAGAAGATTTTTTAAGATTTTTTTTGGCATTGAGATGGACAGGATTATCTCTAGGATGTTTTTCGTAATGAATATGGGCTATATTACACCAGTCACTAAATGGATTTTAGTTTCACGCTTAAGACGTTTGAGACCTGATAAAATCATCTTAAAAAAATCTTCACAATCTATATTCCCGGGATTTGAGCGCACAGCTATTTTTTGAATAAACCGTAAGGTTATAAACGCAGTTTGTCTACCACGATGAAATTATTGATCTTTCAGATTTCAAATAAAATATCCGATATTTGCATTCTTTCGATCGTTTTAGTAATTTTTTGGTGCAGAACGGCGAGACGTTATTCAATTATGACCCCAACTGCATTCTAATAAGATTGTTGAGGTATACAATAACTTGAAAGTTGCTTAGTGCAACGTGATTGAATCTAAAACCCATCGCATTAAGTTATGACTAACTCTCTATTTGAAAATTAAATTGTATCTGTTTTATTAAAGTCTTTGAACACTTGTAAATTTTTACGATTAAACTAACTTATGTGTTATAAAAACCAAATATAATTTTAATTATATTAGATACAGGTAACACTTACAAGTTTCATCCTGGCAATGTCATAGACAGACAAAGTATAATGGAAACGTAAAAACGTCTGGCAAAAAACTGTATAGGTATTCTTTACTTGTTTTTCCTTTAATTTAACGCTAAGCTATATTGGTTCCCGTCTGATACGCAAATTCCCTGCATTTTTACGTTTTTACGTAAATTTAAAGTAAGTATTGTTAACTTTACAAAAACAACAACAATTATTTATGTTCTCCCATATAACATTTGAAACAAACAATACTATTACAATTAAGAAGGTATTGGGAGACTGGTTTCCAAGCCAGTAAGAACCTATGATATGGATAACGAGGCTTCCATTCCACAGCAAAGTCATACTGAGTCATAACAAAAAGTACATATATGAGTATGCAAACAAAATTTAAAGTTTCTAATAAAGAAAAAAAAAAACAATCAAAACACAGAGATTACTACAGAAATAACGTTGCATGGGTTTATGTGAGTGTGTGTGTGTGTGAGTTTTATATATAATTTAACATTTCTGAGTTGGAAATTATGAAGAGTTCATAAAAAACATCCAAAAAGTCCAAGCCAAGTCTTATATTGAGCACAACATTATTTAATTTCCTTACCCCGAGTTACATTTTCTCCCAAATTAATTATCAAGATAAGTCAGTATCCGGAAGCAGTTGTAATAAGTTTTAAGACCTCGCATAAATAATTTTACAGCTAGTAATCACAATATCGTTAGATAAAACATAACATATATAAAACTGGCAGTATTTGCGTAGAAATCGTTATAAGAACATCTGTCTATATGTTTCCTAACGACCCAATTAAATAAGTTTTATGACCCTGCATCAATTCTCAGTGAGGTATGCAATACTCATGATGTTTTTACGTTTATTATTAATTTACTTATAGGTAAGTAGTTAAGTGGCGTTGTGGGCCCGATAGAATGCGAGAGCGACCCTGGAGCCTACGTAATGCGGATTTGTTGGAACTACTCGAGGTGGTTTTAGACATAGACATAGACATAACATTTATTACAAACGAAAACACACACACATAAACACACAAAATAACAATACTTAAAGAAAAAATAACATAAGACATAAAAATTAAAATTAAAAATTCCCTTTTG
The DNA here is from genome assembly GCF_905475465.1 of Pieris napi. Lineage (NCBI taxonomy): Eukaryota > Metazoa > Arthropoda > Insecta > Lepidoptera > Pieridae > Pieris > Pieris napi. Next base: position 6,999,102 of record NC_062238.1, on the reverse strand, counting down.
CCATTCGGTTCGCTTCCAGTGTGCAATGGGTGTGTACTGTGGTTGTAATTGGCCCTGGCTCAGCATTATGCTGAGGAGCAAAAAGTTCAAAGTGGGTATTGCTCACCCAGTCTCTGAATAGCAGGAGTGTATGGATCGAGCCCCACACACACACCTGCAGCTTTCGGGGCCAGAGATTGCGCAAATGTGTCTCCACCTCGGTACCTCTTGTGCTGCTACACATGTCGCCCTTGTGTTTAACATAAATATGTCAAACCTAATACGTTTTTGACATGCGGCAATCATATTTAACGTTTGTAATATGTATGTTGTTGGATCTAAGTCTTGACTCTCCAACACTAAAATATACAGTGTCGTATTCCCTATTGGACGAGATTTGAACACACTTCAGGGTTTCGAATCACGTTTAACCACTAATTTAACACGGCTGAAAGATTATGACCAAAAAAGTGATAAGTGAAATCGAAAACATAATATGAATCTACAATCAAAACACTCTCACTAGATTAATATATCAAAAATATCATTAGTACGTTTCAAGAGATTACTTCCGGCGTCGTTACCATATTAAGAAACCACGGTGTGCAAAAACTAAACTCAAAGGAAAGTTAAACATGATCCAACATAAACCCGAATTATGTCCACACGCAATACAAAAACACGCTTTTTCCGGTATGGTACTAATAATCATAGCAGCTTCAATTACATGTATCACTTTCGCTGGATTTATGACTTATGACATTGATTAGGAAGATCTTTATTAACTTTAAGTGCGTGTAATTTGATTACTACCGATTTGTTAACAGACTGAAAATACAGACTCACAATTTGTGTAAGTTTCCTTACTTTAGATACACTATAATGAGCAGTGTTTGCTTAGAAGCTTCAATGTACTCTCTTCCCTGGAGTCGCAGGTTCGATCCCTGGCTGTGCACCGTGAAGAAAACCGGCATGCTTTAGACCCAAAAAGTCGACGGCACAGGTTGATCACCTATTAGAAATAAGCACGCAACAGATACAGAAATCTAAGGGCCAGACCTAAAAATAAGGTTGTAGCGCCATTGGTATATAGATACATTTAAAACCAACATACATTGAGGAAAATACCATAAACATAATTCTTAGGAATGATTAAAAATAAATGACATATGCGTAACATGCTGACATAATTGAAATCGTATTTTCTCTAGCTACGTATTTTTCTGCTTTATGTATTAATCTACAATTGATTTATATACTTATTGTATACCATTTTGCTTTATTAGAATCTTAATTTACCGGTAAAGTATGTATATAATAATTTAATGATTATTTTAGGCCGCAAATAAGCTACTATTTCAAATTAACGAACATTTCAAATATACAAAAATATTGTTTGACAAGACATTATGTTGGATTATCAATGTTTGGAGTCTATCGGCCGAAGTGTATTTTGTTAAAAAGAAGAATGAAAAGAACGAATGCTAGGTATATGAAATAAATATGTAAGAAATATAACCTTTGAGACGAGGTGTTGCATAATTATGTTCTCAATTAAGTACAACAAAGGTGGTGAAAGTATTTGCATTGCGAATGGTATTTATCGCCTAATTACACTTGCGAAAATTAATGCGGCACGGTGACTCTCTCCCATGTGGTTACCCACAGATGACTGTGTAATTGGCTGAACTTTGCTTTCATTTTTATGCAATATTAGAAGAAACTTTTAATGTTTGCCCATCGTCCGTTTTGATGATACAAAAGTTAGTAATCGTTCATACTTTTTTGAATATAATGCTGACATGATGTTTTTTATGGTTAGAAGCCCGTCATGAACTGAATACGCCTAAACGCTTGCTTTCTTTAACAATGCTTAAAGAAAGTCTAACCAATAATCTTATTAATAGGTTTTCCAAACATTTTCTATTCGTATTATAAATACCTTTTAAAATTGTTACAATTGTCTTTAATTACATATAATATAGTAAATCGCCTTCTTATTTCTCTGAAGCCGATGAGGAAACTAATATGGTCGGTAAAATACGTAGAGCAGTGTTGGCCTATTGGCTTCAGCGTGCGACTCTCATACCTGAGGTCGTAGGTTCGATCCCCGGCTGTGCACCAAAGGAGTTTCTTTCTATGTGCGCATTTAACATTTGCTCAAACGGTGAAGGAAAACATCGTGACGAAACCGACTTGTCTAAGACCCAAAAAGTCGAGGGCGAGTGTCCGGCACTGGAGGCTGATATCCTACTTACCTATAAGATTTAAAAATGATCATGGAACAGATTCAGAAATCTGAGGCCAAGACCTAAAGAGTTTGTAGCGCCGCTGAGCCTTTTACATATGTATATACTGAATATTATAATATTATAGTTGTTGTATTTCTAAAGAACATATAAAGATATACCAACGATATAATAGACAATAGAGATTACTACAGATAACTTAATTTCACACAAAAGCGTATGAATCATAATAAAAAATTAAGAATTCGTCATCATTTCCGTAAACAAAAGCCATTTAAAACTTATTTTCAGTATTAAATATTATTATATTTAAAATTTTATTAAATTATGGTCTTCAAGCGATAAGAAAAATACAGAGTTTTAACGCTTAATTAAATTGTGCATAAAAAATTACAACAGAATTAAAGTATGGCTCATCATATTGTTAGTTTTTAATTATGACAATTATTTTGCGAGAGTCTTTGTTCGTTCATAATAAGATATCAGACGATTATCTTAAGACAAATCTTGAGATAAAATAATAAAAGTGCTACTGTACGGTCGATGACGCCGGCTCCTCAGCAATTATGTGTTTATAAAGAACACAATTGACTATAAAAATATTTAATAAGCATTAATTTAAAGCTAAAGATTTTTAAGGAAATTTTATCTTTTCTAACTTTAGGATGTTATAAAGTATGCTTCTTTAGTAACTCAAATGTACTGAGCATATCGAATCATTTAATAAACTGTGCTAAAGTATTAGTATAACTCTTGTTTCTATACCAAGTCGTCGTCATTATGTCTTCAATTTGTCTTTAAAAGTCAAATGCGATTTCAATAACATCAGCTTGTAGTATAAACCTCTTGTTTATATCATAACCGGACCGGTTAAAAAGTACAGAAATAAGAGGCGGACTTATTGCTGTTTGATGTATTGTATTTTAAATGCTATAGTAGTTATTAATTATAAAGCATTCTGTTTGCCTAATGATTAATTAATTAAGGTCAATTAGTAGAAGATTTCATTGTAATGCCCGTTGGCACGCTTCTTTAACTATATAAAAGAACTACGATACCCGGCCACGCGTTGCTGAGGCTAAGGTTTTGGTTTTTTATATTACATAGTAGTAAACTATTCAAGGGAAACGGTAGGAGAACACCAGTCATGGGGTTCTTGGTTTTTTGGTGGCTATGCCATTAAATTGTAGCTTAGTACTTTCAACACAGGTCCATCTGTTAGACTTGTGACTGTCAAATAATAAACAAATAATTTGCAATTAAATAATATTCCGGGTATAAATTGAGATGTAAGCTGTCCTATCTTTTAAGTTAAATCAAACTGCACACGGTGTGCAAATTTGACTGAAATCGGTTGAGTTGTAGTACAAACAACGTGACGAGTAATTTATATATAATATTCAGATAAATGCCTTTTTCAATGTTAACATTTGACTTCACACAACATTTGGGGTGTGACAACATACGTATAAGCAATATAACGTATAAGGTTTCTTAAAGCTTTGTTTAAAAGATTAATGAATAATTTACTTGATACATTCTAAATCCATCCAGAGTGAATGAACACTAATAGTATCTATTTTCTGCGGATAAAAACACAAAACAGGCTTAGCGCACCTGCTCTGCCATCTACGGCGGGTTGAAATCAACATCATCCTAACGATTGGTTTTGCGATGGATTTTTTCTACACGTAAAAGTGAAAAGACGACATTTCCTGACTAAGCGTGGATAGAATAAACATTTATTTATGCTAGAGTTGGTTAAGTTAGATAGACGTTTTAATAATTCTGGGATTTTAAGATACTGTCTAATTATTTAAATACATTTTATCGTGTAATTATAACTCTTATCTTTATAAGCGGATATTCTGTTAACTTAATATTAAGTATTGCACTCTTTTTTGATATCCGAGGAGGAAATGTCTTCGCGCATACCTTCGAAAGTAGCAGGGTATGTGGGACCTACACCAGCCTGTGCTATCCAGAGATTACGTTCTTATAATCCACCAAACCACCTCAGATAGTGCCAGGCCGAGTTAGATAGGATCTCGCATTACCGGGGTCTAAACAGAAGTTTTTGTTCCCAGTTTTGACGTAGATCTCTTAAAACCCATAGCGTCGGAGTTGTATTTCGTTATCGCGTACAAACTCCATGTTCACTACGGAATTACTATTAAGTGTTATAGAGTGCCGGCGTAGTTAGCTTGAAGAAAAGATTTGCGCGCGATGCTGGACTGTGAATAAATTATTACTATAATTTTTTCTTCCGGTACGATAATTCTATCACAGCGTATCATAATATCGCTAAGAGTCATCAATTTTCTCAGGGATTATGGAGAGCGTGGGATCGTCCTTAACTCCAGGGAATCAGTTTAATACAATTGTATTATCAAGCTTTGAGGTTTACGACACCGAAAAATCGTATGAATAACAATTGTTTTCATATGCAAAGATGTCGTGACGGGACATCGATAGAAACAAATTATAAGGACGTTAAAAATCAATAAAAAAGGTCAAAATTTCGATAAAAAAAGGTCTATCTTCAGTTTATTTTTTTAACATTAGGCCCCTAATAGCCTATCAGGCAGATCTATGGCCGAAAAGCATAAGGGGAGTTTCAACTCCTCTTTAATAAAAAGGGACTTTAATTGCTTAAACTAGATCTGATAGGCTTGGCGTCTCCCAAATACTCCAGAAATATCCTAATAATATTTATGGGCGAGTTGGAGCCCACTGGCCGGCGTGACCCGCGTCACCTCTTGTCCTATTAATATCTGTCAAATTTGACTATTCTATGGCAGAATTTTTCCACCTCCGATTTATGCTCGATATATTGTCGAATAGCCCATCCCGGGATACCACCGTTTGTCTTCAGTATCTTACGTATGAGGTGCATAGTTGAATAACATAATAAAAATAAATACTAAACATATACAACAACAATAAATAAAATCAAAACTAAACAATACATTACTAATAGTAAACTTTGTAAATCGCCTTCCGTTACAAATATATTTGGTAAGGAAATTGTAATTAGTAGCGTGTGTAGAAGTAATTGACACATTGTAATGGAACTAGATGGCATGCGAATACTTTCCACGACTGTTACTCGATGGCGTGCTCGTTGACAAAAACACGAATGTTTTTGAAGGTCATATTGAGATAAACGTTTTCTTTATAAAACAGGGCCTAAACGCTCACCTAAGTTATGTGATAAGTGCATATAAATACTTACAATGGCAGGAGTCTCGCGAGTACGTTGCCGGCTTTATAAGAATTTTAAGGTTTTTAAACCTTTTGAAGTACAAGTGCTGTAGCGATATTCATAAAAAAACGTTTATTATAAAACCATTAGTAGAACACTTTAGGAAACACTGTTAAACGTTTATTAAGTTAGTTATGTAAGTGAAATATTGAGTTTTATCATTTTAAATAATAACAATATTTTAATTTTTTTTCTACCTTCTATATTATTAGTATTTTCTCGTTGGTTTAAGCATATGTACTAAACTCATAAATAAAATTATAATCTATTTTAAATAATAAAATATATTGTTTGTTTAGGGAAAGAAATCTACAGATATCTTTGTTGAAAATTGAATGCTACCTTATTTTTGGTATAGGACATTTTTATTCTAATTAATTTTTGTTTCCATCCGGATAATTTATTACCTTTATATAATTAAATTACTTTAAAAAATACGATTTTGTACGGTTACGGTACAATTACAAGACAATATAGTATGACGTGTGCGTTATAATAGAATCGCAGTTGTTCAAACTATTCGATCGTTATTTTATTGCTGAATTGAAACAAGCTGGCCGTGTGAACTTAAAATTTAAATATCCGTAACGTGCGCGTGATGCGTTTTATAAAACACCTAACTGTCTCACACGTCTGATGTGTGGTCCAAATTACGACGGGCTTCGGTAAGTATTAAAATGGTCAAACGGAAATAAAGAAAAAATAAATAATCTATATATATAAAAATGAAACCCGTTTTCCGTTGGCACGACATAACGGCTTGACCGATTTGGCCAATTATTTTTTTATAATATTCTTTGAAGTACGAGGATGGTTCTTACGGAGAGAAAAATTTAAAAAAATTAGTGAAAAAGTCTAAAAACAACACTTTTCTATATTCCCATACAAAATATTCGTAATAATATTTAATGGCAATTTGAACTTTAATACCATATCATAAAGTTCAAGTGTTAGTGGAGGGGTTCCGGGAAGGTAAATTTTTATTTTTTGTCATAATGTATATGTTGTATTATCAACTTTCTTTTTTTTTCTAGCTAGACCGGTGTTCCGAATAGCAGAATAAGTATTTAAAAAAATAAAGAATCGACTGTTAGGCGGTACGATGTTCGCCAGGCCAGCTAGTAGTTTAAAAAAACTAGAACACACGCTTTATATAGAAAAATAAACTAAAAAACAGAAAATAAATTTTAATAAATATTAATTAAGAACAATGTAAATAATTCCTAGGTTGCTCGATAAACGAAAAATATGGCACATAGCGCCCCACGCTTTTTCACAATAATACCAGTATTTTTTGTTCATTACCATTTTCAGCCTAAATTAGGAATTATTTACATTATTCTTAATTAATATTTATTAAAATTTATTTTCTGTTTTTTAGTTTAGTTTTCTATATAAAGCGTGTGTTCTAGTTTTTTTAAACTATTATTTATTTTTTAATTTTTAGTTAATTTTTTTCATTTTTTTTTCGGATTATTGCATTGTCATCGATCTTTGACAGGCGCGCAAAGTTTGAATTAAATCTGTCCGTTGAAAGTGGGTCAAAATCGAGTCCGAAGGAGTCGGTTACATACATACATACAGGTGAAGCTAATATATAAAGCGTGTAAAAATAATGAACCAACTAGTTGAACATAGAACGTCGTTTGAACAATTGTATGTGAAATTGAATAACGAAAAGATAATAAAAAAATCTTTGGTAAGTTACGTAATATAATTATTGTCAATATTAATTTGGTTACGAGATAAGTTCATTTTATTGTTCATCACTAGTTGGAATAAAAACTCTATTGTGTCGAAAGTGCTTTTGATAGTTTCGTCATGGTAATTTAAAAAAAAAATCATTTTGTACGATTGCAAAAACTCCGGATTTTTTCGTGAGTGACCCCGATACGATATATAAGGTTTGAAAAAAACTCAGCATTTTATTTAAAGCTTTAAATAAAATGCTGTATAGTTCCGATTTTTTTCAAATACCATTGTTTTTTTTAAATATTTATAGTTTAATAACGGTGAATTACAATAGAAATATAATATACAATATACATATCATGTAGGTGAAGAAAATCAAGAGGGATATAATCTGAACCTTTTTTGTAATACCGTTCCCGATATCAAGTTTCTAGTTTTTGCACTTACGTCTCTATGCACTGTCCTTGCTAATTAGCTCACTTACAAAGTAATCTCCATACTTGTGGAATGTTATCAACCTCAAGATTATCATGTTGGAAACGATGAACTGATTGCTATTCTGTTATGATATGCGATAATGTTACAGATTTCTTTTTGTAATGAGATAGGGGGGCAAACGAGCCTACGGGATAGCCATAAAAGGCACCACAGCCGATAGCCACCTATTTTAGCCACCGATAGCTTACTCCGTTGCCGGCCAAAGGAGTAAGCTCTCTCTTTAAATAATACGAGTTCGTATCTGCCAGGGGACCACCAAGCCCTTCACCGGGAAGCGTTCCACAGTTCGCTAGTTCCCAAAAGAAATGCCTAGTATGAACCGTGAGACTTTTAGCCGTTACGGTGGTACGGAAGAAGTCTGGAGTTATTACAGCTCGTACGGTGATGAACGATTGCATTTGTTTCTGGTAATGTAGTATGAACTTTTTTCGCCTGTGTTTTGTTTTTTAGTTTTCGTGAACAATTAATTACAATGGCTTTGAGTTGTAGTAACTTGGACCACACAATGATGAATTAACAAAACACAGATTTTATAATTAACGACGCGTAGAGCGAAGACAGGGCGGAACAGTTGTAATACTAGTGAAAACATTAATTACATTTATCTTTATGTTCGTATGTGTGAACTCAATGTGTAAGCGAGTGAAACCGTAGTACGTGGCTAGTGTTACGGTATCTCGGTTTATATCAAGTTCGATAAAATCACAAAAGAAAAGTCGTAACTTCGTTTTGACAGAATTAGGTTAAATAACGTTTGCATTTTATTATAACCATTTCCATGAGAAACATAATTACCTTAATTGTTAATGAAAATTATGCTTAACCGAAATTTTTAATAATTTAATGATATGTTATTTTAATACTCTTAAAATATGGAGCTAAGCAAAGATTATTATCACAACACTTATTTTAGTTTCGCAATAAGTTGGTAAATAGATAGATCGAGTATATAGTCTTTCACAATTTACCATAGAGATTTATTTATTTATTTACCCAATTATATTTATTTTTAATTTCCCCTATATTCGAATAACATACGGCTGGCTGTTGGGTTGGGTGTTAAACACCACCTCACGTTTTTGACGATACTAATTATCTAGGAGTGTCCGGGGGACCTTCATTGGAACACCTCCAAGTGAGTTTTGCTCCGGAAACGCGTCTTAATATTTTTATAAAAAATTTAAAGTTTTGTGTAATGTATTAAAATTTGTAAACAATCCGCCATTTTCTACTTTTCTATTGGTTATAAGTGATGTGACGTTCACTTAAAAAAATCGTGTTTTTAATTTATCGATTGTTAATAATCGTTTTATTTATTTATCGATTATTTCCTCATTTTTGAAATTTAAAGTTATAGAATAATCAACATTGAAATTAACCTAATTTCGTGTTGATAGATTATAGTGTTCTGAAATTTTTTGAAATTATCGATACCTACTCGTCTGTATTTTCTAATTAGTACTTGTATTTCATTGTTTGCAACTTTCTATATTATTTAATTTTTACTAGAATAAAGTGTTTACTTTAATATCCAAAAAGTACCCAAAACCGAATCAGAGCACCCCACTATCCACGTGGTCTTGTCTGTCTTACCCCTAGAGTGTATATAAATAATCGGAGGCGCGGAGGAAGAGCAGCCCCCACCCGCTGTAACAAAGCACAGGCATTATGAAAGCTGTAGCGGCTGAGGCTGGTCGCCGAAGGCGACCAAAAAGCCGAGGTTGCGGAGGCTTGAATAAAATGCCTGTGCTTTGGTACGCAAGGGTGGAGGGGCTGCATTTCCCGTAGCGCCGGAGCTGTCCACAAAAAAATTTTTATTTAGATTGGTTAGGTTAGAGTTAGTATATGAATATTTGGTCGCCGAAGGCGACCAGGACGCCGAGAAGCCGAGGCTTGAATAAACAATTACTATTTAGATCGGAGCTGTCCACAAAAACAAATATTATTTAGATTGGTTAGGTTAGAGTTAGTATATGAATATTTGGTCGCCGAAGGCGACCAGGACGCCGAGAAGCCGAGGCTTGAATAAACAATTACTATTTAGATCGGAGCTGTCCACAAAAACAAATATTATTTAGATTGGTTAGGTTAGAGTTAGTATATGAATATTTGGTCGCCGAAGGCGACCAGGACGCCGAGAAGCCGAGGCTTGAATAAACAATTACTATTTAGATCGGAGCTGTCCACAAAAACAAATATTATTTAGATTGGTTAGGTTAGAGTTAGTATATGAATATTTGGTCGCCGAAGGCGACCAGGACGCCGAGAAGCCGAGGCTTGAATAAACAATTACTATTTAGATCGGAGCTGTCCACAAAAACAAATATTATTTAGATTGGTTAGGTTAGAGTTAGTATATGAATATTTGGTCGCCGAAGGCGACCAGGACGCCGAGAAGCCGAGGCTTGAATAAACAATTACTATTTAGATCGGAGCTGTCCACAAAAACAAATATTATTTAGATTGGTTAGGTTAGAGTTAGTATATGAATATTTGGTCGCCGAAGGCGACCAGGACGCCGAGAAGCCGAGGCTTGAATAAACAATTACTATTTAGATCGGAGCTGTCCACAAAAACAAATATTATTTAGATTGGTTAGGTTAGAGTTAGTATATGAATATTTGGTCGCCGAAGGCGACCAGGACGCCGAGAAGCCGAGGCTTGAATAAACAATTACTATTTAGATCGGAGCTGTCCACAAAAACAAATATTATTTAGATTGGTTAGGTTAGAGTTAGTATATGAATATTTGGTCGCCGAAGGCGACCAGGACGCCGAGAAGCCGAGGCTTGAATAAACAATTACTATTTAGATCGGAGCTGTCCACAAAAACAAATATTATTTAGATTGGTTAGGTTAGAGTTAGTATATGAATATTTGGTCGCCGAAGGCGACCAGGACGCCGAGAAGCCGAGGCTTGAATAAACAATTACTATTTAGATCGGAGCTGTCCACAAAAACAAATATTATTTAGATTGGTTAGGTTAGAGTTAGTATATGAATATTTGGTCGCCGAAGGCGACCAGGACGCCGAGAAGCCGAGGCTTGAATAAACAATTACTATTTAGATCGGAGCTGTCCACAAAAACAAATATTATTTAGATTGGTTAGGTTAGAGTTAGTATATGAATATTTGGTCGCCGAATTTTCAATTATTTGTAATATTAAAATCGAATACAAAAATCGATTTTCACTTTTAAAAAAATCGATTATTTTTCACATCCCTATTAATTTTATAAACTTAATCGGCCATTTTGAATGTGGTTTATGCTAGACTAGCGGTAATTAGTTTTACAGTGCAAAGTTTACTTTATAAATCCGTTTCTTTTTTATTTTCACGTGAAAGTGCGTTATTTTATTTGCATTTTTTGAAACTTGGCTTTACATACATAATCAACACTGATTTCTCGCGATCATTTTCAGATTTATAGTGATGGCGTCTACAAGTTCTACTCGTGAAAATGATTTTGAGGACGATGGGTCCGTTGTGAATCGTGACTTGAATAGTGAGGAAGTGGTCTCATTGTGGAATCTGATTAGATTATATAAAAAATTAGGTACCAATGAGCAGTGTGTGGCATTCGCTGAAGAAAATGGTTTAGTGCATTCTCAAAAGCAATGTAGTACACATCGTAAACCCATGAAAATTGCTAAATCGACGAATAAAACATTTGGTTCATGGTGTTGCACGAAAGGAAATTGCAGATCAAAAACTAAAGTTCCTAGAAATAAAGGAACATTTTTCGAAAATATTAAAATAGAATTAGTTCATGTTTTCTATTTATTATATGCGTTTTCGCAAAATTTTAGCTATCTTACAACCATGCGTGAAGATCCATATAAAGATGATAGACTTAAATCCTTAAGCCGAGTTACTATATGTGATTGGTATAGTTATTGTAGGGAAACTATAGTTATATATCAAATGGATAAAACTCAAGCGGTAGGAAAGATTGGTGGCCCAGGGAAGATAGTCCAGATTGATGAATCTAAATTTGGGAAAAGAAAATATAATCGAGGTAATTATTTTATAGCACTATTAATTAATATTTACTATATGTGTTATTAGTCTGTTTTACTCCTAGAGTGTAATTTAAAAACCAGAGCTGTCCAATAACCCTATTATTATCACATCTACAAAATTTATTTAACTCATTAAGCTTATTAACTAATTCTTTAATTGTTGTAGGACGACATATTGAGGGCCATTGGGTCCTTGGTATGATCGAAGACAAATCTGAAGACCTAAGATTGGAAGTGTGCCCAAATAATATTCGATCAGCTGATATATTACTTCCTCTCATTCAAAAACATGTTGAAGTTGGTACTATCATTCATACTGACTTCTGGAAAGCATACGATTGTCTGGCAGACCATGGGTACATACATCAAAAAGTGAATCATTCAGACCCTGAAAACCCGTTTGTGGCTGAAGATGGAACCCATACGCAAAGGATTGAGTCACAGTGGAGGGCAGTAAAAAGATTTTTTAAAAAGGATAATTATAATAACACTGAAAATTTTTCAGATCATGTCTATGAATATTTGTGGCGGCGAAACAATATAAAACATAAAAAAGACCCATTTTTGGAGCTAATTAAAGCTGTCAAATATGTCTATAAATTAAACACTGACTGACCGATTTTTTATTTTGCTATATTGCTTATTTTGCTTTTGTTTACTGCTCTTCACGTGCTATGGCTATGTATTGGGCCCTGGTGGTTTTAGTGGGTATGGGGACCATCGCATTTTACGACCTTGATCCCCACACTCCCCGCGCCAATCACACTTGCCCAGGCGCGGGGGCCCGTAATCGGGTTTCCCCAGGTGAAAAAAAAAAAAAAAAAAAAACGCGTTTTTTTGACGCGTTTCCGGAGCAAAACTCACTTGCAGGTGTTCCAATGAAGGTCCTCCGAGACTCCTAAATAATTAGTAGCGTCAAAAAAGTGCGATGGTATTTAAAACCGTTACCGTAAATAATTTGTTTACTATTACATTTTTTTTTTAATTTTCGCCCATGGCGCAGGCTATAGTCTTTCAACAATACCGCCTAGTCTTTCGTAGAGTTGTTCACTATTACGTTCTTAGTGGTAACAAAAACTAAAATATCTATTGCCGATTTCATTTAACAAGAGATGAATGTGTCCTGAATATAAAAGATCTAAAGTTTATTCTTCACATGTTAGACGATGTAGGTGTCTAGGTCACTGATAGAAATGCGATCACAAACAGTTTATTGTCCGTTTAATATACTAATGGAACCAATCTATTCTCTCGAAGACAAAAACTTTTGTGTGTTACAAATCTCAGTCACAATTAAATAGGTTAAAGAGCTATATTAGTGCCGAAGCATTTTAAGAGCTGGTGTTAAATAAAAAAAGTGCGTGCGTACAGAGTAGGTACATGTCAGAAGTGAAACTTCATTGGCAAACTATTTTTTAAGTCTTGCACTTATTTAAAATCTAAAGCTTTAGATTTCCGAGACTTAGAGGGAGGGAAAAAAGAACATATGTTAGGAATTTAATTGTCATTAAAATATTAAGTGTCGAAAATTAGTAGAAATTATAAATTCTTCAAAAATAGAAACACGTGGCATTTTAATTTACAATTCGTCATTTGAGATTTCTATAAATTATTTTGCATAAAATAAAAAATATATGTATTTTTTTTAAATAGTATTTCTGTAAGGCGATTCGCCCTTCTAACTCTCTCAATCGGCTTCAATCGCTCTCTCCTTTTTTTTCGACAAAAACGCTGCACATCTTCCATCTCATTTTACCCTCATGCGCCTAAAGAAGTTTCACTCTCACTTTTTAGGTCTAGGCCTCAGATTTATGTTTCATGATAATTTGTCAATCGAATGGACAAGTAGGTGATAAACCTCCTGTGCCTGACACACGCCCTCGACTTTTTTGGGTCTTCGCCGGTTTCCTCACGATGTTTTCCTTTACCGTTCGAGCGTATAATAAATGCGCACATAAAACAAAGTCCATTGGTGCCCGGACTCGAAACCAGGACCTCAGTAATGAGAGTCGCACGCTGAAGCCACTAGGCCAACAGCTGGTGTTATTTGTTAATTCCTTATTTGATTTACAAAATGATCCTCTTTCCATTTAAGAAAATAATATAAATGAGACAGTCGTAAATATATTTCTATTCCATACAAAGATTTGCATAACTGGAGTGTATTAATGTCTACATTTTCCTTGTCTTGCAATGAAGTATCCGTTAACGTGTTGTGACGTTTTCAAATTTCACAGTCAATTTCTGTCCACTTTTCAATTATGATAATCGTTACAAGAAATTTCTCCACAACAAATTCAATTTATTTTAAATGCATCTGATAACAAAATCATCTCACCTCTACCATTATATTGTATAGTACCATAAAATTCAAATTAAAACATTAAATAAGCGATGAAAATTCAAGGATTTACAAGCATTAAACAAATAATAAACACGTGTAGTTCATTACTATAGATTCTTTATTACCGATTTTCATATTTAAATATTCTACGGTCAACAAATTAAGTTATGAACAGATAAGCACTGCTAAAAATTGCAATTGCAATTGCAATTGTTTAATCAGTTGCCGTCTAAGGTTCGTAACATTAGCGTGATTAATCAGTTCAAAAGGGCATTAAAGATACACAGCTGATGGCGACATGTATCTCGTTCGTATATAATATTAAATTTCTCATGTAAATAAATCAATGTTTGTAATGAGAAATAAAGTTCTTTAAAAATGATAACTTTTTAATAACATTTAAACTCGGCTAAGTTTTCTGAAAACTGATACGTATTAATTATTTCTTAAGTTTCTCGTTAACTATTAGATAATTATTGTGAAAGTGCCTGAAAATCTAGATTAAAAATTACAGTTAATAAGTTTGTAATAGAATCTAAGCGTGAAGTAAAATATAAGAGTTTGTTGAACTATAATATTCATGGAGAAATTGGCAATTTGTTCGAGTGAGCACTGCACCATGGCTAAACGGTTTGTTACTGCTTTTGTTCTTTAGCTACGAGACGTGACTATCCTAGACATATATTTGCATAATTATATATCTCAGTGCTAAGAATAAACATTTTTTAACGCCACTTTAATTTTACACGTATAACATCTGACAATCCACCGTTTTACATAGCTTTTTAACTGTAAATTAAATAATTGTAACCATTTTATTAAGTATCTAGTCCCATGCTAAGCTGGCGAAGCTTGTGTTATGGGTACTAGGCAACGGATATACATACATATTATAGATAGATAGACATATAAATACATATTTAAACACCCAAGACCTAAGCACAACACCAAATGCTCATCACATCGATGTTCGTCTCAGCCGGGGATCGAACCCGGGACCCATGGATTCGCAGTCAGGAGTACTAACCACTAGACCAATGAGTCGTCAAATATTATAAGTTTCGACTTTATTCTATGGATGTAATTTCTAATACATATTAGTAATATTTTAAGTATATTTCTTTCCATTACAGTATTTTTTTAATTCCTATAACTTGTTTAAACGCTGTAAGTAAAGTAATTCTAAAGTATAATCAATGGTTATTACGTAGGTTTAAATATAAAATTAAAATTCATATAATTCTCGACGTTGTTAACGATGTCCTTCCTGTCATTAATTCTTCTAGCCAAGTGCAGTTAAAACAAAAGAAGGTTTTGTACGATTCTATGATGTCATTTGTTTATTCTTTTTTTACTAATTATAATAAAACGGTCTAACCGCGACAATATGACTGAGTATTAACCCTTATACCAAAAATAGGGGAAGTAATTTTAGTTGAATTAAGTTTTGTTGTAGGTACAAGAATTATGATACGAGTATGATAATTTTCAAATCCTTGAATATACAATAACATTTGAGATTTGACTAATTTCGTGAGAACTTTACGGCTGATAAATAGAATCAATTGATGCCAATTATAAGACTTTAGTACGTCCGTTACATAATCTTATAGCTCATTAAAATTCTAAAGCCTATGCTTATATGGGGATTAAACTGTCGGGATAGCCTCCTGTTTCCCAAGGGAGCCTTTGTAGACTTAATGAGACTGTAATTACCCTATTCGATATTGACAATTGTCAATGTTTTCGTGACAAATGACAGTGCGATGACGTTTGTTGACATTGTCTTTGTATCTTAGGGTTTTTGTTTCTTTTTAATTGTATTATCTGCAATAAGTAAACAATGAAATTAGTAAAAGATTAATTGTATGATTAAATATTTATTTTAAATTATATTTATATTAAATTAAAATTCCGACACTTTTCTAAACTTTTCACACGGGCTTCATTATAGATAAAAATAAATAATATTGCATTATTAAATGGTTAGTGTGTGTTATATTTAAAATAATCTTAAAGAATATGCAAGGACGTTGTTTAAACAATATTATTTGTAAATTACATAAGCAAAAGAAAGTTTTACAAGCAAATTTATTTGTAGAATTTATAATATTCAGTTGATTGTCTGTAAAATTGTTAAGTTGTACATTTTCGCTTCAACAATGTCACAAAGTACCACTTAATTACGTGAAGAAAGTGAATTTAAAGTTCAAGAAGATAATTATTTAAGCATTAATATTATTCAATTATTTTATTGAATGTGTGTTATTGTTAAATTTTATTTAGATTGAAATATTTTTCATAATATTTTTTAATGTCGCCTAAACCCGGTTATAATATAAACTGATACATCTCGACTTGATAAGATTTTGGATATAAGCCCCGTGCATTGGCTACGCAATATTATAATTAATTAATCCTTTATTTTGTCGATTTTGGTGCATAAAGGCTACTTTTACGGCATTAATCTGTATTTATTGTAGTTTTTTAGTCTAAGTTTGGCCATGGGCTGTAAATAAATAAATAAATATTTTTTTTACGTCGGTTTGTGTACACTTCAAAAACTCTAAAAGTTCTGCACCGATCGAGCTGAAATTTTAGCATGATATATAATCCGCATCAAGGCTTGTTTTTATCACTTTTTTGTTTTTATATTTTTTTAGTTTTTTTTCCATAAGTATTGCAAAATTAAACTTATATGCAATGTTTTCATTGTTTTATTTCTCATTCATTCTCATTTCTAACCATTCAATCACAATGTGCCGCAGCGAAGCGTGGTAGGGAACAGCTAGCTAGCTATTATAATAAATGATCAGTATAAATAAAAAAATATATTTAATCTAAATTGACATAAATGTTTCAATTATTTTCTACAACTTGATGAGTTTTACAAATCGATAATCACAAAAAATTCATTAAATTCTATTCAACTTTTTATACATGTTTTAATTTGATATATACTATGTATATAGTTATCGTGTTGTGCTGTTTACAAGAGGCATTTAGGTTACGGCTAGGTGCAGTAAAATCAACACGGAAGGCTCGACTGCAAACACCTCGTAACGAATCGCGCAATTTGTAATGATAACGGTAAATTAATTTATAAGTCTGGGAGAGGAAAGGGTTAAGAGAAGCTTGAGAAATGAGGGTAGGACGTCGGAGGAGTTGTCCAATTAATAATCAAAGTCTTAGAATTGAAAAAGGATTTTCTACGGCGCGTATTTTGTAAAAGTTTATTTATTTCGTATTCCTACAGCTAACATAAATTATATACCTACAACAAAAAGCAATAAGATTAAACATATGGAAAAGATGGAATACATATTATATACAAAAAGAAAAAAATCAATAAAAAATATTAAAAACGTAATACCTAATTCGGCTGTTTAAAAATTATGAAATTAAGTCTTCAAGTTGAAGCCAATCGTATGACATAATAAGATGTTCCACATAAGCATTACCACTCTTCTATGGGGTTAACGGAAGAATGTAGACTTTGATTGTCACCGGAATACCTGTCCACCGTGGAACATATTAAACGATACAAAAAAAAAACACTTTCTTACAACGTTCATTTATTTCAACCAGAGCTTCACTTTAATTTTGCTCTGTCCATACCGATGATTGGATTGTTGTGGATTTTATTGACAGGTTGTTTCTCAAGGATTAATATAGAATTATTGCACAGATGATTGAAATACTCCATAAAACAGTTTCTCGTTTTACACCGCACTTCGTGTTTATTGCCTAAAATAGTTGCTACTAGTCTATTCCAAGCTCTCATTACTTAAGTAAAAGCTATTAGATTTTAATATATTATACTCAACTAACCCGCGAACTTCGTTTCGCCTTAATATGATTCTTTTACTTAGTACTTTTTTAGTACCCACATATGGAACATTTTGCTATGTTACACTTAATGAAACTAAACTCTTAAATTTTTTTCAAATATTTCTTTCAAATAATGACTTTCGTAGTTCAAGAAATAAAAAAATAAAAAAAATACTCAAATTCGTAGTTTGCGCTTAGCAACATATTTTGCGATTTATTTTATATAGATTACATACATAATAACATACATTTATACATTATACATACATACATAATCATATTTTTAAGAGACTTCAGGTGGACGCCTTCTCAATTTAAAGGCATCTTTATCTTTATCTTTTTTTTTGCAAGAATTCGAGAAAATCCTTGAAATATTTTTGATTTGAGTATTTTTCTACATTGTTCTCATGCCTACTGGTTGTAATGCTTTACGTCATATTCAGACCTTTTTTAATGCATGACGAATGACTCGCTAAACGTAAATTGTACGCTACCTCCAACATCTATTGAGCATAACCTATAATTAAAGAAAGGTATAAACAGTCAATATAATAGAGAGACTTTCTCGCCACCGTGCGTAGAAGCGTATTCAAATCTGTCTAATAACACACTGAGGTCTAATTGTCGCAAGCATAATTACGTATTCTGTCTGCCGTGTATATAATAACTCCATTGCATCCGTGCAAGGCGAACGAACTCATTTCATACATCAATACACTTAAATGCAGTTCTTAAGATATTCTTAGATATATAAGATATACTTCTCGGACCACCAGCTCCATATACGACTATATTTATACCGATATTTTATAGCGTGCAGTGGTCAATCTATTTATTTTTATGAGTAGGTTATGAGAGTGAAAGCAAAAGAGTTCACTGGCGTTTTCTGTTTCCCTGTTTGCTGATAACTTGGTGAATTATGTCAATATTTTAAGATTATAAAATTAAAAATATTGAGAGAGAAGAAATCAACCTGAAATACAGAGGACTCTACTGGCTTCTTGGCAGAAATTCCAAACTGTCAGTAGATAATAAGCTACTCATCTACGAAATGCTCTTGAAACCAATTTGGACTTACGGGATTCAACTATGGGGTTCGGCGTGTGACTATAACATAAGTATCATACAGAGGGTTCAAAATTATATCTTGAAACAAATATCCAACTGTCCGTGGTTTATAAAAACATCGGAGATTCATGAGCACCTCAAAATCAGGACTGTCAAAAAGGAGATCAAGACCTGGAGTATGAAATACAGAAAAAGGCTAGAAATGCATCCTAATAAGCTTGCCACTCAACTAACGAAACCGGACCTAATAAATAGGCTTAAAAGGCGTCAAATCCTAAGTCTTGATAGACACGGTTGAAAGAGAGGAGCAGTCTCGATGGAGATTTTGCTTTGAACGCCTAACAGCTCTCAACACATCTGCTCATAGTCTAGCTGACTGATTGCAAGATAATATTATAATAAAAAAAAAATTTAAAATATTGGAGACGGTTATAAAATGTAGAACTGCTTATATTTTCATAAAAAAATAAATGATATTTTAACTAAGGGTTTCTATATATAATTTCAAACCTAATAAAAAATAATTATAGTTTTTATGAGGCAAGACTTCGCGTTATTCTTAGATTTGTTAGCTGTAAGAATTTCAAACAGCTAGTAGTTGTACCTTATGGTAAATTAATTCAGCCAGTTCCATGTAAACAGAAGTGCCCTTCGCCCCTTATAAATATAGTCACGTAGTCACCGCAACTGTCGAGAACGCAGTGTTAAATCCTATACGTGTTAAAAGGAATAAATTACTTCTTAAGTTATTATGCTTTTTCATATGACATCAACTTGTGGATGAATATGTGAAATAGACACTTATATGTTTATTGTGTTTCCATAGCATCTGTTTTTGTACTCCCTAACAAAGCACGTCTACCAGTATGATGTATTTAACCACGAAACCTACGTTCGGTTTTGTTCTTTCAATAGCAGCTTGCTGATAGTTGCTGCTGGAATTACTTATTCAAACTTTTTCAAATTAAAGTTTATTTAATCTTATTGGTAATTGGTACAAAAAAAGTATTCATACCAATTACTAATAATAAATAATTTTAAATATTTAAAACTATTTATTTAATGTCCAAATCAAGGCCGTAAAGCGGGAAGAAGAACTGCCAAGAAACTCTCCATCTGTTTATTTTATAATCTCTAATATTTGGTGCGGTTTAAGATAGGTACCAAAAAAATATGTCCGAACTGGATGGACATTCTGGTAGTGACGGTGCACAGGCAAACGTTTATTCATTTTCGTTTTTCTTACTGATTCCAAAAGTGAGTTCCGTGAATTGAAAGGTGTACTGTTTTAATTGCCAAATGAAATATTTTAATGTTAATACAAAAGACTTTATGGACTACAGAAGCAGACGCAAGCCAAATTGCCAGAAAATTTACGATCTAATCTTAGCGTGTCCTCATAGAGCTATAAAATTACATATTTGTAAAATATTAGCCGACCTTAAAATCCGTTATGCCATAAAAGGGAATTGCAATATTGTGTATATAAATTATGTGTTGACACATTAAACCGGTGTTATATACAAACAATGCTATAGACAAATTAATAAACTACTTATACAATAAATGCCGCAATGCCTTATGAATATTATAGTTTTAACACCCTAAAATTTAGAAATCTTAGGGACACTATGCAAAGTCGATATGCGAACCCAGATCGAGAAGAAGAACAATTAGAAAACATTGAATCTATAAATTAATTTTGTTTGTCTAAATAGCATAGTTTTATATGAAACATAATTATCTCCGCCATGCATTTTTTATATAAATACGTTCCTTCAACTTTCTTTTCACTCCAGGACTTGTATTTTCCCGACATATCACTTAATCACTCATTAAATATTCGATTCCGATAAACTGATGACTTGGAAAACTGTCTTTTCCGGAACGGAAAATCTACTATTTTACTTGTAAATTAATTCATACTTTGTAATCACCTAATTGCTTACATTTTACACATTAGCTTAGTTTTATTGTTTTGATTCTCTCATACTTGAATTAACCACATAGAGATGTAGGTCCCATACTTGTTAAATGAGCCATCCCGGGTAACATTACTCATGACTTATTATGAACTAAACTGGTTCGATTCTGATTATGTTATAGAAATCCATCGTCTTTTTCTGTCAAAAATTCAAAAAGAGAGAAGTAAAACAGTGTAATCCGACTTTAATTTCTATATACGGAAATAATCTGTAGACATATTACTATCGCTTAGATAATATATGCTTAATTAATTAAACCATATCGTACCTTAATAGCAATAACATAGCGTTTGGGCTAATTCATTTCACGTTAAAACCGGCTGATTTAATACATATTTTTTTTACTACATCCACAACCTCCCAATCTCACACTCCCGACTCCGACTCTTCACTTAGAAATATAAAATAAAATCGAAAATATACTGGCTCAATGGAACGCTACCTCCCGGACTAGAAATATAGATATGCCTCTAGGTCCCATATCTCCTTAGAGACTAGTCCTTTGAGTTAGCATAATTAAACTGTTGGAGCAATACAGACGCACAAACGTAGGCTGAAGCTTCATTTAATCGACAGACACTTTGATTTTATTTACTACCGATAGCAGTCGACAGTTTATCTTACTTTGTAGATTAAACTGTATCTATAAAAGCTGGTTATTAGAAATTGTATGCTAGCATTCCAAACACTTAAGGTGTCTACTGTGAAATCCTAAGGAATATCTCTATAATATTATCCTAAATCTATCTGTTTCATCTGTCATTGCTGTAAAATTATAATAATTATATTAATATAATTATCATTTCATTTTCGATAATGTTAATTTACCCAGTGGCGCTATCACCAGGGTTTCAGTAGTATCTGTTTGGTATCCAGGCATGGGCGGATTGTGAATTTGTGGGACTCTGAACTCACAAGTCCCCCATAATAGCAAAGGCCGGCAACCACTAAAAATGTGTGTCCATAGGACACACCCTTTTCCGTATGCTCGTTTGCCCTCTATTCTATTAAAAATCTCTTGCTCTGAAGTGTCCGACATCTCTCGCGACGAGGTTTAATATATATGATAACTAGCCGTTTCGCGCCCGCTTTGCTGGACGAATTAAAATAAATTTTATGTTTCATTATTTTATTTTTTTTCATATTTTTATTATTCTTCTTTTTAACTTCCCGCTAAGAAAATTGAAATATTTCGAAAATCGAGTTTTTAACAGATGTTGACGTTTAGAGGTTCTAGGAAGCCTCCCCGAATGTTTCCGCGGTGAAGTCCGTATGGATAAATTTTCATAAAAGTAAAACAGCAATAAAAAAATGAAGGAACGTTGGATTTTAATAAATATATATATTAAAAAAATAAATAGCCATAAACCATCTAGGAAAAATTTCGCATCGAATGGTGGTTTCATGTCGATACGATCAGTGGTTTAGGCGTGATTGAGCCTCAAACGAAGACCATTTTCATTATATATATATAGATATTACCGTTTCAATAATGTTCAGTGCATGAGGCGTTCAGACATAAGCAAGTAGTGTTAGCAAGTAATGTTACTAAAAGTCGTGGAAACGGTTTATAATTTTGATATCCAAGTTAATACATTCATGATAGTGCAATACCATATACGTAGCCCAGAGACGCGGAAACAATGCGATTAAAACATCGAGGAAATCATTATGGATCATCAAATATAAAAACTAAGAGCAGTAAATTGGTTGAGTTAAGCGAATCTGATTGAGCGGAAGTGATATAGTCACGTTAAGTTGTGGTTCGCTAAATTCGTGCCAAAATTTACTTATAATTACTTTATTACTAATTTTATTGTTAAAGTATTAAACGATAATGTCTGCTATGCATGTGCGAAAGCGGCACTGAAATATTGTTCATGTTATTTTTTGTCGCACGCGTTACACTTTATAGTCTTGGATGAATAAAAGGAAACAGTCTAAGTTGAAGATGCTGGCCAAATTATCAAAATACTTATTTTTTTATGGAACAGGTGCCAAACGGGCAGTAGGATCACCTGATGTTAAGTGATAGCGTCGCCCACGGACACTCTCAATACCAGAGTACGGTCTTTTCTTGAAGAACCTTAAGTCGAATTGGTCCCGAAATAGTTCAGTGGATAGCTGGTTCCACATAGTGGTGGTACGCGGCAAAAATAGACTTAAATAACGCTCAGTTCTGGAACAACGGATGACTAGGAGTTACGGGGTGGATTTCGTATTCTCCGCCTCGACGTCCGATGATGAAACTCAGCTACAGGTATTCGAACAACACTCCCTGCACACTCTCTAAATTCGGTAAAAAATGCAAAGAACCCAAATGTGTACGCAACGCCAAGGTATGAAGCCGCTTTAATAGTGACAGTGGAATTCTATTAAATTTCTTTAAGAACTTTTAGTAAAGGCAATTCAATTAATTATCACCGATAGTAATGTCTACTGTGCTTCAAAAGTATGTGTGTACCCCTTGAACTGTGGTACGTCCATTTCGTATACACTCGTAACTAAACACACAATTGCATGCGGGCTGTAATACACTTGTAAACGTTGACATAATTTTGTAGTTATACTTATAATTCTATATACACACATACACATACAAAAGTCCAGGACAGCTACAACGTGGTCTTGTCGACAGAGTAGGTTATCTGTTTCATGATCATTATTTTAATTAATAGGCAAGTAGGTGTTCATCCACAGAAAATCCGACACAGGATTTTTGGGTCTAAAGAATGCTTCCTTCGATATTTTTCTTCACCGTACGAGCATGTGTCAATTGCACACATAGAAAAGTCTCAGTCAAACCTACGACCTCAGGGATGAGAGTCGCATGCAAGCCACTAGGCCAACACTGTGCTTCCTCATATAATACTATGCCAATTATAAAATCTTTCTCTTAATTATAAAATCTTTTTCACTATAGTAAAAAAACACATAACACAAAACAGTGTAATTACATAGATTTGTATGAATAAGAGTTAATTTAAAGGCAATTCTCGTAACAGCTTCTAACAATCTTAGATGTAATCACCGACTTACATTGTATCGCGTATTAACTTTAATTAAACATTAATTGTACAAATACACGCATTCACTTAAGTGAACATAAACAATGTACGTTACTGTGAAATTAACTTTCACTAGTAAATTATTTGAACCGGACACATCAGTCAAAGTTTAAACGAAATCCGTATTTCCTGTTTAAAGTATGTAATTACATTTAATACAAGTACCGAGCTTACCAATAAAGTTATTTTATTGCTGTCAATAAGTGATTGATTTGATAACGTGATTCGTTATTGGTTATTCTTGTGTGATCCGAGGTAATGAATAGCGCGTATAGAAATCGCAATAGCTAGCAGTGCCCCGGGCGCGTATAGTTTACCTAGTGGAGCACAATTTGCTTGCGTATTACGCACCCTTCATACTATTGTATGAGAATGGTCTATTGAATTGCATATAGTATAAAATCACAAGGATCGCTTTGTTCATAATCTGTTATCACATTGTTTTTGCGGGTCTGTGATATTTTGTTCTGAGTTTAATTATTGTATCAATTAAGTTACTGTAAGAATATAAAATAAGGACATATGTGATGATATTCGTACATATGTTGTATTTTAGTTCAACTCAGGTCACCCTAACATATCCATATGGAAAAAGCTAAGTATAAGAATAATGCAGCGCTCAATGTTTGATAGGTCTGTTTTCATCAGGCTTATTGTGCACCAATGGACTTTAGCATACCCTCGAATGGTGAAGGAAAGCAAAGTGAAGAACCGGGCTTGCGTTAGACCCAAAAAGTCGCAGACGTGTGTCAGACACAGGAGGGTGATCACTTGCTTATTAAATTGACAAACGATCACAAAACAGATTCAGAAATCTAAGGCCCAGACTGTTCTGTCCTGTTATGTTCTGTCTTTATCACTCTTAAGTCCCTTAAAGAATTAATAAAATTGACAGAACATTCTTTAAATAATTTAGGTATAATGAATAAATGGTGCGTCTGTTCTATATTTCATCTTTGTACAATATATTTAAATAATTTAAATGATTATTATTAATTTCAAATCCAATTATGTTTAAAAGACTCGATGATGTTAACAGTTCTTTTATTTTTCAGATCTCAAGACAATCAACTCCAGCGTGAACTGAGTGAGTACTTCACCTACTTATGATTGGTAAATTCAAAATGACTATTTTTGTGAGCACATAGGGCTGCTCCAAGGTAGTAGTTGAGTTAATAAACATCCTAAGTTAGTCAATCGAGTATTAACAAAATATCTTGTTTTTAAAAAATTTATAGTATTTTTGTACCAAAGAAAAAAAGCTGAAGTCAGTTATAATGACAAACAAATAATATCTATTTAAGTTTTAAAATACGTTTATAAATAAGGGTTTATGTCACAACTATGAAGTGAGTAAAACGTAGACGACAGCCCTGCGATTCTGTAACTCACTGTGTTGGCATTCTGAAAAGGTGGGAGCTTGTAGTTTATTGTTTATTAGAAAGCCAAATCATAAAATGACTACTTCACAACTGATTTCAGAGCGACCGCCGATGCGAAAACCGCTGTGTGAGTTCGAAAAGTGAGTTACAGAATCGCAGGGCTGATTTCTAAATAAACTATTGCAAAATAAAAAGGAATCAGAAAAAATAACCGATTTACTGACGGACTGTTTACTAAGTTAGAATGTATCAATTAGGTTTCCAAAATTTGTGGACAGGAAACAGACACACAGAAATTGTAGGACACATGCTTTGAAGCCTAAATATACCACCATAATCAAATATTATTCATGACACTGAGTATCTCCTTCTTTGATGTCAGTTAATAAATCGGTCAAGAACAGTTTCTTGTTCTCTTTAGTCGGTAACTTTGCGACAGCCCTATACAAGAATTATCGTGTCGTGATGCGCTTTACCTATTTGCAATGCAATGTTAAGGTAATAAGCTTTCAATGCTATTCTCCTGTTAGCTTCAGGCATCCAAACGATCAAAAGTCTGATCAGTTCAGTCTTTTTATGTAAATTTTCTCGCAATCACGAATAGATTAACCCAATAATATTACTTAAAGTATTTATTTTTTTATAAGTTCTAAAACAACTTGTATGTAAAAAAAAAATACAAGAAAATATGACATCAGAAATTTTACACACATACTCATCAATTATATTAGAACATAAGCAAGCTATTAAGGGAAAAAATTAGATAAACAACCACAAAAAAAATTATTAGAAAAGTTAAAATAACTAAAACTAAAAAGTATGGAATAATGTATCGAGGTAAAAAAATATATTTTATAAGCTTATAAAATTGAATATAAGAATTAAATAAGTCGATTTTAGTTTTTATTATCTAAGAACATCTAACTTATTTTCATTCGAGCTACAGTTGATTTAAAAGCTTGCCACCTGTTGTACCTAAATGTTTTTTATAAATGGAATATGTCTCACAACGATTTTATACAGGAAATACAAGAGCCACAAGGAAAATAAATCAAGCGCAAGCTTATATTTTAATATCCTTTTACAAGTAACCGGCAACTATAAATTCAAACTAGTTAGAAACATCTACGGTTCTTAAAAACTATTATTTTATTGGTAGTTAGCAGAAGCTTATTTCCATATTTATTATTTATTCCATATCTAATAGTCAAATATGTTTCTTTTCCATTTTACAAATCAGTGGCGCTACAACCTATTCAGATCTTGGCCTCAGATTTCTGAATCTGTTTCATGATTATTTTTAAATCTAATAGGCAAGTAGGTGATCAGTCAAGTGTCTGACACACACCGTCGACTTTTTGGGTCTAAGTCATGTCGGTTTCCTCACGATGTTTTCCTTCACTGTTCGAGCAAATGTTAAATGCGCACATAGAAAGAAACTCCTTTGGTGCACAGCCGGAATCAAACCTACGATCTCAGGTATGAGAGTCGCATGCCGAAGCCACTAGGCCTACACTGCTCAATAATAATAATCAATTGAAAACTATAAACAGAAATTCGTTTACAAGAACGTCAGATGCATTTTTAATTATCATTATTAGTACGTAATACATTTAGATCGTTATAAAACTAACGGTTGAGATGTATAAATTAAATATATACGATGCGCGTTCTTATAATTTTGATCAATGAACTGGAAACAGTTTTTATATAGAAGCAACATGGAAGGCATTACACGGCATTCTAATTTGACTTTTAAATTGATATCTGGCGTTAAAATAGCAGGAATTATAATAGATTACTCTTTCTTAACTGTTAATAATAAGGCCGAAAGGGCTAAAATGGTTTTTATAATTGTGAATTTTCTTTAATATTAAGTCAATGGTGTCTTTTACGTATGTATTAGAACTTTTGTCTTTTAGTCTGAATGTCCAGTTTGTACTAAACAAATATAAATGCAAGCGAAAAAGTCAGCAATTGTACTTATATATTTTTGTTACTTAACGAATTACCAAAAATATTGTGTGTTTTCTATAATGTGTATTTGTGAATTGTCACTAAGGTGCTAATGTCCAATTTAAGAATCCGCGTCTGATTTATACCCGATCATTTTTGCTTACAATTTTTATTCACGTGTATGAAAACATTTACTAATAAAATTAATAATATTATTCATAAAATACTGGATAACGTTTAAAGTGCATATCTCACATTAGATTTTTGATAAGTAATGCCGGCTGATAATTCTCTCCATGTGCAATTAACATTGCGCATGCGCAACTGTGTATGCTCGCAAGGTGAACCAAAACGCCAAGAACCAAAAATCTACGGCTAACATCCGGCATAAAAAAATACTGAAGCTAAAATAAAGGGTTGCGTCACATTTTCAAAACTTGGATAGGGGTTTATTGAAATATCCAAGTAAGAAATATCGCGTTTCTTTAAAAGTCTCCATATTCTCTGTCTATACATGCATACAATGCATGTATCCCATAAATTTCGAGCTACTTTCCTCACACCGAAACTAATTTAATATGTATTTTACTAGAAACTATAGAAAGCTTCCACAACTCCGTTCTTATCATGTTTAAAGCTTAACTGTTTCGTATTGAGAACACTCTTAGATTTCATATAACACTATATTGGTAAACAGTATCATAATAACATAGAGCGAAATGCGCAAAACATAATTCAAGTTTTCAACTTAACAGTTAAATCACTTTCATCTCAATAAAACATTTTTGGAATTGCTTTTCTTTCGTCTTTTTAAGCAACAAATAAAAAAATATTGACAGTCAAATAAACCGTGTCAAAGATTCAGGAACACTAGGATTTTTTTTTCAATATAAAAATATCTTGCAATAAAAATCTGGTCACCCCTCGTTGGGAAGCCATGTAGTAGAACGTCGGGATAGAAGGTAATATTATATAAACACGAACACGTTTTATCTGCATAATTTGCCAATGTTTCGGGTTTTATCTAACTATGACACTAATTATCAGAATGTTGATATTTTCCATCTCACCAAAGAGGATGTGAGGAAATATTTAAACAGGCAGACTTTGACTTTGTTTAGCAGTAACAATTTAGTTTTTTCGTTGAAATATTAAGTATTAATTGTTGTTTGTTTAACGACGACAATTTCGACAACTCATTGGTCTAGTGGTTAGTACCCCTGACTGCGAATGCATGGGTCCCGGGTTCGATCCCCGGCTGAGACGAACATCGATGTGATGAGCATTTGGTGTTGTGCTTAGGTCTTGGGTGTTTAAATATGTATTTATATGTCTATCTATCTATAATATGTATGTGTGCTATATGTCTGCTGGTGAGCTTAGCATGGGACTAGGTCAATTGGTGTGAATTGTCTTAAAAAAAAAATGGTAAATTTCAGTTCTGTTATTTTTGTACTTACTTATGTTTTCTGTCATATATTTTGTTTATCTATGTAATATTTTTTGGCTTTGTATATTGTCTAATTGTTTTCTTTTATAATAGCTGTAACATTACTTATAAATAAACACTTGTAAAATTGCTATAACTGAATGATAACAAATGAACTGCATTCTATGTGGCCGTTTGAATAGTTATTTTGTTTATTCTAAAATGAACAACGTTGTAAAGTTTATAATTAACTTACAAAACGTATTAGCTATTAATACGATGAATACACCGGTACATCAGAAATCAATTTCCTATTTAATAACACATACATATATTGATTTTCATAGATTTACGAGTGTTTGTAAGCATAGAGATGTCGCGCGGAATGCGACGTAAATCACTTAGAAGTCGCCTCAACAATGGAGTCTTACGCCCCTACAATCTGTTACATTGTATTATACTGTTTTCTCATATTAAAGATTTATTATCTTGAAATGTGAATATAGATTTTCACTTTCTAATACAATGCGGTGGTGCTGCTTTGGATTTACAGCATTTATTTCTCTCGCCATCTTTAAATAAATAATGATAAATATGCATGGATAATAGATAGAAAATATCTAGGTTACCTTTAAACTGTGCATGGGTGGTATTAGTGTAATGATTGTTAAGAAATCTTTTGCAATTACTGTCTATGAAAGTTAACAGAATTTAATGTATACAAATCTTGGCTTGGAGCTATTAATATTAGGATTAAGAATATAAAAAAAATGTTTTTGATTGTTAAGGTTAGTTAGTTACATAAACATATTTTTTACGTCTATACATTTTTTTTATATAATAGGGGGACAAACGAGCTTGCGGGACGACCAAAAAGGGCAGTCTACGCAGCCCATAGACACCCATTTTTAGTGGGTGCGTTGCCAGCCTTTGAGGGAGGAGTAGACTCGCTTTTTAAACATTTGGATGTCGTATCTCTGAGGGAAGACCCCCCCGGGAGTCAATTCCACAGTTCGCTAGTATACAAATAAAAAGTAAATACTTCTGTAGCTACAGTAAGCAGGTTTGAAACAAGTATTTGATTTCAATAGGTAATTGTATGTCGCCTTGTTTTATTTTCGCGAAACAATATGCTATATCTAAGTTCTCACATAAAACGGGTAAACTCAAACGCCGTGGGCGACGGGTATTCTAATTACTGTCCAGCAATTATTTTGTAGAACACGCAACCTATTTTAAACTTAAAGCAAAAAAATGTTCCTACATAATGATGGTCACTTTCTTCAATTAAAAAAGTGTACGATATATTGTTGGTGAATGAAAAAGTGTATGAAAAAGTTAACTTAATTGTGACGCCGGTCAGCCTCAGGGGACCGCCCGAGACGATTCTAATGCTTTTCAACGTTTTACACCTTTTTATTGGTCGTTTTCACTTTCGTAATATCTGGTATTGATAGATGAAAGTGATATAGATTGCAAATACGATCTAATTTGTGTACAATTAAAAGAATTGTGTTTCTATAATAAATTACGTTTTTCTATTTTTCACATTAACCAATAAATGTTTCTTATCATAACTGAAGATAGATAATTAACCCTGCAGAGTTTGATGTAAGGGAAACGGACGTCAATAATCTATATACGTATATATAAAAATGAATTGCTGTTCGTTAGTCTCGCTAAAACTCGAGAACGGCTTTACCGATTTGGCTAATTATGATCTTAAAATATTTGTGGAAGATCAGGGAAGGTTTAAACGATGGGAAACGTAAATAATAATTTAAGAAAAATACTAAAAACGACAATTGAATTTCCCAATACAAACTGTTCTTAGATGGGGAATTGGACGTCTTTTTAGAAATTAAAAATTGTTACTTGGTTGTCATTTACATATTTGTATTTGTAGATTCTTTCAAAAATATGTGTTTCATAGTATTAGTATGTAGTCTGCTGGCCTTCATGGGCTGACCTCTTTGGTCTGTTTTAAAAATTTTGACACAAATATAATATGTTGGTGAAACAAAGTTCACGGGGTCATCTAGTTTATAATAAATATACGTTGTTTTATTTGCAAAACACAAACATGCAGTATAAAGAATATTGTTAACCTACAAGAAATTAGAAAATTAAAAAATTTGTATCGTGTCCAAGAGTAGCCTCCCAAAGAACGTCCCATCCTCCAAGGGAAAAAAGACATTCTATCCGGCCGCTTGCCATTGTCTCTATGCGATGCCTGCTGGCTCCAAAATGTATAATGTATAACTAATTTTTATGTGTGTTTTTTATCTATTAGACAAATAGAAAAATCGGATATGTGAAACTCTGGTCCGGTATCCTAAAGGGTTGTAGAGCCACTGGTTAATTCAGTATAATGATAAAGTTACTACATAGTGCTGATGCGATCGCATAATATCAATAACAGAAAGCTGGCCGCTAGCCCCGCCAATAGTCGAGAAAAAAGCAATGTAACAGAGCGATTTTCATGCCATGCCGGGTCTTTAAAACTAAACAAGCAAATTACTTATAAGATAGTAATCGAAGATACGTCTACAACTATTAATGTTACTACGAGTAGCTATCCTTAAGTTTAAAATCTTTTTATCACAACTCGCTTCAAACTAGCCTTTTATTCCTGGGATAAAAATATTCTAAGACTTTTTGCTTTTTGTAACTAGCCGCTGATATGTGTATTTATAAACACTGCATCATGTCTCGGTGGAGTTAGATCGTTTTTTTTTGTTAATTTATGGTACTAGGCACGTAATCCTATTATTTTTACGAGTAAGCTGATGGTGAATTTTATCTATTGAATATAGTTCATTGATCATTGATCATTGAACTATATCACTCATTGATCACATTCATTGATCGAGACCAACGCATCTTGCTTTCTATTGTCTATTTCTTTTAGTGTTTGTAAGTAATTTGATAAAAGAAGAAATCTGGTTTGTTAACACATAACATAGCAATAATGAAGTTATTAAAAAATTTATGAAGTCCTGATAAATGGCATTTAATTATTATAAAATAAAACTATGGGCCACGCGCGATTATCTTAAAATATAAAATAAAAATTTTATAGTAGCGTAAAGCGGGCAACCCTATCGAAGGCCGTGCAAAGGCCGGTTAGTGACCTGGCAACAATATTTATAGTGACACGTCATAAAGGCGTGGCTTGAAGACGGGCATCGGATACGATAATTGAAATATCGTGAGATTTACTTCATATGAACCTTTTTTTAACCTTTTAAAATAATACTTTAGAGTGTTTATTGGACATATTGAAGGGATCATATACTTAATAAGTGAGAATTATCGTTATAATAGCTGACTTTACCCTTAAGTTAAGAATTGCAAATTCATAGTGACTCGCTTCACCTGCTTCTCTGATATAAGAGATTTAATAGTTTTCTGGATTTCGTACTCTTTGGTTTAAATTCTAGAGGAATTTCCAGAATTATTGGTAATATAGATAGAGATTTCTGTTCAGTGTGAAATTAAAAATGTAAATTGTATTGAATCTTCTTTGTGTAGGCCGTCATATGTAATAAAAAAAAATACTTAGCTATTTAAAGAGTACATGTTTTAAATCCAACATTGTTGCGTGTTTTCTTGCGGACATTAGCATTAGTTGCCAGTTGTCAAGCTAATTCTCCATGCTGGTCGCCAGGCGCAGTTAATTGATAGGGCAACCCAACCCACACACAATAGAAAATCTTAAAGGGTAACAACTCGAAAGCTGCCGTTGGATAATTAGTTTTTCCCATAAATTTGTCTTAATTTTCTGAATAAAAATATTGTTTATCACAGAAAACTTTACCTACTTGGATAAGAACTGTAACGTTTATTTAAAATTTATATCAATGAAAACATGTATAATTCCTGTGACAACATTATTTAAGTAAAACAAGAGCCTGTTAAACTATTAACATCACGTAGTCATCACGTTTAAGTTATTTATATTATATTCAGATTGTCTGAAAGCTCTGCCGAGCAAGCTTTTTAGAAAGCAACTTAAAGACCACTCTTTTTCCATCGTAGTCGTGACTAAAAGAGTTTCTAGAGTATTGAAATGTTATTTTATTTAGTAAGTAATTATTAATGAAACTCAATCAAAGGGAATATTACGTGCCTAACTGTAATAATCTGTCGCTGACAAAAGAATTACCTATTGTGCATTGCTTATAATTTTATGACGATAATGAATGCTTGAATGCTGCAGATTGAACGCATTTTGTAAGAATAAAACTTTCAAAATGTCTTCAATCTGTTTATTAATTTAAAAAAACCAAAATCATTTATTCATATAGGTCACCATGTACACTTATGAACGAAAGAACTCTCAAATCAAGGGCGTAGAACGGAAGAGAAGAACTGGCAATAAACTCTCCGTCATTCTTACGCGCGTCTTTATAGACGCTGACTTTGACGTTCGTGTATTTTGGGTATCCACAGTCCACAGTATAAAGAAGTATCCTTCTGGCACAAGCAAAATAATTAATAAAATAAATGCAGAATAAAATAAGTAATAATGTGTGTGAGGATCGTCTTGTATTTCAATATCAAATATGGACTACAATTATTTCGTACTTCCCAAAGCAACAGAGCACATGTATATCCAAAGAGGTTACATACTGCTACTCTAGTTGCACCTTTGTCGTAAGAGTGACATCTATTTCATTCGTTTGGCCCTAGCGAGAAAGAGAAAGCGTGATAACCAAACACTGATAATTACAATACAGGAAACGCATTTTCCAATAACATGCCAACATTTAGTGGTTTGTTTAATGTGATTCCTAATAGATAGCCTTGTATTATTTGATTAATAGTACTAGAAGCTGCGCAGTGCCATTTCACGTAAATCTTCGTCTCAGAAAGGCAATTATAAGATGTTTGATATGAATACATGAATTTTAAGTGTTGCTTGGGTGATTGATAACTTCATATAATTGGTATTAGAATTTTGTTGGGTATGCATAATTTAATATGCATATTATGATAGCGGCGCCTTTTAAACATTTTGTTTTAGGCTTCTTTTTTCGAATAAAACGAATATAAATGCAAATTTATTACTCGAAGTTCATGCTTCACGGCAGTTACTGCGAGACTTCCACACCACGTTGATAAAACACAATACGATATTAGTAATAACATTTTAATATAAATACAATTTTGGTTTGCAATAATATTGATAAGACTTCGTAGGAGGTTGATCCTATTCTATTGTTTTTTACCAAAATTTATCAATAACCATGTAACAATTTTATTCCAGACTTCTTGTTTAATAGACCTGAACTGTCAATATTTAATTTAGCACAAGGGTCTACTTATAATATGGGTAAAAAATTTGTCTTCCCACTTGTTGTTGACAAGTTGTCATGATATCTTTTATTAAATTAACATCCAGTTCTACTAATAAAGTAGGTATAAAACAGCAGAAACCGTTAACAACTACTCTGAATACGACTCTAATGTTAAAATGTATTTTTCAAGTAATTAACATATTTTAATTAAGCTGCTTCTAAAATGAAAAAGTTATTTAGTCGTCAGTGAGACAGAGGATTCACTTCGCCAGACGCAGACTATATCGACAATAACTTAAACAGGCTGCTTAAAATCTTCCCGTTCTCCGCCCAAAATTAAAAAAAAAGCGGTTAAAGGACCTAACACGTACATTCATACACATTACACTCACTCATCCACTCACCCACACACTCGCTCATCCACTCACCCACACACTCACTCATGCATGTTTCGCGTCGCGTATGCTCTTAAAAATTTGGAAAAGAATTCGTTGTAAAGAGTTTAAATTAAAACCGAAATTGTAATTTAAAAATATATAGATATATATAATTTTTTTTATGGAAGAGCTGGGAACCCTGACACGGGTATTATTTTACTTATAAAAGGGTTCCTAAACAAACACATGAGTAATATATTTTTTATTTTTTATTAAAATAATGGACCACTACGTCTATTTAATAGCTTTGAGATACGCTGATTCCTGAACACGAAGCCTGGTGATGGATGGTAGACTGGTGAGTTGAAGAATTAGGTTATCTAATGAGTTAATAGCTTTCGATTTAAATACAAGCTGGTAGGTGTTTTGAGATTAGCTCCTGTCTGGTTTCGCTGGCAACAATTTTATTTGTAAAGAAGTTGTTGAAGAATTATAATTAAAAGCAACCGACCATTTCTTTTGTAATAAACTCAGCGATTTTATCAAAATGCCTATATTTCCAAATCGTTTAGGTCCTCTGGACCTTGAAATAGTTATCTATTGCGATTCTATATACACCGTGTGTTCCTGTATTAAATTCGAATGTTAAACTTTTTATTTTAATTTTTGAGCGAAGGTAACCTTTATATGGACTAAATAACGCAATTGTGAATTATTTAGCATAATAATTACATGATTAGTGAAAGGTTTGCTAATAATTTCCGTAGCGATTTAAAATTCTACCGATAATTCTTTTCTAAATGAACATCTTACCGTTCAAACTATTTTGAGGAAGGATTTTCGTATCACTAGGAATATCAAGATTTTATTAATAGTGTTGAATGTTAGATAATAATAATAACTATTTTATTTCAGATTACATCCATATGTAGTTTTAATTATTAAAACATATGGATGTAATGATACTTCGGTCTTAGTTGTTATGTTAGTATTGGTTAGTAAACAAAATGAAAAAGAAACAAAAGAACTCCTATAGTTGGGCATAGACAGCATACCAACGTTTTAAGATATGCGTGTTATTCGTAATCAACACATTCAGGATACCATAAGTGGTATGCCTAACACGATGGATCAAGGATCCACCAAGCTGCATCAAGATGCATCAAGCCACCCTTTTCCAAATGATGGCATCAAATGTCAGTTCATTCAGATCAATGATGGGTTCCATTAGGAATGCCTTTATAGAACGTGGCGTTAGGTAAAATACAACAAACTATTGGGCTGCTCCAATTGCCCGAATAGCAAGCGGTAGCACGCGATTGTTGTTGGCGTTCTCTAGTTTTGAAGGCCAAGGCTCACTTTGGGTGGCTGCGCCAGCGGAACGATTGTCATTTTATGTACATTAGTACAAAAAAGACAATTGACATAGGTGGAACAATTACAGCGCTAATCCTATAGAAGTGTAAATCTTTTGTTTCAATAATTAGGCAACTTGAAGGTAAAGTCTCGCAACTACACCAGAATATGTAGTGACTCATATCTTAGTTGTTTTATAAATAATTTTTCTTTAGTCAAAAGGTTTTATACCTTATGAGCCGGACAATATTTCGCCTGATATTCCGGGCTCATTGTTGACATCGAACCCTCTATGTTTTTGACATAAGGGAGTCATGCCTAGCGCTAAGTCTTATCCTACCACTCTTTCGTTGAAAGCGACCTTCTCTACATTGTATCACGTTAAACCGGCACTTCGTGCGGCTACTGTAATCCTAACAAGATCATTCAGTCGGAGTTAATGAATTCTTTAATGATTTTGCCCATTCACGAACTTGGCATTAAGGGAGTGTTTCAACTTAATTAACTCAGCGATTTCATCAAAATTCGTATATCCCTGAATCTTTTAGGTTCTTCTGGCGTAGGAATAGTTATGGATGCAATTCTACATACACAGTGTTCCTGTAACAAATTTGAATATTAAACAAACATTTTCTTATTGTGTTTGAGACAAAGTCCTTTATACTCGTATGTACCAAATAACTAAATGTAATGTTATTAATATCATATAACTTTATAGTGATTAGAAGAAAAATAATCAGTTATTATAATTAACGATAACGATACCCAGTACAACACGGTAGGTTAATAAAATGTACAATTGTCATAGTAATTTGACGACTCATTGGTCTAGTGGTTAGTACTCCTGACTGCGAATCCATGGGTCCCGGGTTCGATCCCCGGCTGAGACGAACATAGATGTGATGAGCATTTGGTGTTGTGCTTAGGTCTTGGGTGTTTAAATGTAAATATGTATTTACATCTATCTATCTATAATAATATGTATGTATACGTTGCATAGTACACATAACACAAGCTTTACCAGCTTAGCATGGGACTAGGTCAATTGGTGTGAATTGTCTTTAAAAAAAAAGTCAATATAAACAGAATAGTAATAAAAAACAAAAGACATTGACTAAAAAAAAAACAAAAGTAATCAAGAGCACACTGCTCTCTGGTCAGTGGCTGTATCGAGAGACCCTCATCCCTGAGGTCATTCGATTGACGGCTGTGCACCAACGGAATCTTTCTGTTAGCACTAGTTCCTACGGTGAAGGTAAACATCGTAAGGAAACTGGCATGTCTCAAAGCCAAATATCAACGACATGTGCCAGACACCGATACAGATGCAATCTGAGGTCCTTTTAGTAGCGCCAATGGCTTAGTATTAATATACCTTTTTTTTTTCTCTGCGGTTATTTGCAATCAGCCCCAAGGCTATGAGCAAATTTTTTCTGTGGTGCTGTCATGTGGAGTGACTTCCCATTGGAAGGTCTTCTACTGCCGGTCTTCTAGCTCTAGAATATGGTGACGTTTTAGACTCACATACTGTCTAATGGTGAGTTAGCGAGCAAGTTCATTCGGGTGACAGCTTAACCGCTCTTTGTATTTAGCAGCCAGTCTCCGGATTTCCTCTTTGATAGTTCTCATTTTAAGGTATTAATCTACCTATTTCACTATTAATACTGGTACTTTTATGTTGCATTGAAAAATAATGTGATTATAACCAATTAAGGTTTATAGTGAAGAAATAAGAAAGACGGTTATTAAATACATTACACACTTTCTATGCGATGTATCTTGCAGTCCGTTTCATTTAAAATGAGATTAACTCATGTTAAAATCCATAAAACGCGTACACCAGTTATAATTTTTACGGCAGTCTTCACTTGCAAGGCAATTTAGTGAAGCACTCTCCAACTCTTATTAGAAACTGTAAAATCATCATTAGTTTTATTACTTAATTAACATTTCATTCGTTTTAATATTTTATCTACACACAATATAAGTCTCTCGTGAGTGATCAGTTGTTGTCATGGATGGATTTAGTAAGAGAAATAACGAAAATATGCATTTTGTATTTATTATGGACAACATTCATAAGATTTTTCTATGTATAAAAGATAAAGTCCACAGTAAAATTATTTTTACTCTGTGACACTTGACGTTGACAGTTAATAGTTTTAGTTTTTAATAGTTTCTTATTTCTAACATAATTCATAAGTGTTTGATTCTCCTCGTTTTAACATATGTTTCAAAGCATAAATAAAATACAAAAAGGAACTTGAGACAAAATGATTTTTTGACAGCCGTGATGCACTAATTTGTGTGCGTTGCTTTTTTGTGGGTGAGGGGAAATGGTAGCCCATTAGCTTACACTCACACTTTTTCACGTGGCCATTATCATACAAATTCCTTTTGGCAGTAGTGGGTGGCCTTTTTGTCGAGCCCCAGAAGCAATAAGGGTAGAGTTAAAATATCTTAACAGCAGAAAGTTAATGTCAGACGTAACTCAAATACATATAGAAACTAAAGAGACAGTTTTTTTTTTGAATTACTTCCGATCATAGGTTTTATGTTACTGATTAACCATTTTTAAATACAGTTTAAATATGATTGTGCGAAAAATTATGACCATCTTCCGCATATGGAAATGGAATATGGTTGATGGTATTCTTGACTCTAGAATCTCGAGAGGATTTCATTTATGTATGGAAAAACGTGAGAAACACAAATAAGCATATTGGCAAAAATTATAGAGTAAATTATTTTATTTAGCCATAATTATTGCATATTTTATCATCCCACCCCAGTGCAGGCAAATGCTGTCAATAAGGTTTTTCGTCTTACAAATATTTTAAAGTCCAACGACAACCTGAAAATAAACAAAAAAGCGGTCATCGAAATCATTTTAAATTCTTTTACATTAAACGCCATTTCTTTTAAATGCGAACTAATTCAATAAAATAACGGATTTAATTACTTCCTACCTAGTTAGATTAACTTAAGTTACACGCACGATATTCGTTTAAACTGAATATGTTTTCCTTATATGTCATTGAGTAAAATATATCGCGTAACTGTAAGTCCAGCGAATAAATATTTGATAAAGATCATTCCTATATTTACCGTATTTGACACAAAGGTGAAATTCGAAAGTCCTTAATCGATCCATTTGTCAAGATGAAATTAATCTTAAGTAATGTGCCATTGTTAAGAAAGAAATGATACACCGTTTGCGTGGTAGACTTTAATTTTATGTTATCGGCCCGTCAATTTTATTGTCCCAAATTATAATGTTCCGTATTTAAATTATTTTAAATATTCGAAATTCGATTTTTGTCACGTTGGCGTTTGGCGTTTCTAAATGTGAAATTCTACATTCCATAGACAATCATAGACGCTTAGGTCATAGAGTATTCTCGTAAGGCTACGAATCATCCATCCTTATATAATATTTAGTGAAAACGTAACGTTCCCTATAGACGTTTCTTTAGAAAGGAAATGTTACATTATGTCAAATTATTATCATAATATAATCATTCTATAAAATAAGTTAAAATATAATGTAACCTTTTTCGTAATCTAAGACAATTAAATAAACTCGTAAAACCCTATCGAAATGTATTAAAGATAAATTTACTTGACGAACTTGGACTTTTATGAGTATGACTTGATAATTTTATGGGGAAACTGAACATTTTATGCGTAATGCCGATACTATGTGAAAGGTTAATCACAATTATTACAGAACAATAGACAGTAGACAAAGATTTATAGAAGAAATTAATGAACTTCAATTATTTTAAAAGCTTAGATATTTTCATAGTTACTCTATAAGTAATAATTAAATACCATTACCAAAGGGTCCTTATTGGCTATTAAGTTTATTTAAATAGCGAGGGCATGCCCTTACATATCCTAAATACAAAATAATATTCAAAATTCAAACTCACAGTGGTCATTAATGGTCAGGCCATAAACTACAAAACTCATATTGTAGATATGTGAACTCTGATTTTTAATTCCGTAGAATTCTCACTGCTATCATTTTTTGACATGTCAGACATTATGAACCTTTTTGGCCGGGCACAGTTTTCAGTTTCAATACGGGTCTGAACATTTGCGTCTATAGATACATTTTATTTGTTAGTGAATGTAACCATTTTATTAAGTGCGGTGCTTCACATTAAAAGTGGTTTTACGGCAAGTGATAATTACGTCCCTTTTTATAACAAACAGTAAAAAACGCACAAGTAAAGATAACATTTTATTTTTTTTAAAGGTTTACTAAACCTGGAATTAGTAGGCAGTGACGCCAGCTAAAGAATAAAATAAAGTAATTAAAGTTAATTCGATATATTGTTCGTGATATTGAATTATTTGTTATTTTTGTATTAGGTCACCTTTTTGTAGGTATAACATAAAAAGACGTAGCATTTTATTTTTTATTGCCCTCAAATGGGTCAAATTTGTCCCTGTTTCGGTGGAGAACTTTTTAGTAGCAATACTTATGAAATGTCAAAATTCTACGGAAGGAAAAATCATAGTATAGTTTAACTATGTGAACAGTAATTGCCGCTTATGACAGTTTTCTTCTCTTCGCATATGATATAACGCACGTTTAAGGCGTGAGGCGTGATTCGAGACGTGACCGTTAAATCATTGAAAACAGTAAAAGCGTAGTGAATCATTAAATGAACACTTATGGGTTCCGTATATATTTTACGATGTCTAAAGTTTCTATTGCTTTATATATATTATCTTTCGCGTTTCATTTGGATTCTGGGCACTCTTTAAATGTTGTTAATTTAACAAACATTTTCGCTCTTAGTGATTATATGTATATGTATGTTTAAAATAGGGAGTAGGGGTTAGTCGAGTTGGGAAGGTCAGTCGAGCCCATAGCCCCGTATAGGACCAGAGAACAAGGTCTTTCGAGCTCGCTATTATTTCTTGCACATGCGAATTTTAAAATTTTAGCAAATCAATTCGGTGTAAAATGAGACACATTCTAAATTAACAGTATAATAATAATTGTTTTGAATATTCATTATTTTGGCTCTGTTTGGTGTATGAAGAACTTAATAACATTCTTGACGACACCATTATTGAATTGAGAAAATGCAACAGGCAGACTGGGACTTGTGCACTTATGGCGGACGATAGAACCCCAAAGTCCTTGATGAACACATTCACAGTAGACCCGGTTGTTGGGATAGACCAAAGACCACAAAGTTGTTAGTAATTGAACGCAAGAAGCACGAGACATATTGCAATGGCGAAAGATACTTGCGGAAGCTAAGGCCCATAGGGGGCCTGATGATGATTTAAACCAAACAGTTTTTTACACGCTTTATATTAGCTTCACCTGTTTGTATGTATGTATGTCAAAATCGAGTCCGAAGGAGTCGGTTTTGACATACAGCCACTTTTAACGGACAGATTAAATCAAACT
This sequence comes from Pieris napi, assembly GCF_905475465.1. Taxonomy (NCBI): domain Eukaryota; kingdom Metazoa; phylum Arthropoda; class Insecta; order Lepidoptera; family Pieridae; genus Pieris; species Pieris napi. The sequence goes on along the minus strand of NC_062238.1, from coordinate 6,957,860 downwards.
TTGCGCACCTGTCAAAGATCGATGACAATGCAATAATCCGAAGAAAAAAAAATTTACTAGAAAATAAAATAAATATAGTTAAAAAAAACTAAAAAAACACGCTAGACGAGACTTCCGATAGACGAAAAATATGGCACAGAGTGCCCCACGCTTTTTCACAAAAATACCAGTATTTTTTGTTCATTACCATTTTCAGCCTAAATTAGGAATTATTTTTCACTTTTTAGATTGATGTGCTTTAAAAGCGTGTTTTTTAGTTTTTTTTTAACTATATTTATTTTATAAAGAAATGTGAAGATTTCAACCACAAAGTATTTCATTTCAGTACAAAGTATTTTCCCAACGAACCAAGTGGAAGTTACGCAATCACATTTGATAGAGTCAGCTCGTGTCGTTAATCGTTAACCGTTTAATTGCATTAGGTGTTATTCAATTGTAATTTGCCTGATTGCATTTACCATTGTAATTGGTAATTTTTATTACAAAGGTGTTATGGAGCTGACACCGCGCATTTTACAATCAACTTTAAATACACGCAATTTAATTAATTATTTACATAACGTTTCGAGACTGCTACTTGTTGACAGAACTATTTATTGATACGAGTCTAATGTCAATGTCAAATGTCTTAGGGGTCTTTGGGGCGGCCAGTCGGTGGTTTGACTGTTCGAGGATCTTCACTTAAGGTTGGAGGAAGAATTCACATCATTTCTCCACGTTAGTATTTGCTATATTCAATTTTTAAATTAAAAATGTTTTATTGTATCGTTTTGAGCCTGCCATAAGTTGACACAACTATTTATGGATATAAGTCTAATGTCAATGTCAAATGTCTTAGGGGTCTTTCTTTTTCCACGTTAGTATTCTATTTTTAAATTAAAAATGTTTTATTGTATCGTTTTGAGCCTGCCATAAGTTGACACAACTATTTATGGATATAAGTCTAATGTCAATGTCAAATGTCTTAGGGGTCTTTCTTTTTCCACGTTAGTATTCTATTTTTAAATTAAAAATGTTTTATTGTATCGTTTTGAGCCTGCCATAAGTTGACACAACTATTTATGGATATAAGTCTAATGTCAATGTCAAATGTCTTAGGGGTCTTTCTTTTTCCACGTTAGTATTCTATTTTTAAATTAAAAATGTTTTATTATATCGTTTTGAGACTGCCGTAAGTTGACACATAACTATTTATTGATACGAGTCTACTGTCAAATGATGTCTTAGCGACACCTAGAATCCGCGGTTACAAACCAAAACTACTTGGGTATTGGTTAAGGATGTATCTTCTCTTTAAGTTGGAGAAAAAGTAGACATCCTTATTTCACATAATTAAGTGCAATATTTATTCCAAATTCTATAGTAACTCGTTGTTTAGCAATTTGAATTTATTGACAACTGTATTACTGAAGATAGAATTAAAATTATTTTGATTTGGTGAATCAAGTAAAACGTAGAAGAAGACGAGTTCGAAGAATCATACCGCTTATCTGTCAGGGAGATGCTGTTTCAACAGAATCGTTTATTTGCAAAGTGAAAATCATTCAACATAATATTGAGGCATAAAACAGCTTAATATTTGCCTCTCAAGTTTAGTAGTTAGGGACAGTATGTGAATAATATTTGCCATAAATAATATAGCTATATAATTCTAAACTTATATACATTATGAAGGCATGTCATTTCAGTAAGAAGAGATTATGTCTCAATTACTCTACACTTTTCTCCACGAGATAAGTATAAGGCATATAAAATCTTACTTTACACTATCGTAACATATCTATCTTGTTAATAACGGTTATTAGATATTAAAGTCACTAGGCATAGTTAACAAAAACACTTATCTGATAAGAAAATTCTATAAAAATTGTTTCCGGTATATAGCTAATGTATGTGCGTGCGAACATTCTTCAATCATGTTTATTACTTGAGACATGGCTTTGCAGTAATATAAGAATCTTAGTTTTATTCAGCAGTTTTTTCAGTGAATGCGATATCTTTTTATCAATAAATTGACTATGTTTAAAAATAATTGTTCAGTTCGACCTATGGGTCCCGAGATTAGTGCGTTGAATCAAACTCTTTATATAACCTGTCATTGTTATTAACGTAAGTATTATGAGATTATCATATAGTTAAGGATTGTTATTAGTTGTATGTAAATTGTAGCTAAAAAGGTAGGTAGGTATCTGAATAATATGGATATAACAATATATAAAATAAATCTTGAAGCGTAAAGTTAACTATTTCGCTAATCGCGACTCTACTTTTCATATTAAAAAACAATAAATATTGTTTATTTTGGATATGGCAATAAAAACAACTGAAGTTCTAGATAAATTATGTAATTGATTATCTACACTTTAAAAAATTGCACGATTTACATCTAAAATTGATTGATATATTATTCTACTTTTTATCGTAGGCTACTTAGCATTTTAAAGAGATGTTAAATATGATAAATGTAAGGATTGATACCATTGTTCATTGACCTGGAGTATTTCGCGATGAGACATCTACTTTACATACTTTTTTTTAATGTAATAGGACGCAAACGGGTAGGAACTCACATTGCCAGAAGGCTCGCAAGTGCGTTGCCGGCCTTTTAAGGCTTGGTACGCTTGAAGGTCTCTAAGTCGAATTGGTTTGGAAATACTTCAGTGGGAAGCTGGTTCCACATAGTGGTAGTGCGGGAAAAACTGTCTTAAAAACGCTCAGTTGTGGAACGACGGACATCGAGGTGATACGGATAGTATTTTGTATTCTTCCTTGACGTCCGGGGATGAAACTCAGCTGCACGTATTATCCCGACCAACTAATACTATCAGTATGACATAGAAGAACGATCTAGATTAATAATGATAATTTAATATGACGCAAATATACTTAATAAATGATAATACCAACATATAATATTAGAATTAATTATTATATAAAAATATTAATTGCCTTAAAACTTCGTTATAATACAAAGGAATTATGGGAACTTAAATGATTAGAATGTCGCACTGAGTAGCGTAGACATGAAATAGTTTATGAATAGTATAATAATAACTTAAATGATATATAAAACCGAAACTAAACATTTATTATCTACGATACAGTTACAGAAGTATCTACTATAATAGGCGATAACAATTATTCAATATATTGAAAGAAATTCCTACGACATTTTATTCTTTTTTACTCAGTAATTAATACTTGTTAATATTTTTATTCCAGATCACACTTCCTTAGAAGCACTGCCATAAAAGGTAGGATTGAGGAAGTAGTCTATTTCATGGAAGAGAAAACGAGTATTGATAACGGAGATGTTATGAGCTAATAAGCTTGCATTCATGGATCTATTTGCTGTAGTTTTTGTATGCAAAGATGTTTTTTATATCCATTTTTGTATTTGTTATAAAAACTTAATTTAAATTTAATTAGATTATCGTGACTCGGTGTTTTTTTATGGTGAAAAGGGCTGTCAAATTCACTTTCTATGAAAAACTACAGCAATAACGATTGTTACTGTTTCATCTCGCACCTACTTGGCGTATCGCTTTTACAATACAAAAAATGTATCCGACTTTTTTTACTGAACAATTATTTGTTAATTTAATTTACAATACGTTAATGTAAAAAAATATAGTATACACATAATATTAGCTCCGTGAAGCCTGTGAAGTGCCCAGGAGACTTCTGTGCTTCTGGAAGGAGCTGGGCTGGCTAAATTATAACCCCTAACATATAATATTAAATACACAATATCGCTACTGTGAACTCACTCTGTGAACACATTAATATTTCGATAGTGTCGCAGACAGCATTCAGTAAGCGCAAGTTCTTGTGTTGCTCACCAACCCCCGCAGGACTTTCAGTAGAGAGTAGGCCAACTGTAAGACCGGTTTTGTTACTAATTTATTGAACCCCACACACACACACACGTTGGCAAGCATAGCAGACGTTCTCACACTGCTATTAGTTTATGTATTATAAATATTATAAATATTCTGTAATAAACAACTCCGTGTTTCTAGATGTCGAATTGTCGTTACGCTTTCTTAAAAGTCCCACTTGCCAAGATTTTTCACTGGTATACTTTGTTTAATAATTTACACAATACAAATGAGATTTATGAGAAAGTAGTTTAATTCACGTGTTCGAAAAACGACCATTTAGTTATTACATATTTAATTTCTTAAAGCATTTTGTACCTAGGGTTGTCCAAATCCAAATAGCCTCGTAATATGGCAAAAAATTTAGTTAAACAATATTATAACAAGCTAAAAATGAGAAGTTGTAATAGCCCTAATTAATAATATTTTATTTTATGGCCTGATAACGAGACCAATTGCCAAGTCTTTGGGCACAAATTTTCATTTATTTTTAATCACATGTATTTTCACTTGATTTTCCAATATTTCACTTGTTTATTTAAATTGTCCTCATGGTATTTTAACGTTATATAATGCACTATAATATTTTTTGACTTCAGCAACGCATCCATGTGACGGTGGGAGGTATCACTTACTTGCATTATTTCACTTGCCAATACTAGTCTATGAAAGACATTTGAATAAAATATGGTTAACCTGTCGTTACAGAAAGTGATTTAATAGTTTGTTGAGAACCAAAGACAACAAAAGAACACAGACCCTGAACACCTATTCAGAAGCCCGATGACGTCATTATGATACAATCCAATTACATAGATACATACAATCAAACTTACGGGTAGTAAATCGCATTTCCGGAAATTGAAATTTCTTCTTCAACTTTCAAATTTCGAATCGGTCTCAATCACCCTTTGATTTTAATAATCTATTTTTATTACTTAACACACTTGGGATATAAGTCTAGCGTTTATGTCCCAAGTTTGGAACAACATAATACGAAAACACATTAAATATATTAGGCAGTTAGAAACAAATATGATCCCATATAAATGTAAATCTTACGGGTGGTAAATGAAGTATTACCGGAAATTGGTATTTCTTCTTCTACTTTCAAATTTCGAACGTCTCAATCACCCTTTGATTTTGTTAATCTATTTCCTGCGTTAATATGTATTAATAAACACACGAGTATAAATATATTTACTGTAAGAGTTTTTAAAACTATACAATATTTTTACGGAACCCTCCGTTTGAAATTACCGTTGTGGTTTTGTTATTGAGTGTCGGTGACCCTAATTTGTATGTCCGATTACTTTCATCACGTTCACAATCTTGTTAAAATAAAAATGCGGTCTGTGGTTTACTTAAGATGACATAATGAGTCTTATTAACTCGATCATTTTGTTATGAAAGAGATAAATTTTGACTTTCACTTAACAATTAGTGTTTCATTTATTGGAGAAGAGAGTAAAGGTAATTGTTAAACATTCTAACCGTTCTAGACAATTTAATTCTAATTTATATATATCGTTTGGAAAGGAAACATTTTATTAGATCTATGAAAATGAAATGTCCCTGATTTAGTTTCTCTTTGGAGTAGAGACTCTTGGGTCGTGGCGCCTGGTAGTTAGTACCCAGAACTGGTGCTTTCCTTGCTCAACGCATAAGTATCGCAATACAGCGAAGCGTTGAAGGTACACTGCCAAAGTGACTTTTTTAAAATTAGTTTCATTTTTCTATTTATTAATTTTTAATTATTATTATTTTTACTTTGTAGGTTAAGAAAATTGTTATAACTGTATATTTGTGTTTTTACATCTTATCTTAAATATAAGACAAACATATTTGTATTATTTTCTTAAAACAATTCAGAAAAAAATAATCTTCCAAGGAACGATTTTTTTAAATTAGGATCTCTTCATAGTTCCTACATAATATACCCTGATTTTTAATTCCGTAGATTTCTGACAGCTATCATTTTTTGAAATGTCAGTGAGGGCTATAATAAATTATATGTCAACAGCAATTGCAAAGATCTGTGTGCCGTTCTTTTTTCAAAATGACCATTTTTATTTTAAATTCAAATTTATACATCTGTTTTATTAAGTATCTTGCTTATTGAATAATAATTGTAAGCTGTTTACATAAGATAAATTAAGAATACTGTAGAAAACCTTATCCTTTTTCCGTAAGTAATAGTATAAAGAATCTTCAAAGATTTAAAAAGATAATTATTAAACTTCATAATTAAGGCTATTAAGTATTTAATCATCATCATCATTTCTTCTTAATAATCTATTCCATCATACTAATTGTTTCTACTTCTCTAGGCTTCTATTTTAAGCATGTTTACGAATGCAAATGCATTACGAACATCGTTTCTTCATGCCTCTTTTAACCCACAAGTCACGGTAAAGGTCACGTAAGGAGCGAGTTGTAGAGAAATCAGTTGGCATTCAACATTCCAAGGTATATCTGGTTCTATAGTGCATAGTAAAATGGTAAAAAGCAGCGTAAACGAAATAGCCTTATATATATAGTGAAGAAACAAAACAGGGCCTATGAAAGGTCCTTGCATGACCACAGTCATGGACGCTACGTTGATTTAAAATACAAGTTACACTACCGTGACCGAACTCCACACATAACTGTGTTACATAATTCAACTTTAAACAATACAGTTAAATACATTTACATAGTATTTAAACTCATTTCGAAGCTCAATAGTTAATGTGCATATTCAATAACACTAGACAAATAGCAGTTACATTTAACTAACTAATTAACACAGTTTGCTATTGTTTAACGGATTGTTATTGGCAATTCAGTAATTAGCTATTCAATCATATGTCTAATGAGTAAAACGCGAAAGTTTGATGTATGTTTGTAAGTCTTTTACGTAAATAAAATCAAATTTATTCGTGTAGGTAACATGAAAAAACAATATGCTTCTAATTTAACATTCACTGGCAGTTCTCAAATCAAGTAGAACGGACGAGAAGAACTGGCAATAAACTTAGTAACTCTTTTAACTCGCCCATGTTTTTTTTATTAAATGCTTGTAAGCACCTGCTGTCATATCTTCATGCTCCTCATCACATGTTAAATTATTTAGATATTGTAACCAAGCAAATAAATAAAATCACTGTAAGCCTTGCAATGTTGCTTTATAATTGTTTATGGATCTAGGTCTTGGCATCTGTTTCATTGGTGAGATTTGTTTATCGACTCGTAGTTTATATTATGTCCTCACGATGTGTTATCGGCATCGTATGAGCGCTCCTATAGTTAAAAATTCATTGGTTCCGTTGACGACCTGAGAATCGCATTACGACTGAAAATAATCTAAATCAATTCGCAAAAAGTATCTTTTTATTACTGCAAAGAAGTTGCGGGCCAAATTGCGGTTTCAATAAACGAAAAATGACAGTTTGACAGCGGATAGCTGACAGATGACAGATAGTACCTATGTAGTATAGTGTAGTCTAAAATAGTCTATTCCTGAAGTGTTTTTAATGTTATTAGACTACTAGTTAATGTAGGACTAGGACTAGGGTTGACTACTCAGTACTGTCAATGTCAAGTTAGTTTTGCTCTTGTTGTTTGTGCTTATTTCAATTTCAAAGCTTTTTTTCACCCGTTCGAGTTGTGAGTTTACAAGCAATTTCTTGACTGTGACATCTTGTGATTCTATCCATATGTTTTAATCATCTTAAAATGTCTTAAAATATGATTCCTTAAAACAAACTGGAGCAGTAACCAGTTAGCATTAACGATACCTAAATATTAGTGAGTTGCTTAGCGACCCAACGACCACAGAGTATCAAACCACTATTTACGACACCCTTGTACCAAAATTTAATTATTTTATTTTATTATAATTTACTGAAACACAGACATTTATAAAAATCTTGAAACTAAATCAACATACTTAAACAACATATTCACCTTTAGTTAGGAAGTAATTGGCGCCTGCAGCGGAGCTTGAGATAATAGTAAGAAAATTAATGCGTTTTTACCGCTCTGCATCCATTAAAACTACCTATTGCCTGCTCATTATACAGCCTCATACCGAGTAATAAATCGACGCGGAAAGCATTAGTTTATATGAGACCACTGTATAATCTAAATTTATTTATAGGTATTGAACATGTTTTTAATCTGTATTTCTGGGTCGCATAGTCACAGACAATAAAGTTGTCCTTGTGTCAATTTTTTTATTATTATAAAGGCGATATATTATTTTTTATATCCAGTGTTTGACGGTTGTAAGCTTCATGAATATTTCAATATTCCAACATAATATTATTTAATTACCTTATCTAAAAATTATTCTGAATACATTTCTAGCACAAACTAAAGTCAATGTTATCATAATGCTGGCGGCTACATTCCTTGTAAAATACCCAACCGCTTCTTGGCTTATTATTGTGAGCAAGAGTTAATATAATTGTATATTTTTTGTATAATCGTTGTCTTGCCTCTGTCATCATTTATCTATGCGCAAAGACTATATTTAAATTTCTTGTCTATTTTGCACTCATATATTTTTCGAATTTTTTTACATAAAATCTTTATGTTTTAAGTTTCTACTTTTGTTATGACCTGTATACATAATAGATATATCTAAAATCAACTAACCTAATCTACCTCAATATAAAAGGTTAACATTATGACTTTGAAAGATTTTATCACTGGAATTACTTTTTTACCAAAAGTCATTTCATTCCAGAAGGACAAGCAAATGGTACCGACATATTTTATTGTTATCAAATGTATTAAAGCCTACGAACTCGGGCAATAGTTTTTTTTTCCGCCCATGGCGCAGGCTATAGTCTTTCGACCATACCGCCTAGTCTTTCGTAGAATTATTCGGGCAATAGCTTGTATTTTAGATTACATATTTCATTTCCAAACCACAGATAACGTTAAATAGGGTTTAAAAATAGAAAAGTCCGAAACCACAGACTATTAACTCTAGCAGGTTAATGGTGCAAATAGACTGCGTAAGGGAAAGTCTCAGTAGTATTATATGCGGTTACGTGCCAACCAGTTTGTAACCCCTTTTAGATTTGTAATAGCTTTGAATATAATGAATAAGCATAATTACCTTAAGACCTTATGAAGGTTATGATTTGTATATTGAAGCTGTGCAATAAAACAGTGTTGGCCTAGTGGCTTAAGCAACTCTGAGGTGCACTATGGATTTTTTGTGAAGGCATCGTGAGGAAACAGGCAGCTCTTAAATCTCAAATAACATACATATGTCAGGCACAAAAGGCTGATCTTCAATTAGTCTTTAAAATATTAAAACGAATGCAATCTGCGGATTATTATTACAAGACATCACCCCTACGGGTATTGAGAGAACTACGATACAAAAACGTCGGAATCGGTATCGCTGTCTCTATTAGATATCAGAGTCAGGCCAGATTGGTTTACCAAATTGTTTCACCGGTTTAAAATATCACCTATTTGTGTATTTTTTGTAAGTTATTGAATTTGTTTCGCATATAAATAACTATTCCTATCGTAAAACATAGAACCTAAGATAAGACAGGTAATTCAAATAAAGAAATTGTTCAAGCCTTCATATTTTTTACGGCGTAAAACGTTTACATACAATACAATTGTAAGAGGAAGTACTGACAATTTTTGACATGTTTACAAGAAGAAAGTACTGTCCATTACAGATTTATGCGAAGTAAAAGTTATTGCAATAAATAAGGATTACGTTATTAAATTATTGTTTGAACACTTTACATTGTTCGAACACGGAAAACAATATTTGTAATATTTCGTCATTTATATTCAGTTGTATTGTAGACCTTATTTTGAATATATTACATAAATATTAGATAGTTAAACGTAAAGTAGTATTACATAGTATAGACACACAATAAGAATTACAGCGTCCTTATTTTGACACTAAAATATCAAATGAAAAAAGACTTCTAGTATGACTTGTAAATGCTCGCTCTTACGGTGAATAAGGGTCTTTCGGAAACAAAGTCTTAAGTGAGTCGCAAAGTTAATAGGATTATCACATCTTTTATTTAATTTATTATTGTAAAGACTTTTTTATATAGTTATAAATACGAATCACAAATATGTTTTTAGTATTAAAAACACAATATACATGCAATAATTATTAATCGTGTTCATAGTAAGTAGTTTAAAGCGCAAAAAAGTACCAAACTAGCGGTAGTTAAGAGTCATTTAACATTATTACAAAATAATCCGTTACATTGTTATTAACGAGTGTGATCGAATTATTTTTTGTTGCATCTCAACGTGATAAAATTACATAGTTGAAATTATCGGCGTCCACATAATGCCAATTAAGAAGTCATTGATCTCTTCCATTAATAGTCAATTATTGTCCTAAGTTGCAAGACGTTTAATATATAGTAGTTATAGTAGGTACTAGGGTAGAGTTCAATGTATAGTAGTTAGAGTAGGTACAAGCTGGTAATGGTAGGGGGAGTAGTAGGAAAGTAGAGTCGATCATCTACCCAAATTAGAAAATTTTTGGTCTCAGCGTGGCTCTCCCTTCGATAAGCGAAGGATGGAGTAATGGAGGCAGCATATCAACGTATCTATTACCGATTTTAAGGCAGGCACGACTTTCAGTAATGAAAACTACGAAGATGAAGAAGTAGGTACTAGGTAGGTCGTTATATTTATAGTAGGAATGAAGAAAATGGCTTTTGAATGGGGGTTACCAACTTAAAATAAAGCCAAAATATTTTATTCATCCAATAGTAATTTTAAATAGTATTATTTATTATATTATTACTACAGATGATAGGTAATATTAGTCTCGGTGCGTAATTTTGTCGCATTCCACGGATGTATTCTTATGGTAACATAACAATTTCCTTTCTGTGCGCTTTCATGTCAATTCTCAATACCACATAAAAATAATGAATTCTGATTTGTTAAAATTTCGAAGCGTAATGTGCATGCCAATTAGGACATTACCAGTGCGCCATATCAAAGTAAATTAACATGAAAACATGTCCAGACAATATAAGAACTAACTTTGTAAAAACATCAACGTTAGAGACTTCATTTTTTTTTCTTTTTTTTTCTTTTCTAGAAAAGGAACTTGAATAGTTAGAGTAATTATGTATTTATGGGTTTATTCTTATCATTAATTGATACATAGTAAGGCGCTTCCTTTGAGCTTTTCTTATAATTAAATACAGGGAGCTAATTATGGTATTGGAACTCGAGGTATTTATTGCTGATCGTTATCAAATAATTTGTTAAAGAATTTTATATGCCCAACAAGTCACGTAAGATTTTTAACACATCATCGGCGCTTATTGTTACATATAAATAATAAAGCCCTTTATTCTAATAATAGAGTTACAATAAGGTCTTTTTCTATTGATATTATATCTAGGGTAACTAGTGAAACCTCCACAGAAACTCTCTGGGATACGACCAGCAAATTTTAAAAAAAGAACACATCTACACTTGAAAACTAGCACCCATTGAAATAGGTATAAGCGTGGGAGTATAAGCTTCATAGAGCTTTTTATGCCGGTTCCGTAGGCTTCTTTCCCCTTATCATAGAACAAAATGGATGGAGGAAATGGGTAACATAATATGTCATAGAATATAAATCATATACACGATATAAAGGGTTTTTCAACAAGAACTTTGTTTTCTAAAACAAAATAAAACAAAGAATTTAGAGGAAAATGAATAAATTTTTTATTGTATTACAAAGAGAAAAGTTTGGCAATTATGAATGAAAAATGATATCTGGCAAATGTCCACCACGACCACGCTGACAGATGTTGATTCTTTCATCAAAATTTTTAATCACTTTTTGGCAAAATGGAGGGTCTATTTCGTTAATGACATCACGGATTTTGAGTTTTAAGGCTGCAATCGATTCGATTGGCTCCGTATAGACTCTGTCTTTAACATAGCCCCACAAAAAATAATCCAGTGGTGTTAAATCACACGATCTGGCTGGCCACTTAACAGCTGAATTTCGCGAAATTATGCGCTCGGGAAATTTGGTTTGCAATAAATTGATCGTTTCATTGGCTGTGTGACATGTGGCACCGTCCTGTTGAAACCACATTTCAGTGATATCCATGTCATCAATAATAGGCCAAAATTTAGTGGTTAACATCTCGCGATACCGTGATCCATTGACTGTTACCGCATTTCCAGCCTCATCTTCGAAAAAAAACGGCCCAATCACGCCTCCAGACCACATAGTGCACCACACAGTAACACGTTGAGTATGCAAAGCCTTCTCAATAATTGCTTTAGGATTTTCAGAAGCCCAAATGCGACAATTTTGCTTGTTGACGTACCCTGACAAATGAAAATGGGCTTCGTCTGAAAAAATGATTTTTTCAGAAAAACCAGCAGGTTGTTCCTGAATGAACTGAGCGAATCTGCGGCGATTTGAATGGTCGATCAGCTTTAATTCCTGCACCAGTTGAATCTTGTAAGGCTTCAAAGCCAAATCCTTTCGCAAAATTCGCCATGTTGTGCTTTTGGATAACCCCAATTGTTGAGAACGTCGTGAAATTGACAAATTTTGATCTTCTTCAACACTGTGGCTCACGGCGGCGATGTTTTCTGTTGAACGACCCGGTCGAACACGTGTTGGTGTTGGCACATTTTGTACCGAGCCTGTCGACTCAAATTTCGCGACCAAATTCTTAACAGCGGTCTCAGAAGGACGATTATGCTGGCCGAAAATATCACGAATTTTACGAAATGTAACTTTAACAGAACCACCATTTTTATAGTGGATTTGAATTATTTTAATGCGATTTTCGAGCGAAATTGAATTCATTGTAATAATTGCCAAAGCACCTGCTACGAATACCGCCAAAAACTAAATGTCAAAACTATCACGTTCTCGGTGTTGCCACAATTGAAAAACAAACTTCTTGTTGAAATACCCTTTATATGGTGGAATGATGATCACTTTTTCTAAGTTATAAATTATTTATTCATTCCATATATTGTACGAGTAGTTTCTTATATAGTAACGTAATGTATTTCAAGTTTATCAACTCGTGTTGATTGAAATAGAATTATGGTTTAGTTTTTTCGTGGTAAAAATTTACTAATATACCTAATAGACATTTTTAAAGCGAAGCAAATCTTTTTTTTAAAATTAGGAACCGTAAAAATTTAATATCTATTATAAACCATGTGAGGTTCCACTGAATAATATGTAGGGTTGACGTCTTTGGAATTTCGTACTGACATAGCTGACAGGTCCTCGCTACTCTCACCATATATTCAAAACTGTAGACTGTTAATTAGCGTCGTTAGCTATAAACATGCTCGTCCCTAGTAATTGGTCCCTACTATGTCCATATATATTATATATATAAGGAAGGTCTATTTTTTTGATAATCTTTATATATAATATATATATACTAGCTGACCCGGCAAACGTCGTTTTGCCATGTATATTATTTCTAGGATTTTTTTTAGTTCAATAAAAATAGGGGTTGATCGTAGAGGGGTGAAAATTAAGGATTATATGTATTTTTTAATGCCACATAATAAAAAAATTATAGAAATTATACAAAAAAAAATGGGGTGGATACTTTAGGGGTTTGAAAGATAGATAGTAGCCGATTCTCAAACTTACTGAATATGCATAAAAAAATTCATAAGAATCGGTAGAGCCGGTTCGGAGGAGTTTGGGAACGAACATTGTGACACGAGAATTTTATAAGATATAAATCTTCTTTGCGTGTGGAGCGTGTGGTGACCGACCTGTGGACGTGGCTGGATCAGTTTTTACTGTGTGTGGGATCGAAAATACATAGTATAGATAATATATATTTACAATTAGATAATTATTTTTTGTATTGAAGACGTATGTACAGGACAACGTCTCATGGGTCCGCTAGTATCTTATAAATGTTTTGTTATATTTTTTAGTATTATAACGTTATCAGATAAAACATAATGTAGTAGATATAACCAGTATCGCTGAGTATTCGAACTTTTGTCGGACAAGATTTGGTTGAAGAAAATTGTCACTCAATCTGATGTAAGTACTTAAGTACATTATTACTACAGTAATTAAAAAGGCTTGAAATAAATATAATTCTTTTCAAAGGATTCTTGTTCAGTTTTGTAGTTTATATCTTATTTAACAATGCTGTATGTGCCTTGAAAAAAAACATTTGTTCCGGTCAGGAACAAATGTTTTTTTAGGAACGTTCAAGCCTTATGTTCTCCAATCTGTGAGACCATAGATGTTACTCAAATTTTGTCGGAATGTATGAATCAGAAGACAACATTGTTCATAGTTCCAAGACTATAAATTCGAATACCACTAACAGATTGGGTGCCAGATATTCATATCAAGATGGTTCACATGTATAGAGCAATTCAATCAAAACGACAGTCGTTTGAACAAAAAATTGCTTTCCCAGTATTCGACCTGAATTTGCACAGAGTCCCACTAAATACCTTTTTTAATCCATTCAAAAACTAAAGCAAAAGTACAAAAGTTAACATTCATTGTATTTATAAATACTCTATACTAAACCATAAATGGGATTTTCTCAAAACGCCGTTGCCTAAAAATATAATTGGGTTCAATAAACGTATATAAAATGCTAATTATCACAATTTGTGTAATCGATCTTCGTACAGGTTATTCACTTTATATAATTTTTTGCGCTTGCAATATAAACTAGTCCGTAATTAATATTATTGCAATGCCAAAATATTTATCAATGTTTTTGCTGTTAAAACTACTTTTTCTATATTCTTCTATATAGTCTATGTTTTAGCCATAAATGTTATAAAGGAGAACGTAAAACATGCCATAAAGCCAACATTTATATTACGTTTACGTCATCCAAAAACAAAAGACGACGAAAACAGAAGACACAATGCCACGTTACGTCTGGTTATTGGTCCAACGGAAAGACTGTTCCTGTCGGCGTGTCTCTGGTTAGACTAGAGATCCTCTTGACCAAACAAAATAAGACAGAACATGCCATTCTTTTGCCTGTCACTTTCTTCGCCTGGAATCGCAGGAAAACAAAACTGATTAAGAGATCTCTTACTATATTATTATATATCTTATTATATTAAAACTTGTTCTGTAACTACAGAGAGTTGTGGAAAAATAGCAGTTAAGCATAAATAATACATAATGTGCGTATGTCATTTATGCTTTAAAGATTTTTATTTAAGATTATCCCACGCACCAAGGATTATTATAATAAATATGCCCGTAGAATCAGTAAGATTAAACTCCGCATTTACAAAAAATATTACCGTTCTAAGGGTTGTCTCATCTACAGCCATTAATAGATGAAAACATCTTTGCTTAATGAAACATTCTCGTTAATTTATTAAGGTCGAGAAAATACTAACAAACAATCACGATCTTGTACACGACAGTGGTGCAATTCTGTAGCTTATTTATCTTAAATGCGACCTTCTTAGCACGGTTTATAAGTTTGTAATAAATAAACTGTTTAATTAAAAAAATAAAAGTTTTATCACAAATTCTTATATTCATGAAATGTTTATTTTTAATTTTTATACATTGCTGACCATTTTTTTTACATTATGTAATAATAAGCAGGAGGCTCACCTGATGTTAAGTGATACGGCCGCCCATGGACACTCATATTGCCAGAAGGCTCGCAAGTGCGTTGCCGACCTTTTAAGAAGCTGACCACTGAAGTATTTCGAACCAATTCGACTAAGGATCTATTAAGAAAATATTGTACCAATTCATAAAAGGCCGGCAACGCACACGCGAGCCCTCTGGGATTGAGAGTGTTCATGGGCGGCGGAATCACTTAAAATCATGATGTAACCGATCCGCATGAATGTTGCTAAGTTGCAGCATAATATCATTGATATGCAAAAGAAACAGGGTCGGGGATAGAAGACAGCCTTGTGGGACCCCAGCGTTGATGGTTTTAAGGTCGGAACATGCTCCGTCGATGACGACCTTGATGCTCCAATAGTCCAGAAAGCTGGAGATCAAGTGAGCCTCCTGCCCGTTTGCCCCCTGTTCTATAAAAAAAAATGACTTATGATTGTAATAAGTTTATCACTAATATCCTCTTCCCTATACCCTTGTTATCCCGTTTCCCGTTTACGTCGTTAACTATAACAGTGCAGTAAAAGGCTTTTACGGAGAGCAGTCAATAATTACAAAATGATATACGCCTTCCGCCCTTGTATTGGTGAATGAATATGTCTTGTATTTATCTTTGCAACCAGCGGTTTCTGTGAAAATTAAGAGAAACCAAGCGTTTAAAAATTTGAGCTTTAAAGTAAAAAACTTCATTATTTTAGTAAATATTCAAAGATTCATAGACGTTTTACAATAGTAGTCCGCTTGAAGTTCGGCCTAAGCCCAGTCGCGGCCAAGTTTACTGATCGTGTAAGTACATTGTTCTTGTCAAACTTCGAGAAGTTTTGTTTCTATTGTTTTTGGTAAGATTACATTTAAGACTGTATTACTAATCTGTGAAGACAATAAAATGTAAAGATTCATTGCTAAAACATAATTCAACATGTTTTTCAACAACTGCAAGCGAAATAATCAAATTCAAAACTAGTTAAAATGTATGAGTGTAATAGATAAATTAAACAAATATAATATGAAATATAAATAGAAATATGTATTCATAAACAATATTCTCATCGCATGAAAAAAATCAGTGTGATTATGGTTGATGTCTTAGCATCAGCGGCATGTGTAGGCGAACACTCTAAACATTTCATAACAATATCACTAATGTAGAAAAAATACAACGATACAAGGAAATGAAAATGTTGAAATAATAATTTGATTAATCCATCTCACGAAGGCGTTAGACCCTAATGGCTGCACTGCGCATTTTACACAGCTTATTTTGTACAGTAAGTTTTGCTTTTTATCGTTCTGTAAACGCCCACATACTAAAAAGGTGAACTAACTTAAGTAAAGGTAACTTGTATAGAGCGATGAAATATTAGTGGCATTAGCTAAGTTAAGTTCATTTAAGTATCTTTTTCACTGTTATACTGTTGTAGTGAATTTCATTAAAAAAATGCGGAATAAACTTGTGTGTTATCCTTATACCTTATTGGAAGAGCTATTCTAATAATAAGATAGATTCCTTACTCATGAATCAATGTAGATATTGTGGCAATGGGGACTTGTTTTTATATAATATAAAAGTTGGACATGTGCTGTCACTGACTTTTTTGTAGGCTTTATCACACTCGATAACTTATATCTAGAACTCGATATTATATCTCTCATCGTTAAGGCAGTGTTCGTAAGAAACGTTTTTGTTCGACCGTTTTTTCTCCGACTTGCTTTGCAAATCGTAGGTAAGCCTATGTTACTCACAAATACCGCTTTCTATAGGTAATTTTTTTTTACAAATTGGCTTAGTGGATCCACTAAAACCTAAAAAACGTAACCTCTTTATAATATTAGCAAAGATTATATTGACTGGTTTGTTAACGGGCGTTTCATGAGATAGTTCCAACTGTCTGAGCACATGTTATATTTCAATTTGATTGCAACTTAATGTAAACTTAATGATGACGAATCTATTAGCTTTTTGCTAGTAATAAATGGAGTACAGAAATGCGACGAAATGCATCTAATACAGTATAATTGGAGATGAAGTTCAACCTATGGTATAACATTGACCAACGCGTTCTCTCTTACATATGCAATCATAATAAGATGACCGCGCAACTCTTGCGCAACTTTTTATTTCCGTAGACAACTTTAACTTCTTTGACACTCTATCAGAACTTACTTTGTATAATAATAATATGCATATTTTGTAAATATAAAATACTGGCTTATAACTTTGACAGACAATTTGAAACTTAATTAAATGTAATCATAACGCATTTAATTATGAAGTAATAAAACAGGTTTGCAATCAAACCCTTTGAGGTGTCCGAATAGGAAGTGTAAATTATCAGGTATCGCGATCTGGTTTTCTCTTGATATTTTAAGGTCTTGTTTTTCAAATTGAATAAATTAATAGGACGGATGTACTAAATTATACCTTATCTTTTTAAAACGGGGCAGCTGACCGATAAAGCACTTTTGTATGCGACTGTAGGTCACATCTATAATCTACCTTGGGTCCTTGATAAAGAACCTTCCTCTTTCGACCGCATGTCATTATAACCAATATATAATAATCTAGTATTACAAAAAAAATTATGCTTGAGCATAAATCTTTGCGATAATTCGGATTGACGAGCGCGAAAATTGTGTTTGTTTCGCATGTGTGATTGCTAGTTAGTTAATTAGTAGCTAGGTCCTATAAAAAAATCAACTTCATCACTATGGCATCATCAATATTTTTATTTCATGCTTCATCATTAGAAATCCTTTTGAAAATTACTAGACTTCGGCATACATCAAAATCATGTATTTATTGGTAAAATAATGTACCCTTTTGATCGCCAATAAAATATTATCTTCCAAGTGTTTTGTTTTAGTAACTGTTTGTAAGGAGCTGCCTGCTGCAACAATTACACCCATTTTACACATTTTTATTTAGATATACAAATTTAAAATAAGAATAAACATATAGGCTGCTAATAGCAGCAATATACATGGTGAAATAGAGGCACGCTTTTACCCTAAGGGAATGATACGAAAACACGTCGTATCAACGTAGAAATAACTGATGTATATACCTATTTAGGACTTTTGGTCTTTTGAATTTTAAGTGACATAGAAGAAATATTCTATCCTTTGTTAATAA
The DNA here is from genome assembly GCF_905475465.1 of Pieris napi. NCBI lineage: Eukaryota > Metazoa > Arthropoda > Insecta > Lepidoptera > Pieridae > Pieris > Pieris napi. The sequence goes on along the minus strand of NC_062238.1, from coordinate 6,939,208 downwards.
TGTATTTTTTGTAAATAATTCTCTTTAAAATATTACTAAGCCCTACGGGCTATATATAAATATATTTTAGATGTAAAAAAAGTACTTTAAGTATCAAGCCAATTTTTATTGCGTATAATCATTACTCAATGGCGACGCATCTAATCAACTCGTCAATTTTTCAAAGCCCCATTAGGCTGCCATGACACCCATTTGCAAGTAAGAGATAAGAAAGATTGATTCCATAACTACACGCCCAGGAGCAAACAATATGCAAAGCTCTAGAGAATTTATGTATATACCTAAAATATTCATATAATATGTTTTAGGGGCTTAAGATAAAACAAACAGATTTGCTTTCTAGCTGGGTAAACAAGTTAATATGAAAACTGTATTTGATTTAATATTGTGAATTGTCATGATTTTATTTAACCTATTTTTTACGCAAATTTCAAAAATATTTTGTTGTCGTGGGATAATTTAATTTAAGTGATAATACCTACTAATTTGTAAATTTCTACAGTTAATTAAACTTAAGATTAAACCAATAGATAAGATATAACGCAGCGAATAGCGATAGTGCAGGATTCTTATAGTGAAATAATGTTTGAAATCCACTAGCTGGTAAATCCACCAGCTGCCCACTGCAGTATCTCCGAACTAATCCCCTCAAGAAAAGAGCGTACCAATTCTTAAAAGGCCGGCAGCGCGCTGGCGAGCCTTCAGTGTGAGTGTTCATGGGCGGTATCACTTAACATCAAGTCTCTTGAGTCTCCTGCTCGTTTGCCTTCTGTAACATAAAAAAACATTTTAAAAAAATCGGTCCAAAAGTTTTTGTCATTCATTGCTCTCTTTTATTAGTATAAATTACAAATAATTATATATATAATCGTATATATATTACGTATCTCCGTTAGTAGGAAAGGATTTGTTAATTAGTAGTACAGGAGCTACCTCTTACGTTTATTCAGTTAACACATCATTATTAATCACTCTTCGTGTAATGGAAAGTGTTTCGTTTGCATATTTTTGCATAGTTCTTTAGATACATATCAATCTGAGTGACACAAGACAGATACCCTAGTAAATTAGCAATTTACACAACAGGTTCAATGTAAAGTGATAATTTACCTTTTTATATAAGTGAATCAATCAATCAAGTGTAAACGAGCCTGTAAACACTAACTCAGTTACTTGGCATTATAAATATAGCAGTTGCGACTATGTTCTTTTGTTTGTAGTTTATTTAAATTTATCCTTGTCGATTGAATCCAGACTTTGGTAAGGAGTTGAACATCACGAAATTGTGATATACTTAAATAGCGGAAATAGACAGAAATAATTTTTGTTACGCAGAATTCTAAAGTTCCTTCTTCGGGTTTTGTCGTCGGTTATTATGTATATGTTAACGTAAAATTGTAAACACCGTTAGATTGTAATCTATCGGTTATCGGTTATCGGTATTCGGTAGATTGTACTACACTAACTTAGTTATCATTCAAACTTCTTTGGTCAATTACAGATTAATTTTACTTCCCAACAATTTCATATAACTACCGAATAATAATACGTTAATTTGTAAGCAGTTCGTTGAGGTTCACAATCTTTCGACAGTTTACAATCTCGCGAGATAGATTACAATCTAACGGTTTTTACAATTTTACGGTGACATATATACTTTATTCTGTGTTAAATTTACGGAGTAGTGATTTCACTCGCACCAGTTTTTTAAATGTGTATAAATATTAGTGAAGTGCCTGGCTCGTACCATTGTTCCTTGCACGCAAAAAGGGTCTGACCAGTTATCTTAACCCTCCAGTTATAACTCGAACCAGTTTTTGTTTCACTAGAATCGAACTTAAATGTAGAGGTTCCCATATCAGTATAGCGGTTAGTTTAATATATTTATAAGAATTAGAACGAGCGCAATTTATTTTTGATACAAAAATTGGATTATTTACTTTAAAACACATTTCAATTATGTTACGAGTGAACAGACTTCCTCATTTCTTCATGAACGTACCTAATTACTGAGTAATACGTCAATTACAATACCGTACTATTATGTCTAACAGTGGTCACCTGGAGAATTATGGAGTTGATATCTTCTCCCACAGGCTGTCTGACAATTTTTTTTTTTTTTTTTTTTTTTTGATAAAGCTTGCCAACGCTCGGCACACTGAGACATTGGTAGAAACAAACACAAAATACAATTTTTAATGTGACAAGCACTTATAGGCAAACATAGCATACATATATAGAGATCATAAACAGACTATTAAACAAAACAAACATTACAAAACAAAAACAATTGCTTATCAAAGAAAAAATTCTGATTACAAAAAACCAAACAAAAAAAAAACAAAACAATTACTTAGCAAAGAAAAAATTCTAATTATTTATCGCACTCTATAGACTATACTAGACATTTGTTGATGGTTTGTGTGATCGTTGCGCTATTAAATATATGCCTAATTAGTTACAGTTATCAATAAGAGTCGGATCATAGTATGTTTTAGGAATCGATTGAAACCAATTGTGTCAGTACTTAATACTCCTTAGTATGTAAAATCGAAGTAGAAGCTTATGAAGAGAGATAGGCTTGATCTTCGGCAGATCATCGTTTTATGTTAGTGTATATTTTATTATTATAAAATATAATCGATTTAGTATGTGTATCATAGTGTACCTAATGGTGGCAACAAATACTATGTAGAACATCGCGATTGAATAGAGTGGCGGAATGTTCATTGTTAGTTCTTCTCGTCCATTCTACGCCCTTGATTTCGGGCAATAAAATGAATTTAGAAAATTTATTTTTAAATGACTGATTCAAAGCGAATAAATGATATTTAGATTGTTTATATGTCGTTATAAATTGAATATGTTTTAAAGTATTTTTTTTGTCGTTTCAGAGCTACCACCATGAGCTGTTCCGGATTGTTGGTCAAGCTGGTGCTCGTCAGCCTCATTCTCCACACGCACAGTGCGCCATCAAGAAGATCACGGGATGCCAAACTACCAGAAGAATCTACCACGAGTCGGCAAAGCAAGTTACAAGAGAAATTCAAGGAAACTACCACAACCACAGAATCTTCACCCACAAACAGACGCAACAAAGCATTAAACCTATTTGGCTACTTCCCATCTTACTTATCATCAGGTCTAGATTACAGCGAAGATGATGATGATGACGTAACCTTCTCCGTCAATGACGACAACTTCGATGATGACGACTTATCCCGCACAATTCCCTCAAGACGCCGGCAGCAGAATAAGAAGAAGAACGGAAACGGAGAAACCTTCGCGAATGATAACATAAACTCCCTGCAATATGATAACTCTCCCATTTTCTATATAAGACTTCCTCCTACCCCGTATATGTTCGTTCCAGGATTAGGATATGTATCCCAGCCACCCAGTATTGGACCACCAATGCCGCCAATGATGCCACAACCAATGCAAAATCCAGATCCTTTCATCAATCTGCCTTTAGATTTTGTTTCTAACGGAAAACCAACCGGCGTTTATCAATGGGGTGGCGCACCTCAATTTCCTCAAATGCCACAGATGCCAATGGATCCTTATGGTTTCGGACAGCCAATGATGCCTCAACCCTCACGTCCGAACTATAATCCCTCTTATTCCAAGCCTAAACCAACTAACTCTAAGATCACGAAAATGAAGGGGTCGTATGTATTCAATGGAAAACCTAGTGATAATGTCTACGTGCTACGAGACACATATAACTCTATTTATTCAGATGCTCTGCAGAATTTCTATCCTTAGATTTAGTGTTTGTTACGTGAAGCTTAATGGCTCGTATCGAGCCCATGTCCGTTTCAATTTTATGTGCACTAATGATGTATACCTAATTGGAAGATGTTATTTATGGCAAGGTTAAAGCATAATTCATGAATTGTCTATGACTTTACTGTCAAATTGCGTGTATGAAATGGGAACGTTCTGGTGTGGTGACCGTCGAAGTTTAATGCAAATATAATTTAAGTAGCCGTGCAAAATACTCTTTAAAGTAAATCTACAAAGGCGCCATTACTATTCACAACAATTCCAAGTAAAATTCAATCAATGAAGTGTTAATGTCCCTAATTTGTATTTGGAAAAGTTGTTTAATATAAACGTGTATGATTTCATTATTTAAAATCCTCTGAAGTAAAATTTTGTCACAAATAACGCATAGTTTGTTCTCGTAGATTAGTATTGATAAATAAGTAGTACAATAAATTATCTATAGAAACATAATAAAATATTCTTCGCATATAAACAGTTTTGACGACAAACATTTTATTTGCGATTTTATCCACGAGTAGAACCTAAATCTAATCTAAACTTTGACACTTAACATTTTATACAAAAATGTACCGATTATTATGATGTTTGACCTTTGCAGTTTCTGTTTGTGATAATTGAGATTGTATAGATGTAATTAATATTTTTTACCCTCACATATATTTTTACTTTTTAGACTTATTAGTAAAAGTTAAAGTCTCTTCAAAATTACAAGTAACGAACGATGTTAATTCATTTAGGTACTTTAAGTGGAGTCATAAAATTTTATATAAGTTCTTTTAATTATTAATTTAGATTATAGGTAGTATTGTTATGATTTTAATAACGTACTTTATTTATTTTATCATTATAAGTTAGGTACAAATAAATGCTCAAATAAAAAAAATATCCGTCCACAGATGCTTAAATAGATTAATTGTATTGTATCTTTAGGTATGTATATCTATGGTCTATTTTTATACGTAGCAACGAGAGTAAAATCTTTTGGTGTTTAAGAATTTTGTTAAATAAATACATACATACAATGTAACAAATGGATAGTCGAGAATAAAAATGAATTAGTGATTTAGTTTTAATTATTAATAATTAAGGATATTATTTTAAGGAAAAATTATTTATGATATTAATGAATAAAGTATTTCGATATAATATGTGTTTTAATTATTTTAATACATACAGTATATTTGGAGTTTTATTATAAAACTATATGAAAAACAAGGCGGTGTGGTCTGTAGACTGGCATGGCCAGGAGATGAGTAATATTATTATAAAAGAAATAGATAACACTTTTAAAATAATTACTTTGGAAAAATGTATTTTTAACAATATCTTAACTAGAATATTTAAAATTTTACTAAATACATAATAAAATTAGCTAGGTTTGACTCCTGAATATAAAAAAAAAAGATTTGGGTTGGAGGCAGATTGAGTTCTGAGTCTTATCGGAAACTCCCGTATGACAAACATCAAAATACATCACATAGATTCTTATTTGTATTCAGCAGACCCGTACGAAGTCAGTTTAGGCCAAGTGATAAAAATCGGGACTTTAGTCTAACTAAGCTGCATCTGGCGCCACCAAACGACAATCATGTAATTAATAAAATACAGATAATAATGCATGATTTAGTGTATAAAGCATTACACAAAGTGCGTTTTCCAATTACAGAGCATTATGCGACTCAGTGCCGCACAATGCCGCATAATGCTGAAGCTTAATTGGAACGTGAATTAGTTATCAAATGCATCAGCAGAGTGCAAGTCAGTGTTGAAAAAAAAATGTTCTGAATCGAGTTAGCAACCTCATTAATGTATAAAAATTGTGGTTAATAATAATAATTGGTTGAAAACTTTTTATGCTTATTTTAATAATCAAATTATTTCATTACCATTTTTTTACTGAAATAAGAGAAAACCTTTAAAGAATATAAGGTTTTAACAAGCTAAATTAACAGTAAAATATATAGTTTCATGTAAGAAGTTTACATCATTTATGTTTTGAGTAATTTTTTTAAAATGATTTCTAAAAAAATTATATACTTTTTCACAACCATTGCAATATTTACAAGAGTATAATCCTGTAAAATAAATTTGAATATAAAAATGTAACTATTTATACCTTCATCCATACTTATATTTATTTTTTTTAGCAGTTTGAAATAACTTTAATTATTTTCAAAATCTACGACGAAACAAATTTTTCAACAATAAATAATATTTACTAACGAAAATTTCGATAAATGCCAACTTAAAGAAAAACACTGGTCAATTTTCTGTCACTGTGTTGGTATTTATTGCGAGAAGCACGCGAGAGCATTCGTTTTGAGAGTGCTCAATTGTGCGAAGCGTTGCTGTAGTTGGAACATTCAACGTTGAGCATTATGCCGCATAATGCGCTCTAGTGCTGTAATTGGAAAACGCACAAATATAACTTTCAAATACTTCACTACTGGCAACATAGATAAAATATTTAATTTTTACGTATTAGAAAATAAAGGATCAACGTATCCCTTCGTTTTCCGTTTTAGCGCAGTTTCTTTTTGTTCCAGTTAAACAGCTGACATTCGACAGAATAGTAATTATAACTGTCATATGTCAATGTCATACTACAAACTTATATCATTGACAGCACGATGCAAGTGCATGTTGAATAAAATAAAGAAACAAGTTTTTGCAGTGTAAAAATAAATTATTATTTTGCAATGCTTTTCAATTACAAAAATAAATTAACTGTCTCTGTAAATGTTGAAATGGATACTTTCTGTGTCATAAAACACACATTCTAAGTTCACAAGTAGTGGTTTCAGAAAATACACAAATATTTCGTCTTAGTTTTGTGGTGTGATGTTTCGAAGTAGAAGCTGGTTTGGGGGTGGATGGGGTCGCCCCAAGAACCCTCATTCATTGGAAAGGCTCAAATATTTACATAATATACTTTGTAAGAATACAACTGTGTCTGAAAGTAATCGTGGCATATTGGTGGAATCCTTAAGGTGTATTGCTGAAATTCTAATATGGGGAGATCAAAACGACAGTTCAGTGTTCGAGTGAGTAAACAATAAAACTTTGTACATTTGGAGAAAAATAAATGAAATTATATATAAAGAAAACTATCTAGTTGGCCTTGGTTACCAACAAACTATTAATAAAATAAACTTTATCAACTTTCTTTTATTTACAGCTTTTTTCTAGAAAAAAATATGTTATCATATTTTCTTAGAATAATGAGGCAAAAATGTGGAGGATCTTCATATGTATGTGTACAATTACTACAGACACTTAATATTTTGTTTGAAAATATAAGGAATGAAACATCACTATGTAAGTTGAGAACTTAGTCTTATTATATTATGTTATTTATATTATAACACAGCCTACTGTTTCCTACTACTTCCAGTACTGTATACTCTGTGTCTTAGTCATAAAGTCCATATAACCAGTAGATCGTTTTGTTTCAATTGCTTTGCTTTAAAATAATCTTCTAGATAAAGAGTTAAGAAGAATAATCTTTTTAATCCTTTAAAATATGAGTCCTACTGAGGTGTTATAGTAATTTACAATTGTAATGCATGTGATATGTAACATTTTTTACTTCCTATTATGCAATGAAACAAATCAAAGTGTAACATTATGATAATAGAATCACTATAACTGGTAATCCCAAGTAAGGTTATGTAGTAATTAGAAACCTTATACTATCAATAAAATATTAAATATACTATATTTGTAGTGGGTGATGCATAATGTTTTTGTTATTTAATACAATTGCCATATCTAGAAACCATGTTAATAAAAAGACTAGTTTAGATTTAGCATCTCCACATTGTTTATTTGTTGATTTAAAGTTAAAAAAAAACATTAGTAAACAAAAAATCATGTAAAATCTCTAAGTGACAACAATTCTGCTGATTAAGTATGTAATTAAAAAACTTAATAAGATGTAACAAAGCACATGTAACACATTCTTTACCTTGTTAAACATTGATTAAATCGAATGAATTACCCATTCCAAGATTTAAAAAGATAACTCTTTTTTCAGATTATTTATTGAGCAATAACCATGTCAACTCAATAATTGTACATAAATTTGATGTTTCCGATGAAGAAGTTATGGCATATTACATTTCATTTTTAAAAACACTCAGTTTGAAACTAAATAATCACACAATTCACTTTTTTTACAATGAGGTAAGTGTCATTCTTTTATGTTTGCATATTATAGGTTCAATCGTTATTTATTAACAACTACTTAACTATATAATTTTATGATAAACCTTGGCCATACTGCATTTGGTAACTAATTAAAAAACGGATTCCATATATATAACAGATGGCTTAATGTTTAGTGTGGAATACATTTATCTGTACAAATAATAAAACCCGAGATAAATAATAAATTATGAATAGTTTGGATACACATTTCTGACACCTTTAGTTGGATAGATTGTTATACAGATAAAAGGCTATTTATTGTCTTAAAAAACTCTAAATGAAGTAAACAAACAGCAGTTTTTTTTTAATGTTGCCAGACTTAATAAAACATAGCATATTATTGTTATGATGATGATATTAATTTATCTCTAGTGGGAAAGGAAAAGGACTTTAGTCCATACAGCCAGGTCTTATTCTTGGTTTGGAGAACTTTGAGAATTTTGGAGCATATTATTGATATATACTTTAAAATGTCAATTTTTTTAATGTTTTATGCCAGTAACAATGTGAAGAAAATATTTTGTTCTAATTATAAGAGCTAAGGTGTCCCCTGAGTCTAAGTGTTAAATCTATATTAACATCTTGCAATAAATGATTATTATTATTATTATTATTGCTTCTAAAAAATGTATTGTAAAATTTGGTATTTCATTTATTTTCAGCACACTAAAGACTTTCCACTGTATACAGAAGCAATAAAATTCTTCAACCACCCTGAATCTATGGTTCGCATAGCCGTCCGTACCCTTACATTGAATGTTTACCGAGTTCAAGATGCCAGTATGTTGCGGTTTATAAGAGATAGGTATGTCTCATTCTTTACTGAACTTGTCACTTCTTGCATGTGACGAAAATAAACACTAATGAATAATGAAAACGACGAGATTTTAAATAAACCTTATTTTAGCTGCCAAAGTTATTGATCATTAAATATACTGGTGAATATTTGATTTTCTTTTTCAAACTGATTTTCAAACATTTTTTTTATAGAACTGCAGCACCATACTTTAGTAATTTGGTATGGTTTATTGGCAAACATATCTTGGAGCTAGATGCCTGCGTAAGAAACGATGCTGAGTGAGTTAATATTTATACTTTGTATTTTTGAATTGAAACTTGTTTATCGACGTATGGGAGAAATTTATGTTAAAAATCGTCACGTTTTTCGGTTACGCGCCATGTTGCTTTTTTTAATACCAACTACAAAATGCTTGATCGATCGCAGGTTGAATCCGATATTTTATGGAATGGCCATTACAAAACTTTCAATAAAATATCGGCGGCAAATCTCACGAGAAATCCTTGAAATTAGTCAGATTACTTCAAGTAAATGCAATTAATGAAATTCTGTAATAATCTTAGTAGTAATAAGCTAAAATGTAATAATTGCATTATTTGAATTCATGTCTATGATAATAAAAGCCTTTTGTTAAAATTTATCTAATTTAACTTTGTTACCAATTTCTGTAAAGTTGCATATAGTAGATCATTTTTCGAAAAATAAGGTCATAAAGAAGTTTCACTTCTTACCTGTGTACACTAGTACACGCACAATGTTTTTTTATCATAGCAAGAGTTTAATAAGAAATCTTATTAATTTTTACGTTTGATTTTTTATAAAGTTTTTGAGCTAAAGCATTCATTTATGTGTGAAATGTGTAAGTAAAATACTTACTAAATTTGTATTAAGGAATGTGATGTTAAATTCGTTAAAATCTTTGCGCATTTATTTTTATTAGGGTATTCATAACAGTGAAATTTAATTACAAAACAGACGTCTTTCTTTCAGCCATCAATCGCAACAAAAGCTGGACGACCTGGTCGCTGAACATTTAGACCACTTGCACTATATCAATGACATTCTATGTCTGAACATTCCAGATCTTAACGTTGTTTTAACTGAACATCTTCTGCATAAACTTCTAATACCCTTATATATTTATTCTCTGACATCGGAATCTATTAAACGCCCTTCTACCTCTTCACCGTATAACCGCGATCATATTCAAAGTATAGAAGTTATAACGCGAAATTTAGAAGCGATTCTATCCGGCCGAAGCTCCGATACCCCGCCCCGTTTGAAATATCCAATACAGAAAATGGAGTCTGAGGATGACTCAAAACCTTCTGTTTCTTGCGTTGTCTCTCTATTTCTTTTGTCTCAAGTATTTCTAATCATCACTCACGGCCCAATAGTTCACGCTCTTGCCTGGATCATTATACAATCTGACTTATCGATATTTGACGAAGGGGCTATGAAAATTCTAGAAACCTATGTCAGTACAGCAAAATCCAATGTCAAATTGGAGTTTTCAAAGCCCCAGCTGAGCTTGGAAAAGGCTTTGGAATGCTCGACCTGCCATGATAGAGATTATACGACCCCGGAGTATAGTGGGGCCAAAGCTTTTGGCTATGAAACAGACCATTCCAGCTGTGATCTTGATCCAGAATTGGTGTCGAATTCGCTTCCGTCCACTTCCCATATAAGCGAAACGTCAAGTATCGCCCACGACTCAACAGAAGATTTAGTCACTCAAGTGCAATCGATTAAATCGCCAGTCAAAGAAAATATGCCCGATTCACCTCTCCCAGATTCGGGTATAGACTCAACCTCCTCAAAGACAATGTCAGATCTCAATAATATCACGGACGAAGAGAAGCAGCAATTACTCGTATCCTTAACGAATACAGAAAAAACTTTGACTTTAGAAAATATCATAGACAAAGAGAGGAGAGACATAGATAATAAACCGTTTCTAAAGACTATTTTAGACTCGTTGGATTGCAATGAAGATGATTATAAAGCGTTGTTTGCACTGTGTTTGTTGTATGCTCTCATTAATAACAAAGGTAAGATTGTTTATATATTTCTTTTAAAAGTGCAAAAAGTAACGCATTTTCTTTATCTAATAAACTTCGATTTGGTTGCCAAAATTTAAAATATCTTCTGCCAAATTAAGGTGTTACTCGATTTGAGAATTGGCAGTAAATGTAAATTTAGAAGGTTATAATTTTTTTTTACTGACGTTCATAGGTGTATGTTGTCTTAGGGCTTTTTCACACGTACCACAACCACACCACGTCGCATTGTCGCCAGTAGTTGCGATGCGGTTACGTCGTATGCAGACACAGTTGCGGAACGTGTTTCCGCTATGAAAGCCGGAGGTGACTGACTTAACTAATGGAATTCGAAGAGGAAATTTCGTCACCTTAGTCGAACGCAGAATGAATGAACCGGGCGAAGGGAAAGTGGCGGGCGCGCACTGTCGTTTCGTCTACGCAACGTTTTGTTTGCGATGTGGTCGGCCATTAGTTCGCAGTGCCGCTGGTGGTCGCGTTGTGGTCGGTATCACACACGCGGTCGATAACGACTGCAAAATGTGGTACGTGTGAATAGTCCTATTCATTTTCAACACAAAATATACGCCCGGCCACGTGGTGTGGTTGAGGTGTGGTTGTGGTCGTGGTGCGGTTGTGATACGTGTGAAAAGGCCCTTACCAAAACAATTTAAGAGATAGTAGGGATAAAATATATTTTATTTGCAATAATTGATCTTTGGTATAAAATCTTGTTTCACGCATCATGGATTTCTAGTTGGTAAGACTTAATATGAAAACTTGTGATAATAAAGTTCCTGGGCACAAACTAATTGATTTAATTTTAGGTGTGAGCAGCGACCTCCTTGACACATTACTAAAATCAGAAATAGACGACAGCGGGAAGGTTATAAATGAAAGTCGAGATGAAAATGAAGTTCAGGAACACCAGACGAAACCGAAAGATCATTTCAACGCCCTGTTGGTCGCCAAGTTGATGTCTATAGCCCATCTTAGCTGTAAACCAGGTACAAATAATTCAATTTCAATTGTTTTTTGAAGTTATACTTCTTTTGGCGCATTAAGGAATAATGATGTGAGTAAATTTTAACGATGCGCGCGCACACCGTCACAAAAAACCGACACCGTGAAGTTAGCTATAGTCAACATTTTAGTTTTTTTGAAGTTATACTTTTGGCGCGTTAGGGAAAAATAATGAGAGTACAAACGTAGAATAAAATTTTTTGTTAAAACATTTTTATCTTGTTACGTCAAAAAAGTATAACTTGTAACGCGTGTACACGGACGTTTTTTTTTCTTCTATAAAGTTATTTTTGTATGTGTGATAGAAATGCTGCACCGAGAAATTGTTTTACCGTTGGAGTGCTACTATTAATAATTATGGTCATTGTTTCCGTCACAATGCGATGAATTTTAAGTAAAAAAAATCACGAAATTAAAACCATATTTAAAGATACATACATATCAGTGAATATCGTTAAAACAAATATTCAATACATATTTGAGGCGGTACATTATTTAAAAGTAATCTTATAGCTACACATTGGATATGGATATTATAATACAAAACATTAAGATTTAAGACAATATACAAAGCCAAAACAGATTGCATTGATAAACAAAAGATAACTGAAATTAAACATTAAACTAACGACAACTTAATATTTAAAAAAAAAAACAAATTCTTACGACTGCAAAATAAAGTCAAGATCTTCCCGCTACTTAAAATATTTCCTCACATCCGCTTTGGTAAGGTGGAAAATGTCAATATCTTCATAATTTTTGTTATAGTTAAGTTATCTAAAACCCGAAACATTGCCGAATTACGCAGAGAATTCATGTTCAAAAAAAAAGTTTATTATGGAACATAACATACAGGTATCACTTATTATATATGACGGCGCATTCCTAGCGCCATGTTAATAAATACTGCAAATATTGGAACGAGATTTGACAGTTGTCAAGTCTGGCGGAGCGTCGTATCGATGGTCAGCGCGGCCATGTTGAATCGTTTGGAGTTTTTCGAACATCAACGGCGAGCGCACCACGTCTGCGACGAATCGCTTTTGTTCTAAATAATCTGGTGTCTTTTTGTTACAAAACTAATTGAAAGTGCTTGTTTAAGAGATTTCCTAATTAATAGTAAATAGATTTTGAGTTTGGTGACCAACATTAAAATTATTAAGATATGGCTGATTCTAATAATGAAGGGCATCCGCCCATATATACATTAAATGCAAAGAAGATAGAGGGGGTAGGCCGAGAGAAAAAGCCGGCGTAAAAAACTCTCGGTACTCTTTTAATAGCAAAATCATCAAACAACACTTATTTTAAAACAAATATCGCAAATTAATTAGAAGTAGCCTGTCTAGCACTAGTCCCAGTTAGTAGTTCATACGAATTATTATTGGAACGAAGTTCCTTATCGCGCGTTGTGAAAGGGGGCTAGACGGAAAAAATTCTTACAAAAAGTTGTCACGACACTTTTTGCTATTTGCTATTGTAATACACCGGTTCTCGTCCGATCACCGAAGTTAAGCAACGTCGGGCGAGGTCAGTACTTGGATGGGTGACCGCCTGGAAACACCTCGTGATGTTGGCTTTTTTTTTCGTCTTAAGATTGGTGTCGAGAAAATCTATCATACTGTTATGATACCAATTAACATATAAATTAATCGAAAGGAATTTCGTTCCATCCGGGTGTCCCTTGACACCTCTAAAGTTTTTTATAAGTATTTTTTTAATACAAATTTCAGCTTCAAAAGTCCGACTCGTGACCTGTGAAATAACGGCTCGTCTACTAAAGATAGCTATGGAAGGATCTAGTGGAGTACCGAGTGCGAGGCATTTATCGGCTGCGGACAATCTACGCGCACGCGCAGCCGCATTAGCCAGGAATTTCTATAAATGCGACGATATTTTCTTAGACATGTTCGAGGATGAGTAAGTTTTAATTAAATAATGAAATATTTTGGAGAATTTAAAATATTTGACATTCGTTTTATTATTTTTAAGAGTTGTGAATCATCATAAAGGTCATAAGGATGGGCAGAGTGCTCATATGATGTTAAGTGATACCACCGCCTATGGACACCCTCGTTGCCAAAAGAATCACGAGTGCGTTGCCGGCTTTTAAATAATTTTTCTAATGTAGTTTACCCTAAATATGTTACAATGTTTATTAAACTGAATTTAATTATACTATAAATAACAGGTATTGTGAGATGTGCAAGCGACCGCTCAACGTGGAATGGCTATGTATGGATGCGGCCATCTTGTTGCCGCCAACAAAGACCCCCATGTCCGGAATCGCATTCGAAAAGAGGTTGCCCAGTGGCGAGGTATGTTTTATTAATATATAGTAACTTTAATGGCTAAAAGTCTTCCACAGTTCGCTTTTCTAGGCCGGCGTGCTGTGGAATCAAATTCTCGTGGGGATTTTACCTGGGATTTACAACCTCCATACTTAAAGTAAAAGAGCATATTTATGTTAAAGACCGTTAACGCATCGAAGGCTCGTTTGCCCTGTCGATAAAAAATAAGATTTTTTAGCTTTTTAATTATTTTATTATTATGTAAAATATATTTATAAAAACATGAGTAAATGTCATTTATTCAGTAATAGAAGTTAGTTACTAAAATAAGACAAATAAAACTAAATATATTTTTTTTTAGATGGAACGAGCGCGTCGTGCGATTCGTACGTTCTTTCTTATACGTGAACTGTACCTAAAGCTCTCTGGCAAACAAGAAACTCAGTTGCCGCTCGCTAATCATGCACCCTTCGTACAGGTTGGCAAGACTTTGGATCTCAGTAAGTATAAAAATAAAAATAAATAAAAAAGAGGGTGTGACTTTTAACGTGTGTATAACACGTTAGAAGTTATACTTCTTTGGAACAACATAGTTGGAATCAACAAAAGCAATAATTAAAAATTATACATACTGACAATTAACCTCAAATCTAAATATGCACTCAAAACTGTTTATTCAAATCAGTTTTGTCACTAATATTCAACATATATAGTCACCGTCTTATATGATATTGATTTAATAAAAACACCAAAATAATATTTATTTATGCACACTGTTTAATTGTACTGTTACAAAAAACGTGTTCTAAATATAAAAAAATGCTTCAATTTGATATATAATTAAAAATACTAGAATATACAACTTGAACATAGTTATTATCGATTTTCATGCCAACTAGAACTAACTTCACGATGTAGAATTTAGGTGGCGGTGTGCGCGCGCATCGTAAAAATTCACTCTCAATCATTTTTCTCCATCGCGCCAAAAGAAGTATAACTTCAAAAAGTGTGCATTTGTTAAAAATAATGTTATATTTCTGCGCACTGAAGTTTAAAGTTTGGAGACAATTCTAATGCTAATATATATTAAACAGACACAGAAATGTGCTATCCCATATATCACCATTCTTTTTCGAAATTTAAATAATTTTTTGTGGTGTCGGTTGAAATATAATTTATTTTGAAATATTTTTCTCTTTTTATATTCAACAAGGTTCCTATAAACATGTTCTACTTTCCAGATGACTCCGATTTAATATCCTGCGATATAACTCAAAAGGACGGAACATGGCAACACCGGTTTCTAGCAGTAGACAATATTCAGATAATTTTAGTGGAACCAGACAAACAAAAACTTGGCTGGGGTGTCGCCAAACTTGTAGGAAGTTTGCAAGATTTGGAGGTAAATATTGGGCTTTCAAATTATAAAAAAAATAAAATAATTATGAATTTTCAAAAATTTTAAATTATTTTATAATAAAGTTGTATCTGTGTAGCAAAAGTTTCTAACGTGTTAAATAAAATATTTGGGGAAATTAATAATAAAAACTTTTTTCAACTGGTTATTTCCCAGGATAATTAAATTTCTGCAGAAAATGTTGGTGAAAATAAAATTCTGACGCGACATGTTTCCGATATTCCTTTATTTTTGGATCATGCTATTCATACTTTAAATATATCATATCATCCATCATTTATCAGATAACTGGTGATAAAGAAGACCCCAGATGCCTACATCTCACAATTCATAAGCCTCGAGTTGGATCAACTGGGGTCTCACCCCGTACTGTGTTGCTGAGAGCCAAGTTTAAATTTGACGACCATATAAGGAGTATGGCAGCTAAACAACGGTTAACTAAGGTGATTTAGAATCATATATTTATATATTTTTTTAGTTTGAACACGGTTTATCAATTAATTTTTTTTTGTGATGTTTGTATAATGTATAAGAGAGAAAATTAAAATGAAATCCCTGTGTTAATTTGCATTTACTGCTTACGGACCGTGCAATATGTTGATTTAAAGGCAATTATTGTTTTCTATACAATAACTCCGGACAATAGACGTCCTTTCGAACTTTTACAATAACATACATGTGTGCTTTGGAACAACCATAAATTTATTTTTTTAAATTTAGAGATTTCAACATTTCAACAGAAAGCACACCAACTTTTTGAAAAAAGCTGATATTGATTGCGGGTGAATATTCGATTGAAAGTTAGTGTGCTTTTTCGATATTAATTCATAAGGTGAAAAAATAAATATTTCCAATCAAATAAATTACAGCGTATTTAGGACATAAAAAGGTATGTTTTCATCAAATTTCGTCGAAAAAAAATTTTTTTTTGTAAAGGATAAAAATATTAAACCAAAAACTTGTATTTTTTTTTATTTTCACATTAATTTTGTGGTTATGTGAAAAAAGTGTAAATACAAAATTTTTAGATCTTTTCATTATCTACAACTTTGCCATTTGACTTTTTTTCCATAGGACTTTTAGTTTTGCTGGAAATGGAGATATTATTTATACTATTCTCCTCCTTTTCCAATGATTTTCATCCTACTATTATTATTTTTTTGGTTTCAAAAATTATCCACCCTGGTCTATAACCGTCTCCTACGGTTTAATAAAGAAAAGTTTTCTTATTAAACCGCAGGCATTTGGTTGTTCTACCAATACAGAAATATTTTTGAATTCAAACCAGCTCTTGACATTAGCACAACCAAAAATACTTTAAAACCCTTACAGGGTCGGACGAAAGCCCGCCAAAAGAAGATGCAACAAATAGGTCGATTGCTTGAAGTGTCGGGAATCTCTGCGCCAGCGGTTGCTCCGAGACACAGGCCTTTGTTCGCAAGACCATCACTTAGCACCGTTAGGAGGCATTCTGGTATGTACAAATGGTCGTTAGCTCATGGGCGTATTTGGAACTAAAGCTTGTAGTAATTAGTAAACTTTACGACTTTGAGGTAAATCTTTCAAAAATGTTTAACTAAATTATCGTAAACTTCATGCTATTTATGTACGCGGCTTTTATAATTATGAAAAAATTAAAATACGATAATTTTTGTATATTCTACCCTGCATGTGATAAAACTTCACATAAAGTAAATTAATAAATATGTATTCCTGAAGCTATTTCTAGGTTCGCAAAGCTTAGCTAAGCAAGAGCCTTATACGAGCTAAATCTAATTAAATTGTAACCTCCAACTTCCAGTAACGGACAGGTACCAAAATAAAATAAGAGTCACTGCGCAGGCAAGGACATTTGTTCAAGATGTTTGCCGGTATCTGTACTATACATTAAACTGAACTGAAGTTTAACGGGTATATTCAGGTCAGCGAGAGTCTTGAGTGCTCAAAAGCACACTAAATGTCGAGTTAAAGTGTAAATATTTTCAGGCATAGATGGCGATGAAACAGATCGACGCATACGTCGTCCCAGCGGGCACGTGCTGAAAGACGGCGTTATTGTATACCGTGAACGTACAACTATGAGCAGAGACAGGTATTTGTGAAATTAATTAGAAATCATTATTAATTCGTGTAAACAGATGTAGAAACGTTTGTCTCAGTTTTACTGATAACTTTTTTATTTTCCAAATGTGGTGCCTCTTATACTAAGTATTAGTTTTCTTTTGCGCATTTGTTGTTTTAATATATTTTTTACAAAAGTACTTTTAACGCTGTTTAAATTGTAACATATATTTATGATTTAATAAAATATATTACTAACTTTTTATATAAGTTCTTATAAACAAAAGGAATAACGTAAACGTATAACAATCCAGTGTTCAATTTTTATATATATGTTAAAAACTAACCTCAATAAGAGGCTTTATAGTATTTCATAGCAATATGTATCGCCAACTGTATACAGTTCAAACATTTGCTAGAATTTACGAAACCATAATTGTTTGGAGATAGAGAAAGCCAAATTTAGTGATTTAGAAGTTGTTTTTGTTTTAAGTTGTTTACTCACCTTCATTCTGGTGAGTTACCAGAATGAAGGTGTAACTTTTTGTGAATAAATATATAAAAAAAAACTATATAAGATGTAATGGATGAACTAGACGCAAGAACATTTAAGCCATAAATTGCAGCAGCGTGTCCCGCGCCAGCAGTGGCAAGGTGTCGCGCGAGGGTTCGCAGGAGGAGATCCCTCTCGAGGATATCCGTAGGAACTCTTCACACTCTGCCACGCCCTCTACCAGCCGACCGCAGGTATACCATTTACCTTTACTATAGAACAGTACGTCATGATCGTAGAACAACGTCGGATTTGAAAAAATCCAAAATCCACTTTTGGATACCACTTTGAACTAATCTTTAAGTCTTCATATTTACACAAATCTAAAACTTTAGATTTACGATACTAAGAGGGAGGGGAAAAGGATGAATATGTTAGGAATTTAATGAATTTAATTGTTATTAAAAGTGTGGAAAATTAATACAAAAAATAAGTAATAGATAACAATAAATTGACGGTAATTTTTTTTCCAACGCCGATAAAGAAGTTTCACTTCGAAAATAAATTATTTTTACTTTAGGAAAAAAGGTTGATAAATATATCAACCTAGTCTATGTACACATATTGTCTTTAATACAAAACAAAAATTACCCTTTGTTAAATAAAAGCATCTAATTCGTTCTCTAATCCACTAGACACAAATATTTCATCAAAATCGGTTCAGCCCTTAAGGTGCTAATTACAAGCTCCCACAGTAGATTTATATAAAGACAAAATTGCAATAAGCAACATGACTAAACAATTCAGGCAATCTTTTCAGCATACATGTAATGTTCCTACGTACCTAAAGAATCCATGACAAAATTAAAAAATAATGATTAAAAGGTATTCTTGTGTCAATTAAAAAAAAAAAATTTCAGAGTACTCCAAGCACGTCTCAACTTCCGAAAGTTTCTCGTACACCTTCAGAAGAAACATCGTTCATTTCGGGTGAGAGCAGACCCAAACGGAAAGGTATCATTGAAACCATTTGATATCGACACGATCTATTTTGGGACATTCATTAAGTGTATAGAACTATATTTTTCAATTATTATTTTTTATCATAAGACTAAGTACAGTACCAGGCCATTTATAAGTCGCATCGTGCTTTAGAAAGAGATACTCGCTTTGTAGAGCGTCATCTCTGTCACACGAAACACTAACAGTCCGGTATCTATTAGGAAACAGAGACGGCGCTATACGAAGCCGAAGCTAGCCGAGTATCTCTTTCTAAAGCACGATGCGGCTTATATATGGCCGGGTACTGTACCTACGTTATTGATAATAACTGAAGCACTCTTTTACGTACGTTCGTCTCTTTCTGTCAATTTGAGTTCACGCTGTGATGAAAAGAGATAGGCGACTTTAATTAGAATGTTTGTTATGTCTCACTCCATTTTGTTTTTATTCAGTTATAAAGAAAATTTAACTAAAATATACTTTTTTAATAACGTAACGTAGTAAAATGACTGGGATTTATTGATTATTCGACTTCGAATATCAAAATAATATAAATTAATGTACACTACAATTTTTTTTATGCAATGGAAGGAAATAAAAAAAATATCTGTGAAACAATTTAAGGACACCTCTATTATTAATTTGTATATTTTTTTACATAGGTATCTCGTATTCGTGATGCTGTCATGTTTCCTTATTGATAAATAAATAAATAAAAAAAGGGTGCGTGTACTTATTGTACGCGCGTAAGAAGTTATACTTCTTTGGCATTATTAAAAATAGTTTTTGATTGAATACAAATAATTAATTACAATTAAATAATCAAAGACTGGAAAAGGAGTCATTATAGTCAATAAAGTTCAGGTTACATTTGAAAAATTAAATAAATAAATATTTATTATTATTCTCTTACATTAAGTGTCACATCAATTCTATTATTATTCGAATGTTGTTTTTAAATTATGTCCAATGCCGTAGCATCTTCCGTGGGCAACTTCATTCTGTTAATTTTGTGTCACGGTGCGCGCGCATCGTAAAATTTTACTCTCATCAATTTTTCATAACGCGCCTAAAGAAGTATAACTTCAAAAACTTTTTATTCAAGTGTGAGACTTGCATGCAATTCTAAAAAAAAACATTGATCAGTAAGGCATGGCTGTAATGTTCTTTGTTTTTCGTGTGATCTCCTGTTTTAGAAAGTCCTCAATGTAAATATGTATTTAAAATGTAGAGTATTTTGTTGGTTGAAATTCTTATTAATCTTTATAACCATTCCTTTATTTAAAAGTCTTCCATTTTTTTTGTATTTCATACTATAGATAATATTTTTCTCCTATATATTTTTAAATGTACATTCATAGATATTTTTGCATTATATACTAAGGTTGTGTTGATTCTAATTAAATTTTATTTAATTTATAGTTTTATCACATTAGCAATCAAATTAAGAAGACATCTTGTTAAACACAAAGTTTGACAGCTTTTGAGTTTCAGACATGTTCTATTCTATTTACATAAAAGCGCTCACTTTGAACTTAAGAAATGTCCATTCTTTCATAACATGAAATTTTTTTTTTAATACTAGTAAATATTTGTCTAATTATTTTTATTATTCCTCGTAATTTATCCCGTATTCCTTGTGTATCCTATGCCGAACATTAAATGCGACATTTAATAATATTATTCTGCCATATTTCGTAAATAAATCATAATATAATTTCTGAAAATGTATTTTATATGCGCTCTCTTTACAAAATATAGAACTTGTCTATAACTATTATTTCAAATATAGAAACCAGCCATTTCCTTAGCCATAGAACGTGATCTGAGTGGGGACACGTGTGGGTAGCGCATTGTAATTTTTTTTTCTATTGTATTTTTTATGATTTTAATATTTGATAATCTATGCTCATTAAGGTCCTGTAATTAACTCTACGTAATAATTTGATTCATTCACGTATATGTCATATCATTATTTTAAATTTGACAATATTGGATACTCTATGCCCATACATTATATTGGGCATAGAGTGTCTGTCATCTTACGTCAAGTTACCTGTCTTATTAATAACCTTTTAAGTGTCATATTATTGTAACTTTGAAAATAAAAGCAACATAACCGTCAGTAACTGAGAAAGATTTCGTGCTTTTACTCGTTTCGTGAGTTTACACGAGTTCTGCCTATTAACCCGGAAAAATAAATCAACTGACGAAGAAAATTTTCATGTTTGCTGAAACAATTTTCCGTAAATATTTTCCTTCATTTAAAGCTGTTTGTGATATTTAAGTATTAGCATGGCCTAGATTTATTTACTCATAACTAGAATTATTGTTTTCATTTTCGATTTTTTTATTAAATTTCAATTGTTTTTCAAATTTTAGATGTAAAATAACTAAGTACCTAATTCAACATAATCCTTGTTAGAAATTGAATAAAATTCCTGGTCCATTAGTTGTAGGTTTAATGATTCATCGTATAACTATAAATAGATTCTTTGGACTTAGGGAGCGTTCAAGTATTAACCTCCCCCCACCCCCATGTAACGCGCCGTAACGTTTTTCTGTACCCAAGTATAGTAAAACGTTTCGTGACCACCTAGTGACTCTTTATACTTAAAAGTTACCATTATGTGGTGTAAATTACTGGAAAGTCGAAAATAATATAACAATAACGCGTAATTCAATCCCCGCCCCGCATAGTAACGTTTTATAAAAGGACCCCCCCCCGCCAATTTCGTAACGTGATACTTGAACGCTCCCTTAAGCGCTATAGCAAGATTGGTCTTTTACTTTGAATTATCGTGAATTGTACTGGCAAAGACCACGCTTTCTCACTCTAAATTTAATATTATTATTTTTTTGTAAATTGGATAAAGACTTAGTAAATTTACTGAACACTTAGCGCTAAGTCTCGACTTTGAATCATTTCAATAGATGTGGAACCGTTTCGGTCTGAAAAGACTGAAGAAATTATTTAATTAGTAACCATATGTCTAAAATCGGTCATAGAAAGATAGCTCTTTGAAAAGCGTTTCGAAGATACACGATACACGAAAATTTAAAGTACCAACTTGACGGTCATTGTAGTTACAATTGATATTTTTTGATCTTAATGTAACTTTTTAATTAAATAGGGGTAAAAATGGGTTGATATATATGATATGATCAATAGTTTAGTCATTTATATAGTGTTTAATGTGGAGGATATTACGAAAGATTACAATTTTTTACTAAAATCAAAGTTATATGAAAAGTTTCCAGTATACGTATCGCGCAACGACGTTTGTCATAAACTATTGGGATTTTATTTGTATTTCAGTGCATCTATTATTGACCTTGAAGATCACTATGAAGGATGAATATCGCATATAAAATTAAGATGTTTTGACATCTGCTTATTATATTTTTAGTAAATTTCTATTATTTCATTTACGCTAAGCGTTGGCGACATATAAGCCATTATATAAATGACTGGTCTATTAGCAAACGGTATGAAAGTTTTGAACTGTCTTGTTTGTGTCAAAATATATGTATTTCGTATTATATGTTGTGATTTGTATAAGATGCAATGTAAATAAGTAACTAGTGTTGGGAAATATATGAAATGTTAAATATGCCTTGGTTTTATTTACCTCAATTTTCCTATTATCGATCCTCTTATTTGTTGTCTGTGGTATAAAGCTAAGTAATTTAAACGACCATAGTGCCTGGAAAAGAGTTGCCCCAGCCTTGCGATTCTGTAACTCACTTTTCGACCTCACACAGCGGTTTTCGCATCGGCGGTCGCTCTCAAATCAGTCGTGAAGCAGTCATTATATGATTTGGCATTCTGATAAACAATATACTACAAGCTCCCTTACAGCCCCTACAGGCACCTTTTCAGAATGCCAAATCATATAGTATAAGATCCCGCTATACAACGACCTTCACCGAGATGCTTATTTAATGAAACTTATTTTATATTTAATTTAATATGTCAATAAATATAATCCATATGGGTTGCCTAGAAAATTTCAGTCCAGAGTATGTTTAATTAATATTTAAAAAAAAAATTTTTTTTTATAATTTGCATGTAGTAAATTTTTTGAACTTTTTTCAATCAATATTTTTAATCAGGTTAGTATTATATATGTATCACTATAACCTTCTTTTATACTAAAGATGTATATATACTTTAGTGTCACATAAAAAATATACACATAAATAATTAATTGATTAAAAACAACCTAACTTTTGCATATTCTATGGGCTTCATAATTTCGATTGGTATAGAATTTATCTAATAATCATACCGGTGAAATGTTTAAAAATTTTTTTTTTTTTTTAAATTAATTAAAAATAGTCTGGACTGAAATTTGCTAGGCAACCCATATGGATTATATTTATTGACATATTAAATTATATATAAAATAAGTTTCATTAAATAAGCATCTCGGTGAAGGTCGTTGTATCGCGGGATCTTAGACCAATAAAATGACTGATTTGAGAGCGACCGCCGATTCGAAAACTGCTGTGTGAGTTCGAAAAGTGACGTACAGAATCGCAGGGCAGTAGTGTTATTAGTAGTAAATGTGGTCAGCAAAAATTAATCGCGACGCAGTTTTTTGGCTTGTTTGATAGTTTCGAGTGACGAAACTTAGATTATATTCATAAACATAAACGCACTGATTTTGCTTTAGTAATCATCTGTTCCTTTTCGTTAGCGTTAATACAATATGACAAAGTGTTAAAAGAGAGTTGGTATACAGCTGTGACGTCGTCTTTTAAAATAGCTTGGATCTTTCCAAGTTCATGAACAAATTTTAGGCAGGTATAACAACCAATACTGGTTAGTCGCTCTTCCCAATTGCTACTCTACGACAACGCGCGAGCTCAAACATCACAAATGATTTCTGCTTTTTCAAATATAGACTTTTTTTAAGTGGGAAAAAATTCTACCGTACCTTCTACAAACCGTCAAAATAGAAAAATTGTATGCATAATTTGGGCCAGAACTTTGACTTGCTGAAACAAATAATACCAAGATTTTTATATTTTAAAATTTTCATACAAATCTCCAATTTGATAGGTAAATAATACATGTGACAAAACATTCTTTACATAACTCAGGCAAAGTGTTGTTATAATTTCAAAGTCAATTAACGACTCTGAGTAGTGATTGTTAGTACGTTGTTAAATAAGTCTCATTGGCATTGACGACTCATTGGTCTAACTCTAGTGGTTAGTACTCCTGACTGCGAATCCAAGGGTCCCGGGTTCGATCCCCGGCTGAGACAAACATCGATGTGATGAGCGTTTGGTGTTGTGCTTAGGTCTTGGGTGTTTAAATATGTATTTATATGTCTATCTATCTATAATATGTATGTACGAGTATATCCGTTGCCTAGTACCCATAACACAAGCTTCACCAGCTTAGCATGGGACTAAGTCAATTGGTGTGAATAGACCAATAAAAAATAAAAAAAAAGTATTTAATAATGTCGTAGTGTAGTAAAATCGTTTTGATGTTCAGGTAAAATAAAACATAATTATTATTCATTCTAATTTATTTGATTAATCATCTGCTCTATACACATGATATGCACCAATGCCTATAAATTATACAAACGATAATTAAAATGAATATTCATATTCATATAAAACTGTGTTTGAGCTTAATTAAAATAGAAACATGATGAACAATTCGATATAAATAGAATCGCGTATTATATATTTCCCCTATATTATCTATTGCCAATATATAAATCAATTTAAAAATTCAACTGTATAAGTACCATGTAAATACAATATTATCTAATAAAAATCATGTGAATTTTGTATAATTGTCGACTTGTAGTGATTTGGCGCTCAAGTCAAAAAATAATGTTTAATAAATATAGTTTACGTATCTCGTACGCCATAATAGAGCATTATTGTTTCACCAGAAATCGAGCCCGAAGGAGTTTATTC
Organism: Pieris napi; assembly: GCF_905475465.1. NCBI lineage: Eukaryota > Metazoa > Arthropoda > Insecta > Lepidoptera > Pieridae > Pieris > Pieris napi. Next base: position 6,914,133 of record NC_062238.1, on the reverse strand, counting down.
GCCATTTAAATATTTAATTATGAAGACGGACAGAACAAAATTATTTTAAATTTAATAACATTTCAAAAGTTCACAGGATTTTTCTTAGACTACAATTTAATATACTTTTCAACGTTAAACAATGTAACAGATTATATTGAAAATCTGTGTAATTGGGCAACTTATACTATAATTTACTTACAAAGCTGTTTAGACGATTAACATTAAATTATTGCTGTATATATTAAACTATTATTTATTAAAACCAATATATGTTAAGAAAGCGAATCGAATAAGATTGCATATTAGACATATGTGTCGTTTTACGTAAAAATTTACAAATTAACAATTAATAAACTTTTATTTTCTATTATTATATTTAATTCTGGTAACATTAGGCCGAAGAACATAGTATAAGAAGCTAAGCGTAAATAATTTTCTATCTAAGCGGTCTGGAAGCACATGCTTGATAAAACCTGAGGTGATGGAGTTCATATAAATAACGAGACGTTGATTTCATTACTACATAGTGATAAGTTGTATACTTATAAGTTGGTGAATTAATTCTTGTAGAATATGTTGTTTTGGCAGGAGCCTATTATATTTTTGAAGTTATACTTCTTTAGGCGCGTTATGAATAATTGATGAGAGTGAAATTTTACGATGCACGCGCACCGTGACACAAAATTAACAGAATGAAGTTGCCCACGGAAGATGGATACGGCATTGGACATAATTTAAAAACAAAATTCGAATAATAATAGAATTTATGTTACACTTAATGTAAGAGAATAATAATAAATATTTATTTATTTAATTTTTCAAATGTAAACTGAACTTTATTGACTATAATGTAGCGCGTAAGAAGTATAACTTCTTACGCGCGTACATAAGTACACACACCCTTTTTTTTTAAACTTGTTTTTCGGTATCGTTAAAATCAGCCCCGAAACACCTCAGGTTTTAGAATATTAACGAAAAACTAACGCTGTACATCTAAAAGGAACTAACTGACGGTGAATACTATCGAATGAGCGATGGGTTCAAATTTAACAGTTAATATTCGTATATTTCACAATTATTAAATTTACAGCTTACTATATTATTAAAATGAGGTGCGGATTAAAAAATTACAAACACGCGGAAAATACGTTGATAGGTAAATAGGATTTTTTGAATATTTTTTTACAAATTAGACTCTGTAGGTATATGTGAGAAAAGAGTGTTATCGAAACGTTAAGAGCCGGACTGTGTAACTCTCAGAAATATTTAAAAAATAGAATTAAGCTCCCGTTCCGACCCTACATGATACAAAATTTTGCTGGTAGACAAAATCTATAAATCACCCTGTCACCAGAAAATGTGCGCTTAAATACCTTCTTATAAATAAATACTATAACGCCTATTCTTGAAATAAATATGCGTATTTACGCAGTCATATTCATTTCTGGTTGAAATGTCAACCAATCGATAAATTAAAATTAAAATTGAGAGTTTTTGAGTTTCAGAGTAGGGTTTTCACTCCGTGTCAAGAAAAATTCTAACTTTTATTTAACCAAATTATGAGGCGCCACGGAATCGAATTACTCCTGATTTTTCAACGTTTTGTTTAAATATAATAGGTAATGTCGCAAATATTGTTGATATTGAGCCTTCGTGTCCACATATTGCGCAGGCGTTTTATAGAATTTATTTATAAGAAGGGTTAAAATATGACAATGAAAGAAAATGACTAATGGGGTACTTTAACGTCGGTTATAAGCCACCGGTTAAACTCTAAATAAAGCTCATATTTTTCCTTAACGTCTATATGGGTGGCTACATTAATGGCTGAACATTGTTATAACGAAATTATTTAAATATCGGATAATCTAGTCAAAATATACAATTGTAATCAAAAATTAAGTATACTAAATCTCTGGATGGTTATTTTAATAGTATTTATTTAGGAGTAATTATTTACGATAACGATGTATATCTTTCACATATGCTGTCTTATTAAACTTATTAAATTGGTAGGTATATATCACAATGTGTGAAGGACAAAGTATTTAATTTGAGGTTTATAATAAGACCATTATGGTCTCCAGTAAACAATGGAGTCTAACAAATGCAGTAGTTTTAGTTCACTCAGAAGTACCGATGACAATTTGTTATAAAAAAATATTATAAATTATGTGATAGATTGTATATTTTGACTAGAGTAATTTTACATTAAAACTATTAATTATAGAACCGTATTTTTGACTCCTGAATCATAAATACATTAAATAGCCTAAAACAATCAGTGCGAACAAATTTAAATAATGCACGACTTAAAATAAGCGAAACTACGCGAAATAATTTAATTAATTGACAATTCTTAGATTTAAACAATACAAAATAACTATACATTTTTCTCAGATTAATTGACGAAACTAATCAAAAACATTTTCATCTATCGCTCAAATCGCGAAATTTTATTCTAATAAAACCTGCAGATACAATTGATCACTACGAAAGGTGCAAATACTTCTAAAATATATTTATAAACACTATGTGTGCCATACAACGCACATTAACGCATAATTTATCGTATCTTATTAACACACATCCTTACCTATAAACATAAACTGTTAAACAGTACATCAATTTTCGTTTAGCTATTTATAAATATTTTGGTGTTCTTTCCGTCGTTTAAGCGCCAAGATATAGAAAGTAAATTAAGGCATATTTAAATTAATTATGGAAGATGATTTGAGAATCTCAGCGCTTAAACATACGATTGGTTTAAATTAAAGTCAACGCTCATACGCATAACACTTTATACATCAGTTAACAATCATTATTGTCAGTTATAAATCTATTTTAATGAATTTTATATTTAAATATAAATTCGCATCTAGTAGTAGGCAGTTTTAACATAATGTTTATATTTCAATATTTAGGTGCGTTCGTAGATCTCAACCTTATCTCTAGTATGCATAAGACGGATGGATCTAGCACATTCAGTAAACACTACATTAGGTTACACAGTACTACCGTTCATCACTCGTCGCACGGTAGTGTTCGCGGTATCACAATTCACGTAGGCATCTGCAAATGGGGTGTTGTGCAAAATAAAAGTCAATTTCGCTGAACAGTTTATGTAATTTGTAATTAAGCACACTGAGGCCGCGATCGGCCATAGTCTGTATATTTGGTTAGGAGCGTAGTTGCGAGGGACTTAGTACAAGCTCGCCATCGGGTCCGCCCGCGAACGACACATTGCGAGGGGGCGGACGTTTGCCTGCGTTTGCGCTTGACAACGCAGATGCTGCTGTGCGTGGAGGGTTTGCCTGAAAAGCGAGTGTTTTTAGTCTTACCTAGAAACAGTAAAAGCCCTTTTTGTATCTAAATCAATTAACTTTGTTTAACTAAACAGTTTTATCCTGTATTCATCTAGGAAAACATTAATTAATTACGGTATTTTTGGAGAAAATTCTAAGAAATCCTATACTTCTGTTTCAGAGATATGATTTAGGCAAATTATAGGTAAGTTAAACTAATGAAAACTACTCCCGACTATGGAAACAAATTATACTATTTATAGTAATTATTAATTTTTATTATTACTCCTCTTTCCCGAAGAGGAAGGTAGAGACCATGGATCTCCACTTGCTATGGTCCCAACATACCTCTTCAGCTTCATCCACTTTCATGACATTCACCATCGGTTATGGGTACTTTTAACTTGTCCCTGTAGTACCATCTGGATTTGGTCCAGGTATGTACGACAAGACCTTCCTAACCCGATATCACCATCCACTATTGCTTGTGTTTACAATCTTAATCATAATTATTATGTAGATACAATTACATACCTGTTGAACTATGACAGTCTGCGGCTGCGGCTGCGGCTGTGGTTGCGGCTGGTTCGAGGTGCGATATCGACGCAGCCGTTCGTCCTCTTCGCCGCTGGAGAGGCTCGACACGTCGCACGAGGAGTCGAGGCGCCTCGCGGGCGAACACTGCGCGGGCCCCGCTCGGGTGCTGGGACATCCGCCAGCTAAAGGCATCTCTTCTCCCTCTGCACCACCTGACAGTCTGGAATTCAACATTATTAAGATTAACATAAGTTCCACAAAGTGGCTGTGCACTGACCTATAATTGTATTTAATAACAGCCGTCTGCTGAACTCGTGCCAAAAATAAAGTATATGATTAAAATAACTTTTTTATCAGTCATTTTTTAGGGAATTAATGTTTACCCCAGCTACAAAAAATGTAAATACTATTGTAGTTTAAGTATTTATAATATTGTTAGCGGACTAACGCCATCTTGTAGCAGAAACCTATATAAAGCGTGGCAACACCGGCGTTGACTCACTTTCATTTCGAGACTTCGTGCGGAACGGACTTGTTACTAACCTAACCTCAGTAGATTTTAAAAGTCTAAAGTACCTACACGTTCTAATCTTTTGTGTTTACTAATAATATAATACTCCCAGAAAAATGTAAACCTGTTCTTTACTTATACGACCATATATTATCACCCGAGATTATGCAGGTAGATACGCGTACGAATAATCTGATTATTTCAATTCTGATAACTATTCATGTTTTTTGTTAAAATGCATCGCATGCTTAATGCTTAAATTATTAAGGAAAAGTCAAATATTCGAAACAAAACAAGAATTCGCACTAATATTAAGCAATATTACCTTCTGTTCTCCTTGTGATTGTTCCGTCGCGGACAGCAAGGCTTGGCGAACATACAGAACATGATACGCAGTAAGCAGCAGGCCAGTCCTGCTACGATGAGACAGGGACCCACCAGCCGCAAGGCTGGCGTCTTGAAACCCTGGGAAGGCTGCTTTTTCATCATATAGGAAACTTATTCATTGGTTAATCGAGGTATCTACTTTCTAAAAATACAGGATAACAGCTACGCCTGCCTGAAGATTTTTTTCGGAGGACGCCATATTTTAGTATCAAGCGGTGCATTAAGAACCGATGAACTTTATAGTTCATATTGGTTTGTATCCAAAATATATTAGATTCATGAGTTGCTCGAATGGGGTAACTTTTAATACAATCACACTCGTGAGACATTTAGAATTTTAACTGCATCTAGTGGTTTTAAATATATATAAAATATGTATAATATATCTCCGTAATATCAGAGAATGGACGGGGAGTGGCCAGCGTAGAACAGCAGATGCACTTGACGAAGAATAAGAAGAAGTATGACGAGCTGACCACCAACCTCCAGTATTGGAAGACTACATGAAGAAGAAAGTGGTTTTACTTAGCAGATGAGCCAGTTAATATAACCTCGGTCTCGGGCTGTCGAACAAACTCAAATGTCAACTACATAGGCTATGTTACTGTAAGGCTAAATAAAATTCCGTTCTATTATGAGCTAATGACCTGCTGATGATATATTATACTGGGAAAAAGAGAAATGGGTTCATCATTAGTACGAGCTAACCTTGTCGCCTGTCCCAACGAAATACACAACCAGGCCCACTGCAAGTGTCGCAAGTCCAGCGTACAGAAGCCGGGCGACGCCCCACGGCTCGCCGTTTGCTTCGTCGCCGTCCGATTCCGAAGAAGACCCGTATGACGCATCGCGCACCTTTAATTTTAAATTACTTTATAACACAAGCATCACAGGGCTTAATCAAATCACAAATAAAAGTACGGTAAATACTTACGTCAATTCTAATCCAACGAGATCCTAGAGAATATTACGTAACCATACATACCAACGTACTACATCAAAAATACCATGCACCATTGTCTAGTAGTCTCCTAGAACCCTACAAAATCACAGACAACAGTAAAAACTTTTAAACAACTATGCGTCCATATGGCATTTTATTCGTACGGTTAACAGTACCCACAGATAACACTAAGTACTTACCAATCTATCACAACCATGCGTAACACGTAACACTGGGAGTAGGTTTTAATTCTAGTTTACCTCAAACCATGCTGCTAGCTACGTCGCTCGGCTACTTGGTGATCGGAAAAGATAACTTTCATTGGGTACCCGGTTGTTCCTGTGCCACTTGGCGCGGGGGTCTCGCCGGGCCCCCGGGTGGTCCCCGAGCACCGAGCAACGCCGGGCTGCGCCCCCAGCGGCCCCTGCGCCGCCGCCAACGGAGAGAGCCGCGGCCTCTTGCCACGCCGCGCGCCCAGCGGCGCACTGAAACATACAAATTTCTAGTCATTTTATCGGGGTTGGAAAAAAAATTAGTGTAAAATTTTTCCGTTACGCGCCATGTTGCTCTTTGAAGTCAAACTTCTTTATCGGCGTTGGAATGAAAGTTCTTTATCGACGTATGGGAGAAATTTTGTAGCAAATCGTCACGTTTTTCGGATACGCTCCATCTTTTTCTTGTATTAATAACAAAAATATATAATAACGATAACAAAGATAGTAATAATTCTATTACAATTAATGAAATTCATTGAAATAATTGTATTTGTATTCATGTCTATGATAATAAAAGCCTTTTGTTAAACTTTATCTAATTTAACTTTATTTAACCAATTTCTTTAAAGTTGCATATTTTTTCGAAAAATAAGGTCATAAAGAGGTTTCACTTCTGTACACACTAGTACACGCACAATTTTTTTGGACTTGGTGATTCCTGTTTTTAAACTAAATAGTTTAAATTCAGGAAATTTATATATTCTTTCAACTATAATGGTTTTCAGAGATTTCTGTTTCGTCGCGTCATATTGAAGTTATAAATAAAAACTCGAGAGCGAGCGAGCGCGAGCTGTATGTATATAGAATCTTAACATTTTATAATGTAAGAAATTGTTATGTGCCGGCAAATATTTTTATTTCATTGTAAATAATTTAATGGTATATCTTCTAGGTCCTTAATAAGTTATTGAAAATCACGCGGTGCAATTCCGGTCTCTACTCGTTAATTACACGAGTAATGGCTTAATTGTACTAAAAATTAATTGCGACACAATTTTCCCCTTCAATAATACTCATATTACTCAAACAGGTGCAATTTGTTGGTACTAAATCATAGTTTACAGTTGCTTTTATTAAAACAAGTCACGTTTTCGATATCGAGAAAGTGCTCAAATATAGGCACAAAGCGGGGTACATAATAAGTTGTATCGTTCCTTTATTGGGGGTTTGGCAGTATTTCATGAAAGAACGATCATGTAATAAAAGCGGTCTGTTTACTGTCGTGTGAGAGATTGGGTAAATGTGTTCGAATGTGTATAGCTATCCCGAGGGCTTTAAATTCAGTCGACCAGATATCTAAATACTACAGTTAAAAAAACCCTAACCAAGAACTGTAACCTCAAGAGAGACAATTAATACTACAGCGAGGAAATAATATTAATTGCATATTGCTTTGTATAATTGTCACTTCTATTTAACGTCAGATAAATATTAATTACCAACGTAGCTCAAATCTTTGAAATGAATAAAATGGTTAATATCAAAGTTTGAATAGCAATATATTCAATTTTAAACTCTTGCAAAATGTCAAGAGTATTCAAAGTGTAACATTTAAAACATGATTGATTATAGTTATTACAGCACATTCATAATGATTATGTATGATTTATTGTAAAACCTTCATTTACATTCTTTGAACGGTGTGCCGCACGCCACCCATATATTTTTTCGGAATAGTCATAATTATGTTTCGATGTACAGACAAATTCATATTCTGTTTTTATTTTTATAGGTGAAATAAAGATAATGTAGTCATAAATGGGTCATACATCCGAATGTGATTTCATGTTACTCAACCGGATAAGGTTGAGGTGAGTTTGCCTGCTAATCTGTGGTACTACGAAACGTAAAAGCCATTTCCACATCGGATATAATAAAATGCTATGCTGATATTATTATATATTATGCGGTCATACAGTCGCAGTTCAATATACTTTTGTTATGGGCGAAAACATGCTGGTCCTGCTCCATAGGACAATCATAGAGTCTTGACAAAATCAAATTGGTTGCTAATTTTAATACTTTTGTAATTTTTTATTTTATAATACTATTGCCGTAATTATTTATTTTTATATCACACACTGTTTTTTTTTTATTATTACTATTTAATGTTTAATATTCTACGGTTTCGATATTTGTAAATATGTGAGGAACATGTACAGTAACTTTTTTAGTATAGTAGTTTATTCTAAGAGTACATTGTCTTCACATATAATTATTTAACTAATGTATACAAAATATTGTAAAATCTATTTTACAATATTTATTTTAAAATAGTAAGTGTGGAGTTTCTTGCCCATTCTTCTCCACACGAAACTACCTTTTGGAAGGGGCAACTGGAATCATCTTTATATTTTAGTTAACGTTCAAAAGGGCTATTTTAGGTGGTCTTATTGGAATAAATGATTTGACTATTGACTATTGAAAATAAAGGTAAGGTTAAGTGAATAAAATTACACATATTTGTTCTATTAAAATAACTCATTAATTAGATACACTTACTGTTTAATACGGTACTGGGGACTTCTACTTATAGACTAAAACTTCCATATGCACCTAATGGTAGGGGAGCCCAAGAGGGGATTTCGGGATTTACTAAAGTGCGGCAGATTAATATATAGGGGGATACCTTGTACCCGGTTAAGTACCTCCACAAAATATGAGGCCCATATATAAGGCCGCCCGTGAAGGAGACAGGATCAGATTAGTAAAAAAAAATTGACCATCAGAAATTCCCGAGCGCGTCAGATTAAGGTAGGGTGAGTTAATTACATCCTAAAAAGTGTATATTCCACTAATCTGACAATTTGAGAGTGACGGAAAAAAAGGGGAGGGCAACAAAGTTGTAAAAAAAAACCGTCATCTCGACATTCTCGAGCGTAGCTAATTTTTTTTTTATTTTGAAGGAAATAATTCAAGAATAATGAAAAATATATAATCTGACGATTTCCGCAAGCCGAAATAACAAAAAATCGTCGATAAAGTTAAATGCGTGCAGCTGCGTGATGCCTACATTTCCTTTAACCGATCGGAATCTACTAAACGGAGATCTAAATATTTCCCTCAAAATTACATTTCCTGTGAATTTGAACCGATTCGGACCGATAGATTTTGAGAAATTTTGAAAAATCTTAAAAAAATAAGAAATATTTTTTTTAAAAGTGGTTTCTTTATTGATCAACTTCAAAAACTAATCCGCCTTTGAGCTTGAAAAACCACGTCGATCGCCACCAAGCTCGTCAAAAGCGGTTGATTAGTTCGAGAGATATCGTGAACGAAAGAAACCCGAAAAAGTGTTTTTTCGGGATTACTCCGAAATTTGTGGTTCTATCAATTAAAATTGCAAAATTACTTATGATGATGATAAAACTGCATCGAATGCCGCCAACCGCGTGAAAATTGCTTGATCCATTCAAAAGTTATTGCGGTTTGAAAATTTCAAAAATAGTGTTCTATGAAAATTCTATCAGACTTTCGAGCTGGGAGAGCTCAAATGCATAGACATGTTATTTCTTTGAACTCAGCGAGCTCAAAATATCAATTTTAAGCGCCCAGGAATGGAAGTAGCGGGTAGTTGCAGGAATGGCCCTTTCGGTGAATCGTTTTTCTAAAAATTTTTTGTCAGATCAGGTGAATCCCTCTAGATAATCGTCAGATTATGAGACAGTACGTTTAGAACATAAAGATGAACCACATATATCTTAATCTGACGCGCTTGAGTATTTCAAAATTGCGATTTTTTTTTTGCATATTATGAAAATGGCCGTGGGTTTGCGTCCCATCGAAATCGTCAGATTAGTGAATGAGAGCTTTTTTTTGGTGCACTTAACACTCCCTTAGAAAATCTGACGCGCTCGATAAATTTTTTTTTTTTTCATTTTCAACCCTTAAATACAACCACCCGCATCATGCAAATGATCAGATTAACATACGTACATTATTAAAAATACGTAGGGCATAGATGCTATCAATATCTGACGCGCTCGAGGATGTCCATGCAACAGTTTTTTTTTACATATTTAACTATCTATAGCCGCCTCCCCCACCGATGAAAAGGAATTTATCATATAACATTTTTTTCTTCTTTTTATCTAAGCTTTACATCCCAATAGGTCTCTACGACGCTCGAGTAAATCCCCATTTAGCATCGTGGGCTCCCCTACCATAATACATTTTTGACATACGAGCTTAGGACAGAAATTTTAATCCTATTTGTATGTCAATATTAGTATGTCACAGCTTCAAATCATTTGACTGATGACGAATTTACCTTGGTAAGATACAAAATAGTGTCTCCTTTAATGTAAATGGAAACTCAACATCAATATCAGCCAGGAATTGCTACAAAGGTAACTAGACCTAAGCCGTACCAGTTTGCAAATACTGATTGTACGTATAGATAATGCAAAGTACACATTGCCATGAAGTGAAAATACAAAGGAAATAGGTTAAAATTATGTTGCAAGCTCAATAATTATTGCTAAAGTAACAAAAAAAACATATTTATTATAACAGTCCTGACACTTGACAATTATTATATTAAAAACTAATAAAAATAATATAATAAAGAAAGGAGTACCTAGCTTTAGATTATACGTGCTTTTAATCTCTGTTTAGTAATATTAATATAAATAACTTAAAGTATAGTTATTTAAATGACATTGTTCACTCCACTTAGTGTAAAAAAATGCATTGAAATAGATTTTCCTTTCTAGCTGTAGGTTTTCTAGCGCTTAAAATTATATTATATAACTTCAGAAAACAGTATTTAATTAATTTACTGTTATGATTTTGGTTCATAATTTTATTCGCTTTTTTTCATTTTGTAGAAAAGTAAAACGATGTCTAAAACACCCTGATCTTGTATTTTTAATATTTGCATTTGTCTATTGCAAGTTTTAGAGATCACCTCAAGCGGTCTCGACCAAAGCTGCCGTCCCAACTTAAGAGTGCAAACCACAAAAGCACTCTCGAAGTCTTATTAATATCGGTACAGTTTTAAATTTTGAAATTCTACACTAACATACATACAAGATTACCATTTGCATTGCGTTTATAAAACAATTGATTATTTGACAGATGATTCATTAATATAGAATTAGGATTAAAACTTCCTTCTACTAGAAATAATTGAAGTCGCGTATTTTATATGGACATATTTATTATCTTGAGGTTTTTAATGGAAATCCGTTAAGAAATTACGTCCAACATTTCATTTATTTATTACTATGAAAAGAAAAACATGAAAAGGAAACTAGGACATTCTTTGAGGCTTTTAATATTTTGATTTTTGAGCCGAGTTCATTTTAATTATGCTTACGTTTCTTACTATATAATTAAGAAATGCATTAAATAAATAATACAAAAAGCTACATTACACAGTTTGTTGCCATTACATTGCGTTTATCGTAATATAAGTAGCAATCGTAAAACCATGCATCGTTGAATATATATGTTTTGAATTACAGCTGCTAGTTTTATTTTAAATTGCATTTGAAATTAATTATGTACAATGTACATACAACTTGATATAATTATAAACATAATGTCCCGCAATACCCTTATTTATAAAAGTACAATACGCCTGAAATTACTGTTGCTTTGGCAGTGTCGTGGTGTTTAGTAAATAAGTGAGGGTGAGAATTTTTTTAACTATTAATAATGAATGTGATTCGGTATTGATATATCCGAGGTACATTAGTAAAACAAGAAGTAGTATTATAGTAAAACAAAAATACTTCTAAGAAAAGTAATGATCCAGTAGCGCTAAAACCCTAAATGAGTCTTGGCCTCATATTGCATCCGTTTCTCGATCATTTTTATTTTATAACAAGTAAGAGATCAGCCGTGTCTGACACATGTCGTTCGTATCTATCTATCTACATATATCAAGTAAAATAACATATTGAATTGCATTACCACGAATAAGCCGTGTATGGCATTTAATATTTTTCACAAAACTTCATGAAAACTCTCAAGGAACTCCGAAAGAAACTTCTAGAGTATAAATATTTCGCAATTAAAATTTTCCAAGTTCCCTTAGCTTTCAAGTTTCAACTGTAAGTGGTGCTTACCTAAGCTACGTATAGACTTTTAAAAGCGCCTTATTACTTTCATCTACAACTTAAAAATTACCTAAGTTTGTATTTTAGACCTAAATACTACTTAATTTTAATGTATCATGAATTTCAAGGATTCAGACTCGAGACTTAGAGCGAACTTACGTACGTCAAAAGCCAAAACGTTTCTGACATACGCAAGTGACAGCGCTAAGTTTTCTGAACCTTTCTCTTTTACTTAAGTAAGTATGTTAAAAAACTTATTAGACCTTATTTACCTTTTGTATTTGAAGGTAGTTCTTTGGGTTTTAAATGACCAATTTGACTTATATCTAATTAATAATAGGTGCTGATCACACATTATATTTCTAGTACATTAAGACATTATTACATATAATTAAATACGAATATACAGTAGTTTCAGAGTAAACCGTTACTCTGAACCAACCAAACCATGAGAAATCATTTTATTATGGGTCTCTAATGGAGTACAACGTAAGTCATCAGTGCTTTTCATAGGTATCAAAAAAACTGTGCGCCTTCCAACCGAAATATATTTCCAGGATGGCTTTGCCTAAATAACTCCACATTAAACGTGAAATAAATATTTCTAAAGCGTAAAATTATTAATTAAGAAAAAAATATTAAATCATTAAAAAAATTATTTATCTATTTCTTAACAATTATTCTTAGTTTTAACAAGATTTTATTACTTACACTACTAACTTTTAGTCATATTTTTTTTTGGCGCAAAATAGCTGCTGTGGTCTCTGGAAGAATGACCAGTGCTGTGGAACAGTCTGCTCAGGGACAATTACAGCCATAGCAAACACGCATTACACACTTGAAACGAACCGAAAGGCAAAAGGAAAAAAAAATGCTTTTTTCTCACTATATATATTTTTTTCTTTTATTATTGTTATTATGTGTTTGTGTTTTTGTAAGTAATAAATGTTATGTCTATGAAAAATAAACGACTAATAGGTATCTCCAAAATTAGATCAGCATCAGCTATTAAATATATTCAACCCTTTGTACAATAGCGATCAAAGTTCGTAACTGAACCAAGAATTTCATCCGGACACGTGCGTTTTCATTTCTATGTAAATTTGTCATTCGGGACTAAAAACATAGCTTGTGTTTCCTGTTTGCAATATCGTGTATACAAAGAGTATCGAGAGCTTGGAATATCCGTTAGTATTGGTGTAAAAGAAAAATTTCCAACTGCCCAATACGGTATTTACTTAGAAAATAGGGTACTCGTTTACCTACCTTATATGAATAAAGATATTTTTAGTTTGAGTTATGGAGAAGTTTCCGCGTCTATTCAATTATTTTTAAACAAGAGTAACAATAATAAGCATATACATATTTATAAAGCAAGATTTATACAATTTTGTTATTAGAAGATGGGCCTCGGTCCCTTTTATCCTATTTTATCTTTTGACGTCAGCATCCATTTCTTTAGGAAGGCAAGAGTAAAACGAGACGTAAAATACTGTTATTTTACTGGGGACCTGGGATGCCTTATGCGCTACGGAAGTGGTGAGGGGATAATTTTGAAAAACATTTTAAAATATATTTATTTATGTTTGATTAAACAACACAGATTAACAAAACATACAAAATTGTACGGTTTTTGCTAGTATTAATTTACATATGATATTTTTCTGGTCTTTAAGCTTGCTACCCAAATCTAATTTTGGGGTTTTTTGTATATCAAATTAAATTGGAAAAACGAGGAAATGAAACGTTAAGAAATAATGTATGTGGTATAGATTTTTGGGCCTATCGATAGTTTTTAAAGATTCAATTAAATTTAAGTCTATACTAAATTAACATACACCTAAATAAGAAGATATCTTTGTAATCACAATTATTTAATTCTCTCTAAATTACATTAAATTAACCTAAAACCATGTGTAACATAATTTGACGTTAGCAACAGCTTGTTTTCCAGACAAAAGCCCCTCTAATCTGATTCTCCTCTATTAAGAATAAAAAAAACAAAAACCCATGTTATTGACCTGATGTAATTCTAAGAAGCATATTTTACTTAGAATTATAAATTGATACAGCCCGGTGCCTATAATGAAAAGCTGAAGAGATACAAAGCCTCTACTAGCCCGCGTGCATATAACGAATCAATTATTAAACCCAAAGCTTTCATCCCGCTCATTTCCAGCTTCGTATCACCGTAATTGTTTCTTTCATTTCATTACCTTAATATTTAATTTATTCGACCACATCCAATACTATATATTAAACAATTAACTCTATTTACGTCACCAAAACCCCAATGGCGCTATATAGGCAAGAGAAGCCTAATACACGCTGTCAGCTGAAATTTAGAAATTTTGGTTGTATGAACGTATTCCTATTTCAGTGATTAATTGTGCGTATAGAAAAATCTATTGATACAGCGTGGGTTCAAACACGCGACTCTTACTTACTTTACGAACTTAGGTTGAGAGGAATCTTTTTGGGATTTGCTGTAAAGGTCATACAAAAAGTTGTTAAATGAAATAGGTATTTAGTAGTGTTTAATCATCCGGGTAATACTATTTAAAAAATAAATCAATTGCGCTACAACCTTTTTAGGTCTAGGCCTCAGATTTCTGTATCTGTGTCATGATATTTTTTTAATCTGATAGGCAAGTAGGTGATCAGCCTTCTGTGCACGCCTTTGACTTTTTGGGTCTAAGGCAAGGTTTCCTCACGAAACTTTCCTTCACCGTTCGAGCGAATGTTAAATGCGCACATAGAAAGAAAGTCCATTGGTGCACAGCCGGGGATCGAACCTACGACCTTAGGGATGAGAGTCGCACGCTGAAGCCACTAGGCCAACACTGCTCACCAATACCATTTACGTAAGCTATTTAGTACCTCCGACGACTACATAGTCGGGGAATTATCTAGAAAACATTTAAAAAAAACACGCGACTCGGGGTTGTCGATCTCGCGCCTAGCGCTTAACAACTGTCATTACACCGCTTATCACGGTTGATAAATACGTAACATTCAAATAAGTATCTAAATATGTCGCTGTGGTTTTATTTTAATATAACTAATTCATCCTTCATTTATTTGTCAGTATTTTTGAAGCCCGCTTAAGCGTACGACACTCAACCGTGAGTTAAGAGTTCAGCTCTGTACCAATGGACTTTTCTTTCTATGAGTGCATTTAACACTCAGTCGTACGGTGACATATTTCCTTAGATCCAAACAATCGACGGCGAGTGTCAGTCACAGAAGGTAACCCACTTGAAAATACAGAAATCTAAGCCCAAGGATTCCATTTCGATTCCATTTCGAACGATTGAATTTATACGTGTTCAAGTGTATGAAATGTGTTGTTCGATTAATTCAATACCTACAGCGATCCAGTTTTAATAATAATGAGTAAGCCTCGCTAGGCAGGATACGTGACATACGTCATTTATATCGATCCACCATTGATATCTGCATAGCGAAAAGCCTTGACACGCTATTATGATTCCCAGATACTCATTCACTTATAAAAGACAAAAAATATATGCAGTTTTTAATATAATAGAAGGGCTCATAATACAGCTGACCTCGGAGTCAGCATTAATGGCGCGATTAAAGGCTTTCTTTTCATGAAACAGCATTAATTTTTGTCAAAACAATAATTTTAAGCATGGGTAGACAACAATTACCTAGGTAAAAAGGTTTAAATATTAAGGCAAAGTACGCAGTTTTTATAAGACCTCGTCTTTGGTTAAGGGTAAGTTTCAGAGTCGAGACTTGCTAAGTGTTACTTTCGTACGTCAAAAACGTAGTATATTTTGACATGGAAGTCAAAGTGAGCGCTTAGTCTTTCTCTGTATTACCCCACGACTACTAAACTAAATATTTAATAGGACTCAGTAATTTCAATTAAAAATTCACTTAATATAAGCGCGATAAAGTCTCTATAGCATTATGATACTTAAGTAGATAATTATTTAAGCAGAGCTTTCATATTCATTCCTTTAATAGTAAGAACACTTGAAAATGAAAGAGTAATATCATTGCAAACTGTTGCACCTAATTGAAACGTCTATTTAGTTAAAATGCTTGAAAGAATATATTAAATCTTTATATCTAGTTTATACCACACATTATTGTTTACCATGTAAATTTTAAAAGTGAAAAATTGTCGTGAAGCGTACATATTACTATTGTATCAAAATGAGCATTTGTTTTGTTATCATCAATATATTTTGATTAAACGATAATAAGCAATTTTTTTTTATTTGATGGTTAGAATAGGTAAAGTTCATTTTAAACAAAAACTACTCATTCGAGTTTTTCGCGAATACAACAGAATAAACGCTAATTTAGCAGAGCTTGATATAATCGGTAGTGGGCTGTATAAGTTTTCTAACAGCTTTATTAAACGCCTATCGGGTACCTAATCCGCATTGTTGAGCGAATAATTATTTTTAAATAGGAAATTACTGTTAAGAACCTAAATTTGTAGTTGGAAGTGTAACATTGTTATTATTTTTTGTAAAATTTATGTTCACCGTAATTGTCATGTATTTTAGAATAGATAGATTGTAACTTATACCTTAGAAAATGCATTATATATGATGTGACTGTTAACCATAGTTATGAAGTATAAATCATGCTGGGTTTGCCTGTTTAAGGGCGTACAATCAGTTTTTATTGTTGTTTTCATTGAAATGCCGTTTGGTAAACCCTTTTTAAATAAATAATTAAACACACTTTCCCCACATGCAAATAAGCACATATACACACACACCCCAGCTCATAATTAGGTATCTATTGATTACTTTCTGGGAAGTTTCGACAACTAACCTGTAAAGAATTGTTTAATACAGATTTTTTTATTTTATTTATTTAAAACTGATTTTGCCATTCTTTAAACGACTAGCACTTGGCCCCTGTGACCATGTGGTTAACGGTGAATAAGCCGCAGGTATTGAGTTTGATTCCCGACGATTTGTTACGTAGTCACAGAAAGACTGTTTATCCCTGTCCTCATAAAAGCTTTTTTATTATTATTATTATTATTAGCCTTATATCAGAATACAAAATATATACATTATAACTGTTATTTCCTTAATCTATGATAACTGATTCTGTGTGCCTACGGGCAAAGGCCTCCCCCATTGTCCTCCATTCTTTCTTATTGTAAACCAATCTCGTCCAGGTCTTAGATTTTCCTGCCATTTCCACGATTTCATCGGCCCACCTCTTAAATTGCCTACCTTTGTTTCTTTTATGGCCTCTTGGTTGCCATAGTGTAACGATTTTGCTCCATTTTTCTGCTCCTCTTATGGTATGTCCAGCCCATTTCCATTTTAGTAATTTTGTTTTATACACAACGTCAGCAAACCCTGTTTTATCTCTTAATTTTTTGTTACTAATTTTATCAATTCTTCTTTTCTTTATTATGCTTCTTTCCATGGCTCTCTGGGTTACACTTAATCTTTCGCATTGTGCTTTGGTAAGTGCCCATGTTTGACAGCCGTATGTAAGAATTGGTAGGATGCATATGTTGAAAAGTTTTCTCTTGATGTGCATGCTTGTTTGACTATTTTTCATAACTTCTTTTAGGGACCAATATCTCTTCCATGCATTTCCAATTCTTCTGTCTATTTCCTTTGTAGTTGAATCATGGTTGGATATCAGTTGACCTAAATAAAGATATTCTGATACATAATCTATTGTGTTGTCATCTATTTTTATTACTCTGTCATTCCTGCCATTGGTCATTGCTTTAGTTTTTTGGATGTTCATTAAGAGTCCAACTTCTTTGCTAGCTGTATTCAGTTCTATGAGCATATTTTGTAATTCTTCTGCCGTATTTGCAAATACCACTATGTCGTCCGCGAATCTCAGATGGGTCAGTTTCTCGCCATTTATATTTAAGCCATATTCTGTCCAATCTAACTTTCGGAATATTTCCTCTAGAACAGCTGTAAACAGTTTGGGCGATAGTGGGTCGCCCTGTCTTACTCCTCTGAGGATATTTATGTCGCAGCCTTCCTTTTCCATTTTGATCTTTGCTGTGGTACCTGTGTAGATGTTCTTAATTATCCTTATGTATTTGTGCTCCACACCCTGCTTTCGCAAAGCTTCCCAAATTTTTGAGTGATCCAGTGAATCAAATGCCTTGCAGTAGTCTACAAAGCAACAGTAAAATTGGATGTTATATTCTTTGCACTTTTCAGCTATCTGTCTAGCAACGTGCATGTGATCCACTGTCGAGTAGTCGTTTCTGAAGCCTGCCTGCTCCCTGGGTTGATTTTCGTCCAAAGTTTTACTGATACGGCTTAAGATAATTTTTGAAAATACTTTATATAAGTTGGACATTAGGCTTATGGGCCTATAATTGCCAATGTCATCTCTGTTACCTTTTTTATGCAGTAGTTTAATAGACGATACAGTCCAGTGTTTTGGAATACTTTCCGTTTCCAGGATAGTATTGAAGAGTTTAGTCAGGAATGGTGTAATTATATGCTTTGTTTCAAGTAGCACTTCATTTGAAATATTATCAGGACCTTGTGCTTTGTCTCTCTTCAGTGCGCTGATTGCTTTTTCGACTTCGCGTATCATAATGGATGGTACTTTATCTGAGTCAAGTAGTTCAATGTGTTCAATTGTTGATCTTTTTGAGTACAGTTCTCTGTAATAATCTGTGGCAATACTTATAATATCTGGTCTTTTAGTTTTGTCTTTACCAGATAAATCTTTGAATTTGGGTATCCATTGCACCTTTTCTTGTAGTAGTTTTATGGCTTTTTTAGTTCCTCCAGTTTTTTCAATTAGGTTTTCCAAAGTTCGTAGTCTATATAATTTCCTGTCCTTTCGCATACTCATTTTTAGATCTTTGCTTAGTTGAGCAATGACTTTTCTAACTTCTACTGTTTTAGGGGAAGTTTGTATAATTTTTTCCCTTTTTTCCATTATTCGTTTTGTCTTTTCCGACAGTATATCTTTTCCTTTTCCATGTACTTCTTTTTTCGTACTAAATTTACCAAGAATATCTGAGAATTTGCTGTAGATTTTCAGTGTATTCAGCTCTGATAGATCTTCTTCTATGTTCTTCAATTCTACTTCCAGTTGTTTGGCTGTTAGTTGTGGTCCTTTATTTTTCGTTGTTTCTTTTTGGTGGTTAGTGAATTTTCTAGTACATTTTATTGTTGTAGATTTAAGCTGGGTTCGCACCATTCGATGGTTAGTGTTAAAATTTAAATTTGAAATGACTTGACAATCTTCGAATGATCTGGCACGATTGGTAAGTATATAGTCAATCTCATTTTTATAGCGCCCGTCAGGGGATGACCATGTCCATCTTCTGTTTTGTTTTTTCTTGTATAGTGAATTTAAAATGACTAAGTGTTGTTCGAAAGCTAAATCTATTAGTTTCTGTCCATTTCTTGATCTTTTTCCTTGGTAGTGAGGTCCCATTATGATTTCTTCGCCGTCTTTCCTAGTCCCTATTTGAGCATTAAAATCTCCCATCAGGATTAAATTTGTTGAACCTAATTCGGTTAAAGTGTTGTTTAGTTTTTTATAGAAGGATTCAATGGTGCTGTCAGAAGATTGCTCTGTAGGCGAGTATACTTGTACTATGGTCCATTCCTTTTTAAATAAAGGTAGCATGATTTTTAGGACTGCTATACGCTCTGAAACCCCTTGAAATTCAAGGATATTGTTTTCTAATTCTTTATGTATCATGAAACCGACGCCATATTGTCCTGGTGTCTCTCCCTTAGAACATAGGATAAAATCGCCATAGTCTTCTATTTTATCGCCCATGCGTCTAACTTCACTGATTCCTATTATATTCCACTTTATTCTCTCCAGTGCCATTGTCAATTCTAGCAGACTATCTTCTGTTCTCAGTGTGCGTACATTAAAGGTTGCTATATAAATCTGGTTCTTTTGTTGGTATTCTTTTGGGGGGGTGTGGTCTAATTCCCCACGGGGACCAGCCGGGTTGGGGAATGCTTCTTTTGTTTGATTTTGTTTATTTGATTGATTTTGTTTATTTGATTGATTTTGTTTATTTGATTGATTTTGTTTATTTGTTTGATTTTGTTTATTTGTTTGATTTTGTTTATTTGTTTGATTTTGTTTATTTGTTTGGTTTTGTTTATTTGTTTGATTTTGTTTATTTGTTTGATTTTGTCTATTTGTTTGATTTTGTTTATTTGTTATGTAAATATTGTTGTTATTTTTGTTTTGATTTTCTATTGTTGGGTTGGGTCTCCTGTTGTTGTCGGCGTCTGTTGAGCGTTTTTTGATGCTAAAGGTGAAGGTAGTGACAGTGATCTGCCACGTGCTACGTAATCTAGCATGCAAGTTTTATTAATCTTCTTTGGGCCCGCAGTACGTGTGTAAGTTGGAGATTTGCTTGGGGAGTTAGTGGAGTCTCTTTTTCTCTTATCTCTTTTGTCCTCTTTCGGTTCTTTCACGACTATTTTATCCTTGAAAAAGTAACAAATTTTTCCCATTGCTCGTTCCTCCTTTAGTTGAGGCAGAAGTTGTTTCCTCTTTTCCAAGGTTTCCTTGCTAAGGTCCTCCTTAATATAGATATCAGAATCTAATTTCTTTTTGTTCCTAAGTACTTCGTTTCTTCTCCAGTTTGTTGTAAACATTACAAGGATAGGACGCGGTTTGTTGCCTTTTTTTTTCTCCTAGTCATAAAAGCTTTAGTAGACTTCAAACAAAATTAACACATATACAAAAATGTATAGATACTATGTATATATAATCAAGATAACTACCCTAGCCATGAGCGGAATAAAAAATAAACGTTTGACATAATAATCAAGCAACTAATGAGCTCAGCTCAAAAGCGAAGCCGCTATCTTTGCTTTCGATTTGATACCTTATCAACTTCGGTAATATTAAGTTGACCCATTTTCATCATTTTTCACCTCACTGAGGGCACTTGTTGTATTCAAAGTGGAAACAAAGGTCATCTTGCCCTATTTCGCTTTAGGAAATAAAATATAATAAATTGTGTTGTATTTTTTAGGCTGCTTGAATAATTTATTAACGCTCTGATTTTTTTATCCAAAAGATACTTATTGGTGAACTGTTGGTTTTCTTTACAAAAATAATTTTAAATTTAGAACTCAGGCATTCATGAATGAGGCCAGGTTTTAAACGAACTTTGAAAACCCCGAAGAAGGATGTTTTAAATTCTACGTGAGATTTTTGAATTATCCTAGGTTTGATTTAGTTTAGTTTGTTATTAATAAGAAGACTTGTAAGACCATTATAGCGTTATAGCATGCATAATACTATAACGCTACAGTTCTTTAGAAATTGGATTCGTCAAGTACCTTAAAAACCACGGTATTTATTGCCTGGTTTAAACCCAAGCTCTGGCAACTTATACGTAGAATAAATGAGTCTTTATAAGTTAAGTTAACAGTATAGTTTATATATGATAAAACTTTAAATCAACAATAACATCAATCTGAACGTTTAAAGTAATAAAATTTCACAAAGTCCTCACACAATGACCACGCAAATATACAGATTCGATCACAAAGAAATAAGACGTCAGTTTGACGTTTCAATATTCTATAACATTATGGTTGAAGTACCTATTGTAATGATGTAATCAAAGTGCGAGTGGAGAACGATTTTTTATCTTTGGAAACGCGTTAACGTTTAAACATTTTTTTATAGGTTTAGTAAAGAAATAAAAGGGTTTCATATATTTACCTTGTATCTATCTGGTTTAAAAGACTGCCATGCTTGTTTATATTTAAAACTAATTCAGAATGTTTTTGTAAGCTGACAAAAAAACAATGTATAAAAGATAAAACGACAAAAGCTTGATTGCTGAAGGATATAAATTGTATTTATTATAAAAAGGTATTTCCTCGTCGACTTAAGTGCAATTCACCATTGTCTAAGCAATGTGTTTATACGATGTTTTGATGAATAATGCATGGTCACTTTACCTTCATATAAACGGTTACAAAGTGAATGGTCCTAATTAAATTAACATTCTATGTTTAGATAAAGCTTTGGATAAAAGACTGTTTAATTTACCAAGTCTTCCATATTTAAATTCTAAAACGATTTTTTTCGTTATTTTTTACTCATAACATAAGTCAAAGTAACAGTTATAATATATATAAGGGAATTCAGATTCGAATACTTAACATAGCATCTTTTGCTAGCTTTTTATATTAAAGTTTTAAGACAGAACAAAAATTTTGGCGTCAGGGCATATTATTGCTACTAAAACAAATGTATTTATTATTTCTCTGTAGTTTTTGTTAACAAATTGTTTCAATGTCGTTCTTTAAAGTTGTTTTGTTCTGTTTTTTGACTGACTTTATTACGTACGTTTTAGTCAACGTTAACTTGGAGTTCTGTTTTGTTAATTTATGTAATTGACTGTTAAGATGTAATATTGTTTTCTATTACAAAGAATGCTTTTCATTAATTTTACTCGCGACTGGCTCTTTGTAAACAAAAAACTTACTATTTATCTTTTGTCTCTCTTTCAATAAGACCTCTTCAATCGTGACTGATATCAGTGAAAGCATATCCAAATTCTATTTGACTGTTAGCATAAAATGTTTCCATGTAAAAACATCGCGTGACTACCGAGAATGAACTTTATTGTCTAGGGTAATAGGTTTAAAATCGATTGGACGGAATGCATATGTGGTAAAAAATTTGAGCCACAAACGCGAGGTGTGGTAATGGTTTCCTGAAGATAGGTGAATGGGTGATGACAGGGCTTTTTTCGAGCTGTACGTTCCGTACTTAAACACAATGCAGCCGATATTATGTAGTCGACGTTAACGTCCTATATTCTCTAGATATTGATTTTAAAAGCAATTTCATTTTTACTCAGAGCCTTGTAGTACGGTTTATCCTACGGGCGTTATACTTATGTTTAATATTTTATTGTAATTTATATTTATGAGAATTTTTTTAGAGTTTTTGTCGACGCAGGCATTACTTGTTTTATAAGAGCGGCAACCTAAAGCGTTATTTTCATTTTATTTGGGATTGATAAAATATGGCGACGGGGCCGATGGCTGGCCATGCGTCATACCCGTAAAACTTCTTACCCTACTTGTGGTGACTGGTCGGACTTGAATTCATGTATGCGGTGATGTTAGTTATTTTGACTACGTATTTGCGTGTTGTTCCCACGAGAATGTAAGTGCGTGCTCCTATTTCACCATGCCTCCTGCTGATAGAGGGCAAATCTTTGTTTTTAATTTATTTTATTATTATTAATTACTTAAGATGTCTTGTGGAACATGGTGTAATGGTTGCAGCTCCTTACAAACATTGTGTAAAACAAAAAACTTGGCGATTAAAAAGAGTGGTGGAGAGTTTATTGCCAGTTCTTCATTTCCGTTCTACGCCCTTGATTTGAGAAGGCAGTAAATGTATAATTAGAAGCATTTCATATATATATTTATGTTTTGACGTTCTTTTGAAGTGACATTTTGTTACCTATATGAATAAATGATTTTTGAATTTGAATTTAAACAGTAAATTTCTCTATAATTTAAAACCACCTGATCATGATGGTAGATAGTACGCGTGAAAACAGAGCTGGAGCTCTCCTCGATCAACGAATAAGTATCGTAATACAGTCGGGAAATTCTGCCATTATCACAGGGACCAAACTTTCAAAATTTTATTTAGTTTTCTATTTATTTATTATTATTATGTAGGTTTAAAATATTGTAAATACATTTTCCGTTAAATTACATTGTCAGTGAAACGTTATTTTTTGTATATAGAAAATAATTATTTATAAAATATAATAATTAGGAACTAAAATGAAGTACTTTTGTCGATAAGTCTTGTGAAAAGAATCGTGTCCTTTGGAGGGTACATAAAAATAATTGTGGTATGGTTAATCCTAGTAAGATCGATATTCTTAAAACGTTCCATATAGCGTGATTAAAAAAATTAAACTTTTGTCACGAGGATGAAAGTCAGGTTATCGTTTCGCTTGCACGCTATTGTCTTTTATGAATTTGCACGAAACATGAAAAATTAATGTATCACAATATTAATAAAAAAATATTTTTCATACAATAACTTTTTCAATCTTGTCAACGTTGTCTGGAAGTAACAGAAGCAGTCGGACCGCCCATTTATATTATTTGTCTTTTTTTTCTTCTTTTTTGATATGATTGTGATATTGTGTATGATGAAGTGTTTATTATTTTAACCTTAAAACAAGGATAAGTTTACATTTGTGTTGATTGGATTTTATGATCCAATTTATTATATTTGATTTTTCAAAATCCTTTCCTACACAGTTTTGATGTGTTTGCGCGTAGAGGTAAAAGGCACTAAACATCGTGCCAGAGACTGGAAAAAAAATTGGCAAAACGAACTGACCTGCAGAGATCGTATATTAAAATCGCGTATTGCCAAATATGCTTTTTTATAAATTACGTTACCGCAGCGAGGGTTACAACTTACAACTCTTCAAAAAAATGCTTTCATTTCGAGCCAAAATAATGTTTTATCGAGATTTCCAATTAAGAAGGAGAGACACATTCTACACCTCTCATGCAATATGTGTGTATTTATTTTGAGTTCTATAATTTTCTAAATACGAATAAGTTAATAAATTCTTTGTCGGGTTTTTACAATGTAATCGATTATGCGCTGAGACTTTAGTAAAAACATTATGAATTGTTAAAGTAATCATCATCATCGTAATGTTTAATTACAAGCTGAGAGAACAATATTTCATCGTGTCAACTCGACTTTAGAGTTCCCTCTATAATTATAAGGTACAACTATCTTGTAAACTTCACCGGGCGGATTACAGAGTCATAGAATATGCATCGCTGCCTTACTGGTTGACTCAAGCAGACCTAACCGTTCTCATTCATGAATATTTTATGTTTTCTAGAAAATTCTTGTCTTATATTTTACATTATAAAAATTGTACCTTCGTATTGTGCATCGTTAGATAGAATTTGTATCAGATCTGGTTCGATCAAGATTTTCTTATGCGCGATTAAGGCTTGCGGGAAAGAAAAGCATTGTGAAGAAACCATTTTGTGTGTGTCAGACACAGAAGCCTCATAACTTGTCTATAAAGTAAATATTTTTGATAATAAACTTCTGTATGAGGGTTAGATAGTATGGGAATAGTAAAAAATCAAATTCGAACATCTGTGTTTTGCTTGGTTGACTGATCAAGTTTACTATGTCTATCCACATATTTGTTGCTGTTTCGTTTTGTTATTTTATATACTATCTGTGCGCTCTAATTTCTAATTTTTAATCTTAGTTTTAAATATTGTTTCTCAGTAAGTGAAATAAAGTTATTCTTAAACCTAAACCTAAGAGTTATTTCTTATATCATGCGCAATACAATGTGAATTATTTTTGTCGCATTTCAATAAAAACTGGTAAATATCAGACAGTAAATGCCATCTCTCCAAATAACATCCTTAATCACCTGCGAAAATTTATGCCCTAAAGGACGCAAAACGTCTATACTCTATAATATAGAAAATAGAGATGTATAAATTCATACTCTTACGGCCAAACTGCTTAATCGGTATAGTTGACCAATTTTTAAGCGAATACGAATCCATTTTAAACAGTTTTATTTTCCCACAGCTATATCAAAATAAGTGTGTCAAGTCCTATGCTAGTTAGAAAATAGGGTACATTCATAGCATTGTACAGTAAATGCAGTACTTGCGAACAAAGCACAGTTCTGAATGCGACGGACAGTGGAGATGGACTGATGAATTACTTGTTGCTCAGATACGGGAAAATTGCTATAATGCACCTATTGTGATATGGGCATAATCTTGCTTTTGGATTGAAGCGGAAATATTATGTCCGATCGCTAGAATACGTCGTAATTGCGCGCATTTGTTAGAATGTAGGTTTTCTATTGATGGCAGTACTTCTATCATAGATGTTTTATAAAATTGATAAAACACGTTATATTCTTATAAACGTAGGCGTACTGCCTTGCGATTCTGTAACTCACTTTTCGAACTCACACAGCGGTTTTCGCAGCGGCGGTCTGTTCAAATCAGTCGTGAAGCAGTCATTTTATGATTTGGCAGGGGGGGAGCTTGTAGTTTATTGTTTATCAGAATGCATTCTGTGAAAACCGCTGTGTGAGTTCGAAAAGTGAGTTACAGAATCGCAAGGCTGAAAACTAATCAGTACTTAAAATTATCCTATCCATTCATACCTGAGCTATTATTTTGTCTTTGACCTAAGTAATTATTAGTACAAGGTAAAAGTAAGTATCCTGCTTTGGAACTCCTTACTTCTTGTTATGAGACGAGCTGTCTTTAAATTTATTTAAGAATCTTCTTTCTGAGCATTTCTCTTCTCGTACATCTTTTACATTTTTTATAATATTATTATTTAGATTACTCAGTACTTTGTTGTTTCTTTTTTGAAGCGAAACTTCTTTAGGCGTGTGAGGGTAAAAATTTTAAAAACGTCACGAATATGTGCAGCGTTTTTGTCGAAGAAGAAGGGAGAGAGCGATTGAGACCGATTGAGAGAGAGTGAGAAGGGTTATACCTTATATAAATTCTATTTTTTAAATTAAAATTTCGTAAAGAGAATTTATGAAATATTAGTTGGTATTTTATATTTAATGCAAAATAATTTTAAAAATTCATTATTGAAATCTCAAATTACGAATTGTAAGTTAAAATGCCACGTTTTTATAATCGAAGAAATAAATTTAAAAAATTAAATTTATTATTTGTATTAATTTTCGACACTTAATATTTTAATTACAATTTAATGAATTTATCATTAAATTCCTAACATATCTTCCTCTTTCCCTCCTTCTAAGTATCGGAAATCTAATGTTTTAGATTTGTATAAATATGAACAAGACTTAAAGATTAGTTTGCCAAAGTTTCACTTCTGACATGTGTACTTTGTACGCACTCACTTTTTTATATTTTCCCATCGATAAGGCTCGTTGAAAACTATGTAACCTGTTTTTATATGTTTGTTTAAGGTTTTGGAAATTTAACGAAGTGTAAATAAATAAATAATAAATGCAACACGTTTTAGTGATATCACATATGTGTATTTTCTTTCCAGTCCTAATACCTAAAAGCTCCAAGGGCCTCTAGGTAATATTTAAATGCCATTGATTAACACAGCTATAACATCAATAAGGGTTCATGCAATATTTAAAAATACATACCCATGAAGTAGGTGGGTATCTCGGGAAAGGTGCAATAGACTTCGTTGCTACGTTGCTCGGTATTTCATATTTGACACCACGCTTCAATCGTTGTTTTCTTCGCTCCCTAGATTTTGCTCTTATCATAAGAGCTGCCTGCATACTTGCCAGTTTTGTGCCTTTATTGAGCCGTCACAGATATTTGACTTCTTATTATGTTTAATGTTCTAGCGTTACTATTTACACAAACACCAATATCACTTTGTCAATCACAGTACGAATTATCATTAAATTTAGAATTGGAGAGAGGCACGAGAAAAGGCGAAATACTAACAAACTAATATTTTACGATATGTTAGGGTGACGAATGGAAGCTACCGCGATTTGGCGTTTACTAGTTCCTTTCAACAGTCATGTTTCATTCCGTATATCGAGTCGTAGTCTTTGATTCTTCGCCAGCCACCGTACGTTGTTTCTTATGTGTCGTTGTTTCATGGCCTTCCCACTTTCTGCACTTCATTAATTAACACTTCAGAACACATATTGATTTTGTACTTACTTTCTACTGTAAGCTAAAATAAATACCCGTTATTTTGGTTTAACGACCATATAAAAGGGAGGTTATTGCACTGTCTCACATGAAGTATCATGCAGATCCTAAGCATACAATGACTTTTAAGCTCTACGTAACATTAATTAAAATCGTGACCCAGTTACTATTTCATGAATAGTATCTAGATCATTAACAGTAATATCTAGGGACATTTAAAGCGTACAAAAATAATCCTAGAGAATAGTGACACACGCCGTGTTACTGAAGTTAGGTCAAGTATCACGAGACACCTTACAGTTTCTTAAGTTTAAAAATACACTTCTCTGCGTAGCTACGGAATACAATGAGCACATTTATAACAAATTTAACATCAATTTAACATGCTTTGTGAAGACAACTTACCACTTAATTTTACCTTAACAAAGACATTTTTACGAACAAAATCGATGTCATCGACAGTAAAAAGCGACATCGACATTCCTATAATCCATATCTAACGTTAAGCTGCGATTTATTAAAAAACTTACTCAAACTAGGCCAGCCAACTTTGATTCAGTCGTTCTGATTAAGGACAAACTTTCTAGTATTACAATCTTAACTAAACACAAAACTTTTATTAACAATAAATAGGGCCCAGTGTAATAAGGCTCGAATAATAGGAATCAAAGCAACGGCTATTTTCACCAACGCCTCCTAAGTTTGGGGGAATTTATCTGACGTAAATGTACTTATCTTCAGACAGCAAATCTTTGAAGTTTGCCCTACATTTAGTGAAACAGCACAATTTAGACAGCATTTGACATTGCATTAACTCAGTTAACTAATGAATTACGCCAACATTTCCAGATGCAGCCAGATTTTAACTAACGAATTTAAATCCTCATTTGATACTTTAATTAGTGTATTTTTATATACGATTTTGTTTGCTCGTTTATCATTAAGAAAGGACTTAGGAATCGTTGATGAATTGTAGCAACACCGAGTTCTAACACTTACATGCTTTATACATACTGTCGGCTGTACCTCGACGAGATCGCATTGCGAGGGCTCGGCGGCGGATAGCGGACGCGGCGGCGGGAGCAGGCGGGATTCCCAATGCTGGCAAGAGTAGGCGCGGACGCCGGTCGGGGCCGGGTGTACGGGGCTGTGCGGGTGCGGGCTAGTCGGCGCGGGGTGGCGGCCGTGTTGACGCGCCTGTGTTTTGCAGATCGTAATATACAAAGGATTTGTATCATAATATTTCAATTAATCATATATGGCCAATTCCAATTTCTGAGGACCGCGCCCGCTATGCGCGTTCATACGTTTTCTTACATATTGTATTATAATTCCTATTTATGAGATAAGAATCAGGTGAACAAAACCTGTAGTGTGATAAACCTTTATAACATTGTTTCCTTTGAACAGCGACGATAAAATTATTACATTAAAACAAAAGGAGTGAGTCGCACGTTCTTTTTTGTTGTTGTGTGCAGATGGCCTATATTCCACAAACAGGACAAAAATTTTGCTCGTTACGCCTTGATTCACAGAGTAAGACACATTATAAAATACCTTTCTGCCCGCGAGCGAGGCGCCGCCCGCCGCCGCGTACATGCACGGCGCGCGCGCCCCTCACCCGACGCGCATGCGCACTCCGCCACCGCCTCGCCGCATCCGCGCAACGCACCTGCAACTGACCATATTCATATTTACCGTCAATGTTAACCGCGATACTAATATCAGGTATCTCAACACTTTATCTCACGTTTCTTATTAAAAATCTATGTTTCGAGCGACAACAAGTAAGAAATCTATTCAAGTTACGAAGAACCCTTTAATAATACTGAACAATGATGAAATTATTTGGTACATGTTAGCATTTAGGCTTCATAATAATTGTAATATTGGTAATATTACAATTGGGTGTGCCAAAAATTATTCTGATTGTATAGGTAAAACACCTTTTGTATGGCAATCAAAGTTTATAATAAATTACCAAAAACATTAAAAGATCTTCCTATTAGAGTTTTTAAAAATCGACTTAATACTCGTATACTACTTTTGAAAAAAAAAAAAGATTATTCTATAAATTATTATTTGTGTGAAACATTATAATTCATATTAATTTGATAACGTAATAAAATTATAACGTAATAAATCTCAATAATGTGGTATTTTATTACTACAAATAATATAAGAATTGGCTAATAGATATGTATATAACTTCTATGTAAAATTCCTTTTAAGACCAATTTTCACGCCATTATGTGTTGTATATAATATAATAATATGCGAACTTTCAATTGCACCACCATAACACTTTAATACCATATTCTTGCAAATAAATAATAATAATTATTAAAATAATTATAACTCATAGTAGGAAGAAAATATGGTACGTAGATTATTACAAGCATTTTCCAACAACATTCGATATATACATCTATAGGGCGGCTTGTGAATAAAATCCACTCCAATATGTAAACTGTATAACTTTAATGGAATAAATAATCACTGAGCTCAGGCCTACTTTAATATAAATTAACATCATAATATCCTAAACTTCTGACGACATCTAGTTATGTTAATATTTTCATTGGCAATCAACTTTTAAGTCACGAAAATATAATATAAACTTTTCTTTTACGACTTAATTTTATAAAACGTGAGCTTGTTGCTATTATAGTAAACCTTAACTTCGCTGATACGGATATGATAATGATACTAAAGAAATGGTAACAAAACTATGATTTAGAATTAATTATGAATTTACTCTTTTAATAAGATAAGGGATGATTATTGTGAGCAGTGTTGGCCTAGTGGCTACAGCGTGTGACTCTCATCCCTGAGGTCGTAGGTTCGATCCCCGGCTAAGCACGAATGGACTTTCTTTCTATGTGCGCATTTAACATTGCCTTAGACCCAAAAAGTCGACGGCGTGCGTCAGGCATAGAAGACTGATCACCTACTTGCCTATTACCAAATGATCATAAAACAGATACAGAAATCTGAGGCCCAGACATAAAAAGCTTGTAGCGCCATTGATTTATTTTTTATCATTATTATGTAAATCATTTTAAATTATAAATTAAAACTTATTACAAGTGTAGTGAATCTCTAAATATATAAATCATCTATATATGTTTTTAACTAAACTCCTCTTATACGGCTGGATAGAATTTGTGTGTTCATTTGGATTTGAGAATGTTTTAGATTTACATTTGATGTCTTTTTTTCATATTTAAGACATGTATCGGTCGGCTGGATCCGCTTGTATTTTGTAAAACTGTTTGTAGTCTAAACCACGGGTCTCCAAACTTTCCATCCTTAGGGCCATACTGATTACTCCAGTAAGTTCCGAGGGCCAAAACCATATGTCATTATGCTTGTTATAAGTTATGATTTTATCACAAAAACAATATAATAATTATTCAACATAAAATAAGAATACTTGGGTAAACTTAATTAAAATTTGCTATAAAAAATATGTTCTCTTAAAGGAGTTTTCAAGTACCTATGCTAGCTCTCCGCAGGCCGGACAAAATCTGTCCGTGGGCCAGATGTGGCCCACGGGCCGTAGTTTGGCGACCCCTGGTCTAAACCATCAAATGTATAAAACAGTTAAAATGGTATAAAAAAAACACTTCAAGATTTTCAAATATTTTTAGTTTGAGTGGAGTTGGAGTGCATGCACAAAAATATTTTCTAACAACATTAAGAAGGTCATTAGACATTTACGCTAAAAAGAAATAAAATGAATTTTCTTTCAGCGCTTTCGTGACACAAATAGAGTTCACGGAATGCTGCGATTGACCGATAGTACTTAAGGTAAATTGCGGAGAAATAATTGCTTGAAATAATGCCACTTGCATACTGAACATTTATAATTAACAAGTTTTCACATTTATAAATTTTTCATTATACCTCTGTTTACTGGGTACTAGTATATAAAGTGCTGTATACCTCACCCTATATTAAAATTTTTTTCAGGTTGCCAAGATTAGTAACTTCCATTACAGTAAATCGGTATATATAAGGTAAGTGTTAGTAAATTTTTTTTATAGGATGCAAACGGACAGGAAGCTCGCCTGATGTTAAGTGATACCGCCGCCCATGGACACTCTCAATGCCAGAAGGCTCGCAAGTGCATTGCCGGACTTTTAAAAATTGGTACACTCTTTTCTTGTCCCTAAGTCGAATTGGTTCGGAAATACTTCAGTGGGCAGTTGGTTCCACATAGTGGTGGTGCGCGGCAAAATTTGCCTTAAAAAACGTTTAGTTGTGGAACGACTAAATTCCACATAGGACCCACAGATGTAAACGTTAGTTATCCAATAAACCACCAAGACGATGCAAAATAAAAAAAAAGATAGTTTTACAACCCACGCTACAACGTTTTAGATCCAGGCATCCGTTTCATCCGATCCGTCCATTTCTGTATCTGTGATCATATATTTTCTTATTTGTTTAATAAAAAAAATAAATGATTAATATGAGTATGAAATTAGCCGTCTGTATCTGACAGACGCCATCGACTCTTTGGGTCTTTTTTTTTTTTTTTTTTTTTTTTTTTTTTTAAATATATCACTTTTCTACTCCCCTGCCATTGTGTCCAGGGACCTTTTGCACATCACACGTCTCGCGAAAGACGCCCCGGCTACATCTGTAATATTTTTGTTAACAATATTCATGGGCGAGCCGGGACGCAATTCCTCGCGAGACCCGTTCTTGGGGTTTTGTTTGCCGCCTTTACATATTCCACAATTTTTTCGCAGAACCGTTCCAGGCACGATCTGTGCTTTATTAACATGTCCTGTAGGCCGTTACGGTCTACAGTCATCTGCATTTGTTGCTCCAGGTCGTGCCTGGACGATGCGAATATAGGGCAATGTAGGAGCACATGTTCTACTGTTTGTTCTTCATCGCCGCAGTCACATGCTGGGCTTGTCCTAATTTTAAACCTATGAAGGTAATGTGCAAAGGCTCCGTGCCCTGTAAGAATTTGCGCCATCTGGGGTGTGAAACGCTTTTCTTTTATTAATTTGTACGCAGTTCTAACATTTGCGATAAATAATTTTGTAGTTCCAGCTGTTTCACCCCCCAGGTAGCGTTCATTCCATACATCTAGAGTCTTTTGCCTTATCTGATGTTTTACATATGACAGGGGGTATGCGGCGTATTCAGGTTTTGACCTTAGTCTTTCCGCCGCTTCTTTTGCTAACGTGTCCGCCCTCTCGTTCCCTGGCGTACCAACGTGCGCCTTTACCCAGAAGAGGCTTATATGAGTTCCTCTTTTGCGGCACTCTTCCAGGCTCCGGCGGATCTCGGCTACCTGGGGATCGAGAGATCGTCCACTCACAATAGCATCTAATGCTGACCTAGAATCACTGTATATTTTAGCGTCACGCTTATTTTTATTTATGTGGCTAGTCGCGTTTCGTAGTGCCGTCAATTCAGCTTGAAAAACTGTGCAGTGGGGCGCCATCTTAATCATCTTGCTATTTATTTCCATTCCATCTTTCCATTCCGTCCAAGCGGCACCCACTCCTATACTTGTTTTGCTGCCGTCCGTATAGATTTGTGTGCCGCCGTGTCCTTCGATTTCTTCCGGATTGGTGAGCATCTTGTAGTCCAGTTTTGTTTGTTTCGCCGGGTGTGGGAGATCTACGTATTTCACTCTCCTCTCTAATTCTTCGCCCTCCAGTATTTCCGTGCTGACCCCCCTTCTTATCTCGTATAAGGCAGCGGCTTCTTGAATACGGAGGTCTAGTGGAAGTATCCCGGCCAGTAGGGTTGCTGCGTGTAATGATGTCGTCCTATAAGTTTTTGCTACTTTTTGGGCAAAGCCCCTTTGAAGATGATTTAGTTTTCTGCGTACACAGATTTTATTTGTCGCGGGAGCCCACACCGTGGCCGCATACATTACGATTGGTTCAATAACGGCAGTGTACGCGGTCGCGATAACTTGCTGGTTTAGTCCCCATTCGATCTTCGCGGCTTTGGCCAGCTGCTTATATATCTGGATGGCCTTCCGGCAAACCCTCTCCACATGTCTGTTAAACGTGAGTCTAGCATCCACATCAACTCCGAGAATTCGAATGTGGTTATCCATATGTATCGGTACATTATTCATATTTAGCCGTGGGGTATCATACTTCAGTTTGCGCGTCACCACCATGGCTTTGGTCTTGTGTGGCGCAAACTTCAGTTTGTTTAGGATACCCCATCTATGTATCCGGTTCAATGTTAGGTTGAGGTTCTGCTGGATCTCACTACCGGTCTCTCCTTCCGCTATCAAAACGACGTCATCCGCAAAAGCCTGGACGTACTCACCACCATTTCGCAAGTCCTGTAGGAGCGGGTCCAATATTAGATTCCACATTGTTGGTCCCCCTATTGAACCCTGAACGCAGCCTTTGTTAGTTACTTTTTCAACCGTTTGTCCAGCGTAGGTTAATTTTATTTGTCTTTCGTGTAAGTAACTATCCATTACTTTCCTTAGTTTTAATGGGCATTGTTCTTCTGCCAGTCGGACTCTAATTTGCGGCCACCAAGCGCTGTCAAATGCGCCCTCTATATCGAGTGATACGATTGTTAGTATCTTCTTTTGTTTCAGCTTTGCGCGTATATGTGTGACTGCGTCATATAGGGCGTCTTCAGTGCTCCGCTGGGGCATGAATCCGTATTGGATTTTCGAGGTTTTCGGGACTAGATGCCACTTTAGCCGAGCGATTATCATTTTTTCGTATACTTTGCCTAGAAGAGGTAGTAAGCCTATGGGTCTGTAAGACTTCGGGTTTGTATAATCTGTCTTACCAGGTTTGCGCAATACAATTATTGTAGCCTTTTTCCACAATTTGGGGAAGTACCCTAGCTCCAGGCATTTATTTAGGACGGTGAGGAATAAGTTAGGCGCCGCGTTTATCGCGTGCCAACTTATGTCCGCCGTTATGCCATCTTCTCCGGGGGCCTTCCTCGGGTTGAAACTGAGAGCGGCGGTTTCGAGTTCAGTCATTGTAAAAGGGGGATCATAGACTAAGTTATGTCCCTCTTTATTTACTGTGTTTGCTCTTCTTCTTATCAATTTGTGGTCTTCAGTTTCATCCTCACTAGTGTCTTCCGGGAAGAAGGTTCTTGCCAAGGTCTCCGCTGACTCCCTTTCGCTAATGTATCTACCGTCCCTGCGAAGTGGTAAATCCTGGACTCTGGTCTCTGTCCCTCTTATCACTCTATATATACCTTCCCACATTGTCTCTCTTTCCTGTTTCTCGCAGAACTTTTTCCAACTCTCAGTTTGGGCTTGTTTGATCCGGTTTTCATACTCTTGTTTTAATGCAAGGTATTCACCTACGACCTCTTGCCTTCTGCGTGCTGCGGCACATCTTATCCTTCTCTTTCTAGTCTCAACCTGTTTCTTGAGCACCTGTAGTTCTTCGGTCCACCAAACCATTTTTGTTTTCTTCTCTTTGGGTCTAGGGCATGTCAGTTGCTCTTTGTTGTTTTTCTTTACACGCGACTGTTGAAGCGCACATAGACAAAATAACCAACTGTCCAGTTACAGCTGAGGTCGAACCTACGACCTCAGCGATGAGAGTCGCATGCTAAACCCACTAGGCTGGGACTGGTCAAAAATAATAATAATAATCTTTATTTTCTTCTCTCACATATACATACTCTCTAAGTGTGTGTGAGCGTTCGTGGATGTGTGTATATGTGTGGGGGAATGGGTGTGTTACAGAATAACAGTTATTAAATCTTCTGTTTCATCATAACTCAACGTCTAACGTCTTGTCCACTAAAATAAAATAGTGGACAAAATAACACGACACGGCGTAAGCCAACTTTTTAAACTATTTACGCACCATTAAAAACGTTACTACGCATTTAAAACTGTTCAAACCTTGGAGATGGAAATCATTTTGATTCTTCGATCAGTAATTATTCTCCAATACAAAGGTCAAGAAGGCTTTTTGTCCCGAAGGCTAATAAATAACTTTTATATTGTATTGAGAAATGCGAAATAAAAATGTACACTACTCTATTTAGAGATTGGCCTTCATTCAAGCAGCATCTTGTTCTGTAGGTATCACAAAGGCAACCTCGAAAACCCTTGTGTTCGCAAGTCAGGTTTTTTTCAAGGGTTTTTGAGAAGGTCTTATTCATCACCTTTCAGCTTTAAGCTGAAGTATCTATTCTTTGATCGAATAGTTCGATAATAAATCGAGCACACTTGGGGTGCTTCAAGTGACTTTAGAGATTTTAATATAAAATGATAAGGTTAAATTTCTTTTCCGTTCTACTCAGTCTTATCTCGTCGAGTTGATCGTCTAGTTTTCATTTTAAAAATCTTTCTTCATAATAATTACATTTATGGCATGACAAATTAAATTTCAAACGAAATCATGGTCAGGAATAAAAATAACTTAATACGAATATTAAATGTTCTTATTTGCCTTTGAATTTAAAAAAAAAAAACTATAAAACACGCTTTTAAAGCACATCAAACTAAAAAGTGAAAAATAATTCCTAATTTAGGCTGAAAATGGTAATGAACAAAAAATACTGGTATTATTGTGAAAAAGCGTGGGGCGCTGTGATCGAGATTTTTTTAAACTATATTTATTTTCCACTTTTTAGTCCTAGCAGCAATACGTGTTGTCTCAATTTAATGGTATTGCTTTGTGGACTTAAAAAAAATTTCATTGATTTTTCGAGATAAACCTATGAAATTATTATATTGTCGCTGATAAGTGTACAAAGTTTGAATTAAATCTGTCCGTTTAAAGTGGGTCAAAATCGAGTCCGAAGGAGTCGGTTACATACATACATACAGGTGAAGCTAATATAAAGCGTGTAAAAAAAACACTTGTTGCCTAGATTGTTTTGCAAAACAAAACCAACACAAATACTAAATGCAATTAGTTACTAGTACATTGGTACATTGCATCCCACGAACCGACCCCCACACTCCTTGCCTCACTTAAAGAAGTTACCCTGACGCAGGAGTCAATATTGATTTTTCCATCAATAAAAAAGGCGTTACTAGTACATTGGCGTACCTGAAAATATAAATAGAAACAGCCACCTAAGTATCAATAGGAAACCTATAGAAATATTATGTATAACTTTTTCTTTGTGTTGAGTAAGCTTGCGAGCGGCAGCATTGATATAAAATTGAAAAACTATTCGATATAGGCGAGTTAAAAATATCCCACTAAGCCTTCTCAATAGCATCTTGAAGAGAAAATATAAAACTTTTAAATACGGTGTAATATTTTATGTTCAGTAAGAAAATATCATTATTTTCGAAAATAACATTTGAAGCTAAAGAAATATACCATACTACGATTTTTTCGACATTAATACTGACAATTTATTGACGCTTTATTCAATATAACCAAAATTATGCTTACATTTAAGTTAAGTTAAGTTTAGTTAGTAAGTAAAGTTTAGTACTTTGTGAAACATTCCGAAATATGTATTTAAAAATGCCGTGGAATTTTAATTAAAGTCAAAAATTTAAACAGTTGCGTTAAAGTAATTAAGAAATTCTTTTACCCTTATGAGATATGCCTCATTTAAGACCGTAATATATTTTTTTATGTAATTGGAGGCAAACGGGCAGGAGGCTCACCTGATGTTAAGTGCCCATGGACACTCACATTGTCAGGACGGCCTTTTAAGAATTGGTATGCTCTTTTCTTGAAGGACCCTAAGTCAAATTGATTCGGAAATACTTCAGTGGGCAGCTGGTTCCACATAGTGGTGGTACGCGTCAAAAACTGCCTTAGAAAACGCTCAGTTTTGGAACGACGGACATCGAGTTGATACAGATGGTATTTTGTATTTTGCCCTGACGCTTAAAAACAAATGAAAAAAAAAACAATGTATTCTTCCCAAATGGCAAAATAAATATAATATTTATTTACTATTTTGTATCACAAGTCGTTTGAAAAGTAGATTCAGGCGGAGCTGCGGAAAGAAGATGTTTCTTGGGAGTTCTTCTAGCCTGCTCTGCGCAATTAATTTGGAATCCTCTTTGATTTAAATATCGCCATTCATAAGTGTACATAGTTACTAATATAATTCACTAAATTTTGATTTGATTTGGGAGCACTTTGAATTGAAGAATCTATTCTTAATATTTTATCCATTGGATACCATGCTCATAATAGGGATACATAGAATTTATCGGACTGTTTATTAACCTTTGCTCTATACCATTTTAATTTATTATAGTATAGTATTGATTTTAGCCATAATTTTTCATAAACGTATTTTAAAATTCCTATCAATGATTTATTGTGAACTTAATAACTACGTGAAATATATTATCAAAGGCAATGCAAGAATTTATGACGCGTTATCAAACTACCAAGGCTGGTGAAGTCGCTGGGTGAAGACAATTTATAAATCAATCAATGCCCTAACCCATTGACACCCACAGAGTCATTATTTAGGTATACTCTTGTAATGTTATTTTAATAGCAGCCTTATCGAGCGTTGTAGCAAGAAACACTTCGAATTTATTTGTTCATGTTTAGTTTGATATTCAAATTTCTTTTTCAAGTTACTAATTATATTTTGTTTAAATGTATTTTATTTTGTATATAAGGCTATAGGCTATTGAATATTTTTAGCACTCTCGTGTCAAATGCAAATGTTATTGTACCAGATTTTTTGTCATTTACGGGAATGACCGACAACCCTTTATCATGCTGCAAGTTATCATTCTGATATCGATAACTGCTACTAAGTTTTATCCAGAATTCACAATCCAACTTAAAATATAATCATCATAAAAAACGGCACATATTTACAAAGTAAATTAGTTAAATACACTATTCGATCGGTTTAAATTATCTATATATGTATTGATTATATTGACGATTACTTACCAATTGCTACATATATCCTTGAATAGATTTTACCATTTCACTCACTTCACTAGAAATCCCTTTAATCACATATTTAAATAAACACGATCTTTAACATTACATTCTTACTTAACTGTCACATAATTGTTTAGTTAATCATGACAATTCTAAACAAATAAGTATACTACACAATTCTTAACAATATTATTATTTTTACGCTTAATATACTAGTACAAAAATACATAAAATATGCCTAAAGTTTCGTTACTATGGTTACACTTTTTAAATATAAAACCTGCTTTCTAAATTAAATTGTAATTTCTCGTAATTTCCCTCGGAAATGCTGATTTGCGCGGCAAAGCAATATTCACAAGCTTTTTTAAATTAAATTAAATTAAACTTTTTAAATATATTTCACATTTATCGGTAAACGAGTTGAAATCTTTTCCATAAGAACGTTACACTTATTTAAATTTAGAACCTGCAATATAAATTTAAAAGACATTTGACATAAATATAAATTCCATCTTTAAAAACGTATTAAAATGCGCGGGAATTTAACATTTTGCATTCTTATGCGTTGTCAGGGCTACTATTTTTAAATATAGAACCTTTTAATTAATTAAGAACTGTTTCCTCCTTTATTTAAATTCCATATTTAAACATTTATGATAGGCGTGTTCAAATGCACAATGTTTTGTACAAGAACGTTGCAATGATTAATATTTTCAAATACCTACTTTTAAAATTAAATTCGACTTTCCTTGACATAAACTGCATACGTTTTTCGTTTAGCAAATATAGAGCTGCGAATAGGCTAAGGTTCTAGTCTGAGATTTGTTAATTTAACTCCGGACATTTCACCTTCACATTTTGACGTTTGGAATTGCTAATCGATTGGAATCCAATTTAGTATGGCTACGTATTCGCATTGGGTGGAATAACCTGACCTAAAAAACTATACGCCTTCCTGACCTTGGCAAGGCGAGGGTGAGACAATTGTTTTAGGCCCTTTTAGAGGTCATAAAATATAAAACTATTGTTTTTGTCAGTTAGCCGTGAACACAATCGAAGGTATTGGAAATAAAAATTTAACGATAAGTAAACGTGAATATATTATATTTTAAAAACGTTACTGACCTCTCAACTGATCAACTTATTTTGGTAATTAGCTCTGATACATAGAACACGGGATATTTTGGCTCAGATTTGTAATAAAAACAATTTTTTTTTTAAGATCTAATTTCGATGTTAAGGTTGGTAACAATAAAGACGTTTTGTTCCCAATCTATTAAATAAAATTAAGACCCAAAATCGTCGCCAAAGGCTGTACTACCCCTTATGGGCGGAGGCCAAGTATGTATGATAATGTATGTTTGTAACACACCTATGTTTCGAGGTTCTTGACAACTCCATTATAATAAAATATTTAACCAATTCATTACGTCATAGCTGTCGCAGCTGAGTAGCCTTCCCTAACTCCCTTTTCAAACTTAATCTATAATTACAGATAATATACATACATTTACAGATTCGAGTAAGATAAATACCAAAATTAATGTCACCAGGAAATAGAGTTTGTAAACAACGAATTTACCTTTTAATAAAATATCAGAGTTCATAATTTAAATTAATTGGAAGCTCTGTGAAACAAGCAATAATACTCATAAATTAATGTTCAGTTGTCGAATAAATTAATGTGGTAGAGATAAGCAGCTTAAATTATTTTCAATTAATTATTAATTGGGATTATGAATTTTGATTTTGTGAGTGATCTAGTGTGTGAAAGTAAATATTTTTCTATAACTTGAACATAATTTTATCAAAAAAAATGTAATTATTACAATATTATTCGAAGCCTAAAATTCGCGGGAATGTACCGATTAGCATAGGGATTGTTGCTATGGTTACCAATTTTAAATTTAGAACATAAATTTCAAACTTTGTAGTCTTTCTTTAACAAACATTGTTTACGTTGATAGATAAAACTATATACTCTTATAGTCTCTGGTTTGTAAGAGAGAAACGCAAGAAGGTAAACTATATACGTTTCGTATCAATTACATCTTCAATTTCTAATTCTATGTAAGGAGTACTTGCTGATTAGAAGGCGGGCGTTTTAATTGCAAACTGACAGATCAATTGCAACCTTTAGATGAATGGTTTAATTTTAAATACGAATAGACAATGTGAACTGGCTATTTCCAGTTTTTAATTTAGCTTGTCCTGGAACTTGAAATGCAAGAGAGGTTTTGATTAAATTTTAGGTAGGTTAAACTTTTTGTTTCTGGATTTATTTATAAAATTCTCATTACAAAATGTATACTTGTTTTTTTTTGTTATTTATAGTATAAGCTAGATAATATTACGATGAGTGCATGGTTCGTTTGTTTTGTTCATTATGACTTGACTTGGTATTAGGACGAAACCTACCGGGCTTCAAAATATCACTCATAATTTCATATCTATAAATAAAATATCTTCAAGAGAGTCATCTAAATTAGGCCACCAAAAATATACAATAAAACTCAGAAACGAAATTTAAAGCCAGATTAGTTAACTCATTTAAGGTATATGGCTGAAAGCCTTCAAACTTTCGATTGGCTCTGGTGTGAGCTTAAATCTTCGCCTTTAACCTTAAACTATTAATGACTTACGGAGTTTTTTTAGTCTCAACATGTAAAATAATGGTTTTACTTTTCAATGTATTAAGGACCAAACACGCGTTGTCTATACATACGAGTATTTTGATAATAAAAGAGGAATGATTCTAATGAGGAATTTGAAATTCGTAGTGGTTTTGTTTATTAAAAAAGGAAATTAAGCTTTTTCCAATATTAGTAGAGCT
Source organism: Pieris napi (assembly GCF_905475465.1). Lineage (NCBI taxonomy): Eukaryota > Metazoa > Arthropoda > Insecta > Lepidoptera > Pieridae > Pieris > Pieris napi. Next base: position 6,872,690 of record NC_062238.1, on the reverse strand, counting down.
TGTATAAGGTTTTAAATAAAATAAAAAGTATGCAGTTAATTGGAATTGTTCGATCACTAACTGGCGTTGCTGTAAATAAATTGTTAGTTTGCTGAATTCATAACAATGTTCGTTTGAACTGTAGACACTAGTTTATAATTAGTAACATATAGTGTCTCTGGTTATTTTAAAAATGATAACGTGATACAAAATTGACAAAAATAATTTAATAAACACATCGAAATTATCTGTTTGATAGTGGAAAAAAAGTGTGTCGTGATGACATTCACTAGAAATCTTAAACAACATTTTGTTTACCTTTCTATACGACACAGAAAATATTCTTATTGTGTAACATTAGTTTAATTATAAATTGAGATATGTAGAAATGATTGTCAAGTACAGTTAGCATGTGAAAAGGAAGAGATTGGCTACCCACGACGCAGGGAATCCTAGTGTTGGAGCTAGTGCTCTTTATTTTACCTAAATATCCTTTTATTGTGAATAATAAAGTTTTTCTTTCTTTCTCATTAATCCTGACGACATAGAGATTATGACCTATTAAAGACAACGTAATGATAGACAAGTCACGCCTCATAAGAAATATAAATGCAATTGTTTTCACTGAATTAGGTTTGCACATAAAAGATTTTGTTTAATTGAGTTTTGTAACGCGAATTTACAGTTAGAATGGCTCTAAATTCCAGATGTAGGTATGCTGTAACTGTTTTCTGTTTAGAAAAATATAATAAGCAGGATTTTTTATCTATAGCAATTTTATTTGCTAATAAGCTTTGGTTACATTTTATGCAATTTACACAATAACTTACTTAATTAATAGATATGTTAGAGTAAACAAAATTACTTTTGTGCTAGTATTCCATTTGTTACAATAGTAATAATTGGTGTTCATACATTGTAACAATTCTCGCAGCGTAGAAAACAATAAATTTACCGCTACTTATTAATTACACAATACATTTGAAATTACTCTATAATGTGAGACAGTGCAATTAATTCCATAGACCCAAAACCATTTGACTAATCACCCTATGACGTCATTAATAGAAAAAGCACAAAAACACGGTCGAAAAGTTGACCTGTTTGGGCGACCGCGGCCAAACCCATAATCTGTTAATTACCACTTATATTAATTAAACTAAACACTGGTTAAGAAGTTTGCAAAGTTTGAATTTTTGAGTTTATTTCGCGGTACGGACCGAGCAAAGGCGCGCGCGGGCGCTGTCTGCGCGATGTTTGCGCCGCGCCGCCTCAACCACGACTGCCGGCATGGAAATTCGATTTTTCGTGACGTTTCCTCCGCGCCTTGACGATCGAAGTGCACGCAAGTGAAAAGTGCCTCCAGTGATTTTGCACGTCCCTAAAACGATGATATTTATGCCACTGCCGCGGGAAGCAGACGGCAACGATTGGGCACGCAACTTTCGGTAATTCATGGCCTTGATATCTAATGTCTGATTCTTTATATTGAACATTACTGGGGGATATTACAATACTTAGGGTCTGTTTCACAATGTATGGATAAAGTACAAAATAGCTATGCAACACATAAATTATTTGGAAGATAAATTGTGCTATTTGACACTTCATCGGACTCAAACTTATGATGGACTTTATGTGACGAATAGCGCTATCTGACAGTCGTGAGACGCAACATTAGTGTTTATTCTACCAACAAGTAATAAATAGCAGCTCATTTGGAACTTATGTAGAACTTAGCCGTACATTGAGAAACAGACCCTTAATATATTAAAGTTACAGCATACTTATGTCTGGACACAACAGTTTAAAAGAATGTAAAATGTAAAAAGTAATTATTAATCTGAAGGTTACATTATCTTTAATTTTACCATAAGTCATATTATAATTGTCGAAAATTTAATTACTTTAAAATAAATAGAAAAAAGCACTACGCATGTCTTTTGCGAGATTCGTACACTTAAATTTAAAAATTCAAATCATTGGTATGAGAACGCCAGCGCGCCGATATAATGAGCCCCTTATAACCAATGCCACGGTTAATTTATTGTAGGCAAGATTTGTATAATTTAGTTTATTTAGTTAAATATAATTATTTAGTACTAGCTGGCCTGGCGAACATCGTACCGCCTAACAGTCGATTCTTTATTTTTTTTAATACTTATTCTGCTATTCGGGACACCGGTCTAGGTAGTAAGATAAAAAAAAGAAAGTTGATAATACAACAAATACATTATGTCAAAAAATAAAAATTTACCTTCCCGGAACCCCTCCACTAACACTTGAACTTTATGATATGGTATTAAAGTTCAAATTGCCTTTAAATATTATTACGAATATGTTGTATGGGAATATAGAAAAGTGTTGTTTTTAGACTTTTTCACTCAATTTTTTTTAACTTTTCTCTTCGTAAAAACCATCCTCGTACTACAAGGAATATTATAAAAAAGAATCAGACAAATCTGTCAAGCCGTTTTCGTGACAACGGAAAACGGGTTTCATTTTTATATACCTATATAGATTAAAAAGGTATTTCCTTAATTATTATTAAGTAATATAATATAATTTGTCCCGGGTTCGATCCCCGGCTGAGATTAACATCGATGTGATGAACATTTGGTGTTGTGCTTGGGTCTTGGGTGTTTAAATATGTATTTATATGTATATCTATCTATAATATGAATGTATATCCGTTGCCTAGTACCCATTGGTGTGAATTGTCCAAAAAATAAATAAAATAAAATAAAAATAAGATTATTTATTAGCGATGATAGAACCGATACAAATTGTTACTTTTAATTCTGTTAAATATTGGCTTTAAAAATTCAAATTAAACATTCATAATTTAATAAAAACCCGCCAAAACGCTAGGCAAGATGGCGTCGCACCAATAACATGTAATGAAATGTCAAATCGTTATCATTAGAGACATCAAAGAGCACTATAGTACTTGTTTTTTTACGGTAATTTATTTTCCAATTAATTTCATCTATTGTTTTTCGCTTATTTCGTTATTATACGAAATGAAGCGTAAAATAATTACTTTCTTATCTACTTTGTTATATAGAATTTTTTTAAATTGCTTTTGTTAAAAATGTTGTTAAGGAAATTACAGAATCAAACATAAAGCTGTACTCTATACGAAATAATTTTACAATACACAAACTACAATTTTATAAGTTTAAATCCCGAAACATTATCACGAATATCTTTAAGAAAAATATCAAGAGGAAACCGATTAAGAACAAGCGACAGCGTGTGTAAAGGCCGATTTACATTATCTTAGTGTTTAGGAGAGTGCTTTAGGATAGTACTTTAGTTGAAACATGTAAACGCTACTTGCTTTAGTAAACGCTACGCTAAAGAACTTGCCTTTCAAGTGCTTGTACTAAAGCACTCGCCTAAACACTAAGATAATGTAAATCGGCCTTAAGGCACAGAAGGCTGATCACTTTGAAGAGATATCAAAACTCTGTGCCCATGAGAAAGCATTAGTAGCTACACTGTTATTTTATAAATTAATAACTTTGTAAGAGGCCCAATTAAACATAAGACTAGAATATTTTGTTAGTTGTAGTTTAGCTATTCAAAATATTAAAAAATTAACGTTATCATTTTTTAGGTCTGATCCTCAGATCTGTATCTGTTTCGTGATCATTTTTTTTTCTAATAGACATGTAGGTGATTAGCCTTCGGTGCCTGACACACGCCGTCGACTTTTTGGGTCTACGGCGTGTGTCAGGCACCTTCACCGTACTAGCGGGAGTATATGCGCTCATTGACAGATACCCCCATTGATACACAGCCGGGAATCGAACCCAAGGAATGAGAATCGTAAGGTAAATCTACTAGGCCAACAACTTAAATCTTAATATATATATTTCTTGTGTGCGTGTGTATGTGACTGAACTCCTCCTAAACGACTGGACCGATTTTGATGAAATTTTTTGTGTGTGTTCAAGGGGATCTGGGAATGGTTTAGATTCACAAATCAGCCCGCCAGATGTTAAGGGTAGTCCACCCCTAATTTTTATTTTTTTATTTATAGATAAAATTTTATTTTTTATTTTTTTTATGTTACAGAATTAAAAAATACATACAACCCCTATTTTTTTATTATAAATGATATACATGGCAAAACGACGTTTGCCGGATCGGCTAGTATTAATATATTAACCGCGCCGTTGTGAACTAAGGTTTTATAATACACTAAGTATTTAAATTCAGCTGTTGAATAATTCTTGGTTGTTTTTCTAGAACGCTTAACCATAATGATGTTAAAATTATCGTTGTGGTTACTCTTTGTCGTTGCTTGCGTTCAAGGTAAAATATTTAATTATTAATTTCACTCTTTCTAATATAATCTCATTGGTATTGTAATGTTTCAGTGTAAAACTATTGTTGGTAAATCTTTGAGTTTCCTCATTTACGAAGTAGATTTTCTTAGCTAGAAAGGAATACTAATTCAACTATTTGTATCTTTTTTATTTAAGTAGTAGGTTAAGCAAGTGAGTGACGTCACTAATGAGACGGTAACGGTTTAAAACATTATTATTTTTTCAGCAAAAAAAAGGGACGGTGACAGCAGAATAATAAAAGGAAGGCCAGCGCAAGATGGAACGTTACCATACATGGCATCAATCCAGGTTACTGGGCAAGGCCACAAGTGTGGAGGTGCCATACTTGATTCCAAGTGGATTCTAACTTCCGGACATTGTATTGCCCGGTATGATAACTATAACATTTGCAAAGAATTTACTTTTTTAACACTTCTTGCAGAAACTATATAATAAATTTATTTATTTCCAAAACACTAATATACAGTCCTTACAATATTCTTAACTTACAAACTATAATAAATAGAAAATTTAAAAAAAAATAAAGTTTGGTCCCTATGTGGCAGTGTACCTTTAACGCTGGAAAAAAACTTTATAATGTGACATAAAAAAAAAAAAAAAAACATGCATTATAAGTATTTTAAAAATTAGAGAAACGTAGAATTTTATAGAAACGAAAAAAATAGAATTCTAACCTATATAATAAATAAATACAGTATTTACAATTTTCTTAACCTATAAAGTAATAATAAAAATAAATAAAATGAAAATCAAAATAAATTTAAAAAGTTTGGTCCCTGTGGCAGTGTACCTTTAAAAAAGATTAATGAAACACTAAAATAAATTTAATGTTTGGTCTCTGCTGTATACCTCGCTGTATTGTGGTACTATTTCGTGAGAAAAGCACCAGCTCTAGCGTCATCGGTACTGTCCTACCTACTTAACCAGCAGAACCTAGACCTAACAAATAATTTATCGCTCTGCACTTACTCCGCTGGCTCTACCACCCAAAAAGTGTCTTGGCCTTGGACATGAGAAACTTCAGTTGCATCAGTTCTTTATTCCTCAACATTTTTAATTTTCAGAGTATTGCCCAATATTGACAAGCTTAAAGTAGTGGTTGGCACCATTAGCTTAAAGGCTGGAGGTCAAAAGTTCAACGTATCAAAGGTTACAGTGCATCCCGATTTCGATAAATCAAAACTTATTAATGATATAGCCCTTCTACAAGTCTCTACACCTATGGAATTTGGTGATAAGGTGCAAGCTATAGCTTTACCAGATAAGGATACAGAGACAGGAGCAAACGTTTTGGTTTCCGGGTGGGGATTAACACAAAATGTAAGCGTTTTCTGTCATCATTATTTAGTTTAGGTAGAAATATGGGACCGGATAGCCCAAGTCTTACTTATCTGATAGTAGTAGATGGTATCGAAATTTTTAGAGATTACAAAAGTTGCGTCTTTTGATACATATTAATTTTAATTATAAAATTTAGACGAGGCTCGATTAGACATACATAGGGAGTCCTTTAGAGTTAAAAGACGGGAGTGAATTTTGGGTATGGCAGATAGAGAATGAGAGGGAGTAGAATTAATGCTGTAGATTTGAGAGCGTTAAGAAGTATGTGTGGTGTAACACTGCGTGATAGGATAAGTAGTGAGATACGTGAGCAGTGTGGGTTAAAAGATGAGTTAATGACTAGAATACGAAAGAGAATGCTCAGATGAATAAGAAGCGGTTAACAAGTATACGAGGTAAGCGTAGATGGTAAAGTCAATATGGGATAGCCTTGTCGTACATACCTGTATAAAGGAGGAGGTACTAGAGAAAGAACATGTGAACGATTCCCAGAACTGATGAGTATGCATGGTGAATGTTATGAAAGTGGATGAAACAAGAGAGGTATGTCAGGACCGTAGCAAGTGAAGACCCGTGGTCTCTGCCAAGCCCGGGAAAAAGGCGTGATGACAAATAAAATAAAATATTAATATTGCAGAAACAAAATGCTTACCCAGACAGGCTACAAGTTCTCAATCGAATTGCACTATCAATTGAAAACTGCAAGGATGTAATAGGAGACGTGTCAAATGAAAAGATATTGTGTACCGTACCTCAAAAAAAGGGAACTGGTATCTGCATAGTAAGTAATAATAATAATGAAATAGTAAGATTTTATTTAATATATGCGGCTCAGAAGAACATCCAACCTTTTATCATTAATAATAAATATAATTTAAAACGAAGACTTATGATTACTAATGAACCATATAAAATGTTTATGCGTATGAGTCTGTATTATCTTATATGTTTTTTATTTCTCTTTTAGGGAGACGCGGGCAACCCTCTAGTGGAAGGCAAGGCAATAGTTGGTGTCGCCTCATTCATATTATTTGATTGTGGTTCAAAATACCCCGACGGATATGCAAGTGTCTTTGCTTACAAAGATTGGATAAAAAAGAATATGTCATAAGTGTTCAATGTAAAAACTTAAAAACAACAATTAAATAAAATGTAAAAAAAACTAATGAGTCCATAAATTAATTTAAAATTGAAAAAAACACTTGTTCGGTGCACTAATTGTTTAAGAGAATCTATTTAACAAACTAAGACAATATGGTTTAATCTTAAAAAATATATTTAATTTAAAAAAATATTTAAATCTGATTGGGAATGCCCCAGCATTCACGGGTTTAAGGTCGGAACATCCTGTGTCAATAACGACCTTGATGCTCCAATCGGCAAGAAAGCATCTCTCTGGGACCCTCGAAGCTGGCTTCTTATTGATGGAACATCGTTCATATTCACCGGATGTTTAGATGATTTTAAGTGGAATTTTAGCTATGGAAAAAAGCCGTACATAGTATATTTTACGTAACATTTTATAAAAGAGAATTGCGTCATACTTATTATTACCTTTTGTTCAACACTCCTAGTATATACTATCTAAAATATGTGTACTAATAGAACACGAACGAGCGCGCTACGTATAAAGGCCGATTTACATTAATATCTTAGTGTTTAGGAGAGTATTTTCGTACAAGTTGAAAGGCAAGTTCTTTAGTGCTTTAGTGCGTTGCGAGTGAATGTTTACATTTCTTCCAGTAGAGTATCATTACAGCGCCACAGTGAACGCGCAACGACGTCGGCAAATACGCTCTATTCTACGCAAAATACTAACTATAGTTATGGAAAAAATAGAAGACGAGATTTTATTCGAAATAAATAAACTTAATATAAATAATAAATAAAATAGTTTCTTTTAGGGCAGTGTATGCCGAATGCCTAGCCTGTTTGTTTTTCTATAAATTGTTTTTAACGTTCGTCCACAAACATTCGTGAACAACATATTCAGACACAAATCTGATAGTTGAAGCTTCCGACCATTTAGCCATCTTTAAAAATCAAAAAACACGCACGCGTTTCATGGCACTTATGCACTCTCCTAAAGATTTTACTAAATTACGTGTTTACACACAACAAGGGAAGAACTCGGGGGGTGCGCGGGCGCGGGAGGGGTATCACTTGAAACAAAAATAAAAAGCGATTCTATTTTGATTCAACTTGAAAGTCAAGTAGAACCGTACTAAAGCAAGTAGCGTTTACATGTTTCAACTAAAGTACTATCCTAAAGCACTCTCCTAAACACTAAGATAATGTAAATCGGCCTTAATATATCTTGAATGTAGCGAGTGTCTACGCTCTTTGATTACGCAATATTTAAGACCAATCATTTTAATCAAAAGTATTTATTATATTAGTAGCCTTCTATAAACATATTTATGCTCTCTGAAATATTTTATTATATTAGCGATTTTTATATACATATAATTATATTTTTATATGTATTTTGAAATAAGTTTACATTCGGAATGTTATGTAGATTAAAATAAAAATAAATATTATCATATTTTCCTGGAATGTAAGGCTAAGTGGATTATGCAGAGTTTGTTTCAAATTGTATTAAATTATTTCTTAACATTAATAGAAAATAAATACATATTGGTATAGAATTTTTAAATAAGAAAGTAATTGTCAAATATTTGTTTCATACGCAATTAATTTTGTCTATTGTAATCGACATGTGACGAAACACGCGTAAAAACTAATTATTTTATATCCTTGGTGTTACTTTGCATATTTTAAAATTGCTTATCAAACATTTTATTAGCAAAATCTACATTACCATTAAACATTTTTTTGGCTCGATTTTCTTCTAATATGAAGTACATGCTTAGTCTTTATTTTACAAAATTAAATTGGCAATATTTTATACCAGGCTACAATCTATGCTTTATTTCCTACTTATTGTATATTGTATATGTGTATTACCTATTAATAAAACTTAAAAAGGAGTCATAAGTAGTATCGCAGCTGAAATGCCTTATACACGTAGATTACCAAGAAAATAAAAAAAGTTAGAATAAAGACAGCATTTTTAGGTTATTTTTCTGTTTTGAATCAAAATAATTTTACAATTAATAATAAACGAAATAATTCACCATACTAAGTTGTTTATAATATATTTTATTATGTGACGATTTAATTAAAGATAGACAACATAGAAAGTAATTTTTAGACTTTTGACATGTAAAATCTCCTTGGTCATAAAACGTGGCGAAACTATGCTCTTAATTTTTTGTAGATTTTCTATTTCTTATCATACGGATTTTTAAGGATATGATAAGGTTTTTACAAAATATAGATGTATTTAATATTCTCTACGCTTTTTAAAATAAAATATTAAAATTATAAAGCGCAATACAATCACTTTAATCATTAAACAGCTAAAATAAACTTAAGTACCTACATACTATAGACCACAAGCCCATGAACAAAATATACCTGTGAAATGACCCAACGTGAATTACGATTAGAAGGCTGTTACTAAATCTGAAAATAGCTCTGAGCACTATGCCGTCATTTCTGAGCGGTACATGTGAGTACGTGAGTGAATGGACTTTCTCAGGTACAATTGGGGAATTTCGATAATTAATAATTATTAAAAATAAATGTCGAAAAACATAGTACCGTACTAAAGTGATGGTGCCGGAAGTCGGTGCAAATTTTTAATTCGACGGCAATTGCAGAAGCAATATAGGTCATTTATTACTGTACGGCATTTGTGTGATTCCTTTTGGACACATATACAGATACTTTACCCGTAAACGCCGTACATATTTCCAGCGGAGCGGTCGAAAGCCAAGGGTCGCAACATATGTCTGATTAGCATATAGGTGATGATGATATAGAACAACATAAAATTAAATGATCTTGAGAGTACTTCACATATAGATAACATTTTCCAGCATGCCGTACATTTTTTGTGGAACACATAGGTGTATGGGGTAAATTACTTCCCTCCGAAAAGAGTCATTTTCCGGTGACTTTTATCTGTACGGCAATAACACAGGTTATTAATACTTTAGACAATCTTCAATAAAAGATAAATGCCGTACACTTTCGATAGTCCGCTAGTCTGTGAAATGGCAGATTATACCACCGCCTACCAATACAGGGCGTCCCAAAGTTATGGGATATGAAGGGAAAGTACCTTAAATATGGTAGATAGGGTATTTTACTAAAAGAAGACGTTATGTCACCTGAGAAAGTCCATTCACTCACGTACTCACATGTACAGCTCAGAAATGACGGCATAGTGCTCAGAGCTATTTTCAGATATAGTAACAGCCTTCTAAGCGTAATTCACGTTGGGTCATTTCGCAGGTATTTTTTGTTCATGGGCTTGTGGTCTTCTATGAGATATTTTAATTTGATTATAAATGACATTTTGCAGACACCGTCTCTGTTGCATAGTTGGTAAAGAGAAATCAATAATGGTTTCGGGTTAGTTGTCGCTATCACCATACTTGATAATGAAACTTATTCCTTACGAAAAGAGAATTGCTATTATTATCATAGTTGAATAATTCGTCCTGTATGTAGTCTGTCTTTAGGTACATGATAATACATAATAATCTTCATACGCAATTACTTGCTAAAATCCCTATCTACTGGTTTACTAAAAATTAAAATCTATTTTATGGCCGATTTACATTATCTTAGTGTTTAGGAGAGTATTTTAGTACAAGATGAAAGGCAAGTTCTTTAGTGCTTTAGTGCGTTGCGAGTGAACGTTTACATTTCTTCCAGTAGAGTATCATTACAGCGCCACAATGAACGCGCAACGACGTCGGCAAATACGCTCTATTCTACGCAAAATACTAACTGTAGTTATGGAACAAATAGAAGACGAGATTTTATTCGAAATAAATAAACTAAATATAAATAATAAACAAAATAGCTTCTTTTGAGGCAGTGTATGCCGAATGCCTAGCCTGTTTGTTTTTGTATAAATTGTTTTTAACGTTCCACAAACATTCGTGAACAACATATTCAGACACAAATTTGATAGTTGTATCTTCCCACCATTTAGCCATCGTTAATAATCAAAAAACACGCACGCGTTTCACGGCACTTATGCACTCTCCTAAAGATTTTACTAAATTACGTGTTTACACACAACAAGGGAAGAACACAGGGGTGCGAGGGCGCGGGAGGGGTATCACTTGAAACAAAAATAAAAAGCGATTCTATTTTGATTCAACTTGAAAGTAAAGTAGAACCGTACTAAAGCAAGTAGCGTTTACATGTTTCAACTAAAGTACTATCCTAAAGCACTCTGCTAAACACTAAGATAATGTAAATCGGCCTTTACACGCTTGTCTCACGTACATTAACATCGTTTAATGGATTGTGTCGGGAAAAATTGATATAAAAAATTACTCGATGAACATTTAAACAACAAGTAGTTTTAGCAAAGCTACTTTCTTATTATCTACGTAATTACTATTTTTTACATTCTATTTTATATATTCGCGAACGCTTGGCAGACCCATGGAACTTCTTCGATACGAAAAGTCCCCTCGGGATTCGTGTGCCGTGATATCACGGGCTACTCGATTGCGAGGATGTCATTTTCCCGCACTATATATTATTTCTCACATATTACATGATTTTTTGATCATATATCATTTTGTTCATCTCACCATGTATAGTGAAAGCGATAAAGTTATGTCAACGCGTCACGAACTAGAGATGTTGGTGACCAATCACAATCGAACGAAGATCTGGCAGCTACCTCGGACAAAGAATTAGTCTAGCTATTCAAAGGGGGAACGCTGCCAGTATCTTCGGAACCTTGCCTAAAGGGACTCCTTTTAATAATATATTTTAGTTATTTATTTATTAGTAGTAAAAATACATTCGCACATTATATATTACAACAATCCTTTAACTGTAACTGCTGTACATGTTTAATGTATTATATTTTTATAATTCGTAATATTATAAAATGTTTATAAGTCATAGTAAATCGAACGAAATGCACAATCGTTTACGTTCTCACCAGTACACTGTGTTATGAAAAAAGGAGGCAATTTTTTACCAGAATGATGCGCGCATTTCTAATCCATTTCAATATAACTATATAATCGGTGGGCTGAAATGTTCGTAGGCTAACATGGATTTTTTTTTTTATAAAATTTGATTTGATTATTTGCCTTCAATATAGCCTTTGAGAGCGATACTACGATTATAGCGGTCGGTATTTTTATGTTAGTACAAATAGTTTTACAATCATGCTTTAATTTACTATTTTAATCAGTAATTACTTGTTTCTACTTAGTTCTTTTATTATCACTGAGGGTGAGATCTATAGTCCGCACTTGGACTTTGCTCAGACTTACCTTACGAAAAACTTTGCTTAGTGTACACTAAGGTTAAACTATGATTTCGTATTTATAGACATTTTAACGGTGAGATTAAGCTAAGCCCAAGCTAAGACAGCAAATGTCAAAATACAAATTGATGTTTCAGTTCATGCAATACTTTGTTTATTATCCTTTAAAAAAGTAAACAATAACAAATATTTAAACATCTAAAACGGTACACATATATCTTCAATTTATTGTTATTTATGTATTCATTTATTTTATTATTGCAATAACTAGAAATTTACGAGTAACCTTTAGAAAATGTATTAATTATTTAAAGATGACAATAATTTTGTTACGTAGAACGGATCGCATTGTTTTGACAACAGCAACAGAGCACTTGTATCAAATATCAACAATTGAAAATTTTGCCTAAAGTGTTGTATATGTTCGGAACGAATACAACCAAAATCCTTCCATCCTGTACGGTGAGAATGAATTCAAAAGAAGGAACCGTATTTTGAAACACACGGTATTAAATGTGATCCTGCCACTGATCATTACAAACTTGCAACCTTATAACAACAGAGGATCGCCAAACCTACCGCAATTGCAAATACTTTTTGCATTAAGGCATAAAAATGCAACTGGATGTTTTCAGGTAATATTGTGTTCATAAATATGTATGGTTTTTCGATTTGAATATTATAGGTACCTATGTATTCTCAAATGATTTTAAATACATTATATGTTGAAGACATTTGTCTTCTGACTTTCAGAAACATAACATATATGTAACTAATAATAATTCATTGACATTACAGATGGTGTGTGGTGATCTGAACAGAATAAGCCAATCTACAGTCTGTTTAATTATAAATAAAGTCTCTGCAGAGTTGAGTAAATTACTTCCTAGATTTGTAAATTTTCCAAGAAATATGAACACAGCCAAAAGGAAGTTTGAAGAATTAATAAGATCTAATACTCACCATGACCTAAACAGTATAATCAGAGCTATTGACTGCACCCATATAAAAATTAATAGACCCAAAGGTATCGCTCACTCTGAAGCATACAGAAATAAAAAAGGGTAATTTTCTGTAAATGTGCAAGCAATAATAGGGCCTGATATGGAAATATTTGATATAGTGACCAGGTGGCCTGGCAGTTCACACGACAGCAGGATATTTAGAAACTGCCAGGCGTATGCAAGGCTGCTAAATGGTGAACTAGAAGGAGTTTTAGTAGGTGACAGCGGTTATCCGGCACTTAACTTCATGTTAACAACACTTTTATATCCAACGACAAGAGCTGACAATAATTATAATTATTCTCAAATAAGAACTAGGCATATTGTTGAAAGGGTTTTCGGAGTGTAGAAAAGGAAATTTCCATGTTTACAGCTAGGACTACAGTCAAAATTGACAAAATATACTAGTTATATATAATTATAGCTTGTGCTGTATTGCATAATATAGGTATATAGAGTCATAAGCATCCCCTATGCTTATGATGATGGTGATCTTGCTGACAGCAGAAGTTGAGTAACACAGAAACAATGAAAGATCTCCTACAGGTCTAGCATTCCGGCAATCTGTGATTGCACAATTTAACTAGGTAATTTGTTCGGTAATAAAGAATATCAAAACAAAACTTGTTTCATTTTAAACATTTATTTTCTGATTCTTTTTTTGAGTGTAATACATATTTCTAATACTAATTTATATTTTTGTTGAAGAAATTCTATTTCTAACAGATTTTTTAATTTTATATGTTCCACTCCTATCTCAAATTTTTTAGGGTAGTCAGGTAATAAATGGTAGAAGATTCAGGGAAACGAAAATAACAGATGTGAAGCGAGAGTCATCGGTTAGGTTATAGTTTGAATTTCGTTGTCACTATAATATGCCAGGGCTGCCAGGTGACAGATACGATATCACACCAGTTATTTATAAGATCTCTCAAAAATGGGGTTGAACACTTATATAAATAATATAAATAAACAACAATAGATACCATAATAATGTATAATTATTTTATTTCATGCATTTCATAGGTATTTATCAAGATCATTTAAAATTTCTTTGAATTCAAATTCTATTTTTCCCAAAGTCTATGGAACTCTGATACCAAATGGCAACACCGTTCATTAAAAACCGACAAAAATAAAAAGTCCAGTAAAAGATATGATGGTAGAGCAAATTTTAGGCCATTATTTTTGTTAGGCTTATAGTCAAAGTTTTTGGTAAGTCGTCGATTTCGTGGACTTGAGATTAAGCTAAGCCAACACTAGGGAGGGATTCGCAGTTTGCTCTATAAATACCGACTGTGTCTTAGCTCGATAGTTAAGTCAGAGTAAAGTCCAAGTGCGGACTATAGATCTCACCCTGAGACATACACACTTTTTACGTCAATATATTATAATGTGGATTCTTCTAATTTCAATAATATCTTTATTGTGTAACATTTATGGTAAAGTTTTTTTTTACTGTTAATAATTTAGTTTCATATCTGTTATAATATAATATATAACTATTATAATTTTCGTTGACATTATTTAAACGTGGACCAAAAAGTTTAGGCGGGGAGCGATTTTATGATATATATGCACAAATTTAAATTGTCAACAGTATGTGATTTTTTTTTCAAATTTAATTAATTAAATTATAATAGTATTTCGTTGTTAACAGCAAAGCCTTCAGACATAACAGGAAAGATAATAAATGGCGCTGAGGCACCGGATGGAGCAATACCCTACCAAGCATCTATAAGGCTGCAAGACGGCAGTCATTTTTGTGGTGGGGCAATTCTCAACACAAAATGGATTCTAACTGCAGCACATTGTATTGAGCCGTAAGTAACTATCTATATCTAACCTTTAATGATCTAATAATCTTTTTAATTATACCTCCAATAACCGCAATTGCGCAGATCTCTGTAATCTTGCATATTATGTAGGTGTCAATAGTGATTCCAATTTCAAAATCAGTCATGAACTTAATTTGGTTCTTGGATTTCTACAACAAACGATATTCAAAGATATAATGTCCTATAATTTTCAATTTCTTATTCATATGTATGCTAGCATTAGCGAATTTTATCAATTGTTGATCATTGTTGATCTTATTATTGTACAGACTACGGCCAGTAATCCTAGAAAATGAAGACATAAATAACCGGGCTCCAAACCGATTTTTGTTTCTAATTTTGTCGTAGAAATTATACCGTTCATCTTTGGACAGGTTTTGAGACTGTTATATCTTAATTGTTTCCTTTCAGAGCCTATATGAGGTACATTCGAGTAGTAGTTGGTACAAATGATGTAAAAAATGGCGGGCAACAGTTTAAACTTTCAAAAATTACATGTCATCCTGATTTCACCAAAAAGAACTATTTAAATGATGTATGCCTTTTGCAAGTGGATGGTACTATTCATTTTGACAGTAAAGTCAAGTCAATAGCCTTACCGGAAACAGAAACGAAAGCTGGAGCTAATCTCTTGATTTCCGGTTGGGGAAAAATAAGCGAGGTATATATTAATTAAAATATCACTTTAATATACAAAATAACAAATGTCTTTTTGTAGACGCAGAAATAAATATGTTGAGTAAAATGTTTCGTTACAGCCTAATAAACACATTAAATAAGTAGTCTATAAGATTAACTATAGATTTATGTATTTTATTTGTAAGTTCTAAAACAACGTGTATGCATAAAACTATATAAGAAAATATGACATCACAAATTTTACACACATCAATTATATTGGAACATAAGCAAGCTAGCAAGGGAAAAATATAAAAAAGAGCTTGCGTACAAAGTACACATGTCAGAAGTGAAACTTCTTTGGTAAACTAATTTTTAAGTCTTGTTCATATTTATACAAATCTAAAACTTTAGATTTCCGAGACTTGAGGGAGGGAAAAAGGAAGATATGTTAGGAATTTAATACATTTAATTGTCATAAAAATATTAAGAGTGTCGAAAATTTAATACAAATTATAAATATATTTTTTTTAATTTCTTTCTTCGATAACAAAAACACGTGCCATTTAAATTTATAATTCGTCATTTGAGATTTCAATAAATTATTTTGCATAAAATACTAATATTTTATAAATTCTCTTCACGTAATTTTAATTTTAAAAATAGAATTTCTATAAGGTAATTCGCCCTTTTCACTCTCTTTCAATCGGTCTCAATCTCTCTCTCCATTTTCTTCGACAAAAACGCTGCACATCTTCGTGACGTTTCCGTAAAAAATTACCCTCATGTGTCTAAAAAAGTTGTAATAATAACTATATTTTATAGGATCCAGAGTCTTATCCTCAAAAATTGCAAATGCTGAATGTAACGGCTATTTCTACAGAAGAATGTAAGAAGAGTTTGGGAAAATTCATTCCAATTGATGATACTAAAATATGTACGAATAAATTGAAGGGATCCAGTGCCTGTTCTGTAAGCAATATTTTTATTTCTTGTCATAGTTATAACAATGTTCAAAATTGGAATTACCCGACGTTTTAAACAATATACAAGATTAAATTCGCTTTATGCAAAGTGCTATATAACAAAGCCCATTTATTTCCAACAACCTTAAATAATATTTTTATCTCATAACTAGCGGACCCGACAGTTGTTCTGTCTTAACTATGAATATTGATTTCAAATTGGTATAATTAATTAAAAAATATTTCAGAAACAAAGTGTTTATTATTCTAATGCTTTATGTTATACAACATTCTTTGTTTGTTTTTCTGGCTCGCATATTATTAAATTATCAATATAATAACTCCGATCGAAGCATTGATTTTAAACGATATTCATTTTTCTTACATCCTCTTTGACGATATTTGCAGCACGGATTCTGTCAATGTTATGTCAAACGCCATAAGGTTACATCAAAAAGTTCGAATCGTATATAAGAACCTTCTCCTGACAAACAACAAACAAAAAATCAGACAAATCGGTCAAGCCGTTTTCATGTTATGTCGTGACAACGGAGAACGGGTTTCATTTTTATATATATAGACTATTCATCTTAAACTATGTTATTGGCACCCCATGTAGGGTAAAGGCCTCCTCTAGTTCACTCCATGCTTTTCTATTGCCGATTGAATTATTTCGTCGATGTACCAATTTTTTTTTTATGTTATCTAGAGGGTTATGGTTTTCTCCTCGCACGTAGGTGGTGCTATATGCACAATATACACGGCTGAGCGGGCTAAGTCTAAAATGACAAAATATTTAACCTAATTGAAATGTTTAATTTTTTTTAATCGCCTAAAATATTGTCTGTTACAGGGCGATTCAGGTGGTCCACTCGTCGATGGGACATCAGTTGTTGGCATTGCATCTTTCGTTATTACACCCTGTGCCGTATTTGACTATCCTGATGGTTATACAAGAGTGCTTTCATACAAGGACTGGATTACAAAGAACATTGCATAAATAAATAATGATACTTTTTGTTTTAATTATAGACGATAACGCTTCAAAGCAGACGTTTGGATTTAAATTTCTGCATCTATTTTTCTTTATAGACAAAATCTTGTCAATGGCCCTGATATGGCACTAGATAAACTTACTTATAAAAAATATCAGATCAGCCACTGACAAAACATTCTAATCTGCCATATTTAATAAACTTAAAGACTATTCAGTCTATAAGTCTTTTATTAATAATCCAATCAATATTCAAATATAAATTGGGCTGAAAGCAAATTAAGCAGTTACGCGAATTTTCTTCTTGTTAATGTAGAAAATTTGTAAAATATTTATTACAGTCTTTGGAAGGCGTGATTTCAAATCAACAACACAATAAAAAATAAGTTATATTTAATCACAACCGAGCTCTTTTTAGTACTTTCAGTGACAGTTTTTCTTTATTTATCATTCTCGTTGACAATGGTTTGTGATATTTTATTTTTGTACTCATTTCTGCGCGAGATTGATTGAATGAAACAATAGATGACGCGAGACAGCGTTGCATTCAAGTTCTTCCTATTAATATCTAGTAAAGATAAATACAAATGTTATTTGACCAAATTACTATATCCTTTAAATAAGATATTTTTCAATGATTAGTACTTTCGTAAATAAAAAATAAAAAATGCTGATTATCTGTTTCCAAGAAATTTGATTTATGTTCTTAACTCTTGATTAGTCCGAACAGTTTCCTAGTTAGAAATATTTTATAATTTTAGTAGATAAAAGGTTGTCGGTGAGTTTATTGCCAATAGATAACTGGCGTAGAACTGATATGTTAATTTACATTTATTTAATTTTAAAGCTTGGAATTTTTCATTTCTTTATCACAAAGTATACTTGTCAAGTGAATTTTAAATTAAAAGTGTTATATCGATGTATGATATCCTTGACGCTTGTTAAAAAAATCTAACAAATTGGAATGTACGTTTTTTAATTTAAATTTTCATTATTTAAAAAAGAAATTTATCATTATAAAAGGTAATTATGTAGTTAATTAGTAGCGTATCTATAAGGTGTATTAAAGTTAAGTTCATATTATTATTGTTTAATTATTAATGTTTTATTTATAGGTTTAGTCCGGGATAAAACTTACAATATAAAAAACTATCTATTTCACTGGAAGATATAGTGTAAAGTAACTAGTAGGAGAAGTATACAGTGTAAAAGATGGGAAGATGATATAAGTAGAGCAGCTGGCCCTTTATTGTAACGTCAAGCTAGACACCGAGAGGAGTGGGAGC